>NW_006442484.1:37638396-37642052 GCF_000325575.1 Pteropus alecto
CTTTCCCTAATTACTTTTAAAAAATTTTTCATTCAGCTTATTACTGGTAGACTTATTCTTGACTCTAATGTAATAATAAAATTATAAAAATGTCCTAAGGATGTTGTTATATATAGAGAGCATTAAGTGTCTGAACTCAGGGAATAGTAAATTCACTCTACAGCCAGGAACTGACAGTGACACTTTTTAAGGAGACATGCTATCAACTCAAGAATGACATTGCTGTAAATGTGAAGCAGGAGTTCATTATCTAGCTTTCTTGCTTAGTGACAATTGGACAGAACAAAAGATAAAATTTCTGTTAATGTCTGATAACAACTCCATGACATAATACTGTGTGTTACTGTGTGTAAATATAAATTGTGAAGTCTTTGTGTATAATTAGTATAAAGAGCTTGCCATCCATAAATAATGTTGTTAAGTGCAATAATAAAAAGTACTACTACGGGTATGCCTCTGATATATGACCATCAGGCCATTCTATATTGAATACACTTATAATTTCTCTTATGATGCTATCTGCAGATAATTTTTGATAGGGCTTGTTTCTGGTTCTGGGCCTACTTCCTTGATGCCTGGGCCATATGATCTTTTAGCTCATAATAAATGTATAATCATATCAATGTTTGTGTGGGTGGCATGTGAAGTGTTTTATTTTAGAGCAGTGGCTCTCATACTTTTTGATCTTAGGAATCTTTTATGCTCTTAAAAATTATTGAGAACCCCAGTTTTTGTTCATGTGGTTATATGTATTGCTATTTACTGTATTAGAAATTAAAAGTAAGAAATTTTTTAAATGTGTCTTTATTAATTTTATTAATTTTAAAATAACTATAATAAAACCATTGCATGGTAACATAAATGTTTGTGTTACGAACTCTAATTTCCAAAACAAAAGAAACATGGTGAAAAGGGTGGCACAGTTTTAAGTTTTTGCAAATTTCTTTAATGCTTGACTTAATAAAAGACAGATTCCCATCTCTAATTCTGCATTCTGTCAATAGCCATATGTTGTTTTGGATGAAGTGTATGAAGTCAATATGGCCTCACATAGATATGTAATTGGAAAAGGGAAAAGAATTTTCATGGCTTTTCATATGATTGTGGATATTGTTCTTTAATACTAAACTAAAACTCAACGAGTGGGTATTTCTTATATCTTAGTTGCAATGTGGAATCTGAAACCATATTAATTAACTTGGGATTCTCCATTGACATTTAAAATCTGTTAACCTATTTTGCACTTTCAGTGGATCTTAACTCCTATATGATTATTATTATTTTTTTTACTATCATGGATTGGTCAATTGGAAAAATACTGCTTCACTGAGCTATGCGGATCCTCTGAAATATTAACACATTTCATTACACAATATGAAAAATTACATTTTTAATATCATCACGAACTCCTTGGAAAAGTTTTTAAGTATTGGGAAACTGTTAAATTCACTGAGGCAGTTACAAGTTTTCCAAAATTTTTATTATTGCTGGAAAATTTAAATTTTATCACTGGCAAAAATAGTGTCTTTTTTTTTCCCCCCCCTTGAAGTGACAGGCTCGTTTCATTCATTTCCAGGAAAATACCTGTCGAATACTTAAGCCTGAATAACCATAGCTTGTCTGTCAGTTGTTCTTTCAGATAAAAATGGTGTCCCATGAAAAATGCAGGTAGTTTATCTCCAAGCTGAATAACCAATTGCTTTTCCTCAAAATGAAAAGTATAAAGCAGAAGGGTCTGTTGTGTAGTCTCATTTTGTCACACAATACTCAAAATATATGTATATATAGTCAAAATTTTATAAACAATAATTTTTACTGCTTCATCTAGTACATTTTAAAGTAAAATGGTATATTTTAAAACATGTATATAGCAGTAAGAATATAATATCTATTCATATCATTTGGTGTCACTGCCTTGATTCAGGCTAAAACATCCCCAATTTTCTCTACCAATGCTTTTGTACTGTCACTGCAAATATCAAACAGTGAAAAAGGCAAATGCCATCTTTTAGTAGGGATGACTTGGTATTATTATGAAAACAGTAGAGCCCCTGCAGAGATCTTGTGTGCTACTGTCTAAATCCGGGGTCTTAACCACTTTATAACAATGTTCTCTTTATTTATTGCCACATAACAAACCACCTCAAAAATTAGTGGCTTAAGCAACAATTTCTTCCCATAATTCTGTAAATTGATTCAGTTCAGAAGGGCAGCTTTTACTTAAGATTTCTAATGCAGTTGAGGTCAAACAGCTGAGACAGAGTCCCCTAAGGGCTGCCTCCCTGTATTAGTCAGGGTTTTCCAGAGAAACCAATAGTGTGTGTGTGTGTGTGTGTGTGTGTGTGTGATTGAGAGAGAGAGAGAGACAGACAGACAGACAGACAGAGAGACAGAGAGACAGAGACAGAGACAGAGACAGAGAGAAACAGAGAGAGACAGAGATTTATTATAAGAATTGACTCCTGTGGTTATGGAGGCCGAAAAGTTCCACAATCTGCCATCAGTAAACTGGAAAAACAGGAAAACCAGTATTGTAATTCAGACAGAGTCCTTGAAAATTGAAGTGGCAGGGAGGGGATGGCGATGTCTGATGGTGTAAGACCCAGTCTGAGTCGGAAAGGCCAAGAACAAGAGCCTAGAGGTCTGAGATCAGGAGAAGATGGATGTCCCAGATAAAAGAGAGAGAGAAAATTTACCTTTTCTCTATATTTTTGCTCTATTTAAGCCCTGAAAGGATTGGATGATGCCTACCCATACTGGTAAGGGATAGCTTCATGACTTAGTCTACTGATTCAAATGCTAATCTCTTCCAGAGTCATTAACAGACACACTGAGAAATCATCTTTTCTAGCTACTTGGGCATCCCTTAGTTCAGTCGAGTTGACACATACAATTACCCATTACACTCCCTCACTTGTCTGCTTGGGATGATAAGACTGGAAGAGCTGAGAGATGATTGGGCATCTCGCTCTCATCATGGCCACTTGGCTAGCTTGGGTTTCCTCACAGTGTGACGGTCTTGGGGTAGTTGGTTTTCTTACATAGTAGCTGGCTTTCTCCAGAGATGAGTTTTCTAAGAGACAGGAATGAGGGCCCTAATTTAGAAATTGGCATAATATCACTTCTGCTGTAATCTCTTGGTTAAAGCAATTGCAGAACTCATCCAGATTCTCATTTTTCACACTAGAGTCTATCTTATAGGGTCTCCATGAGGATTAAATGATCCAGTTATACAACCCTTAACATGATACTGTCAAATAGTCTACTTCATCAAGTGTTAGATATTATAATTATTTTTACTGCTGTTATTATTTTATACTATTATAAAATAAAGTAGGCAAAAATTAACCAATGTTTCCTATGGTTTCAATTTAGTTTTCCTTTTTAGAATTTCACCAGTTTGTGCTTCTTCGAGTTAAACTTTTCTTTCTTTGCTTGGCTATCGTATTTGCATCAGTTTTTCTATACCAGTTATTCCGGTGGAGATGCAGAGTGCTGCAGTGCTACAGAACAGGCTTCTCTCCAGACTGCACTTCACTGTGAGTGACCTCATATTAATATTTAGTAGCAAGCAGTTTCAATTCAGGAACTGTCAAACAACTGGATGTGAAGCCTGGGTCAGTTTCTAAGTCATAAACTCTGTTTTATATATATAT
>NW_006442484.1:37642064-37660759 GCF_000325575.1 Pteropus alecto
TATAAATATATATATATATATAGACTAGATACCTAGAGCTTGTGCGTGATCTTCTTGCTGTTTTGGGACAATCTTCCCCAAAATACCCTTATCATAAAATTTTTATTCCTAATTACTACTTTACTTATCAGTGTGCCATTTCACAATGTGAAGCTAACATACCACATTCAGCAGCCCTTTATTGCTCTTTAAATTTTAGTACAGATGCCAAAATCGAATGTTTAAAAAAATGTCTTGTTCCCTGAACAAGCCCGAGCCTGTCTGATCTCGGAAGCTAAGCCTGGTTAGTATTTGGATGGGAGATCACCTAGGAAGACTAGGTACTGTAGGCATAAAAAAAAATAAATAAAAAAATAAGAGATCGTAAAATGACAAGTTCCTTGCAATCTGTAAGGTCAATCAAGGGTTGCTTCACCTAAATATATATATATATTTCCCAAACATGGGAAACGACCCATTTCAACTTCCTCTCTAGATAACTAGATAAGTCATTTTTATTACTTTAGTTGGTAAATTTGAATACTTCACTTGTAAGTACTGTAACTTTATATCTTTTCTTTCATGAAAAGACAAAGGCAGATATAATACTGACAAAATGTTCAAAACTAAATGTGTAATTCATATGCAATTAAGAATGCGTAGAATAAAAGCATATCTCAAAAAAAAAAAATGCTTCAGTGTATCTTCTCTAACCTTGGTTAAAATGGTAAAGACTAACGTGGCTTAACACGCACCATCCCCTCCAGATCTCATTTAATACTTACTCCCAAGGCTAACATGTTTGACTTCCTGCCAACTGGCAAGGCAGCACCCAGCCTCCACTCTAAAATTTCCTTTCCCAGAATAGAATTTTAATAGAAATGTCATTTGTATGTATTAGTAGTAATAGTAGTTCTAATTTTCAAATTTGCTTCTACTTAGGTAATGAAAGAAAAGCATATTGTTAAGAAAAATTCCCATCCATTATAGCACTTTTTAAAAATATGTTTCCAGGATATGTAATCTTAGTTTTCTTTTTAACAATATTACCAGTTATAATACTGTCTTCCACTATTTGAAAAGTAACTCATAAGTCTTCCACTATTTCGATGTCAACTCTTGACATTCACAATTAGCCAGAAAACATTTGTAGGCATATATCCCATTTCTGCTGCCTTCTCATACTCTTGGGTGCCTAAGTATTACCAAGAGATCCCTCACTCTTGGGAATTTGTTCATTTGGATAACAGGGGTAATGAACTTGAGCAAATGAAAGTTCTCCTAGAAGACTGGGTTCTACTTTCCTAATGACTTGGAGTGGACTCAACTGTCTTCTAAGAATCTGATTTGACCTCAACTGAAAATACAATAGACTTTAGATGACTTCATTTTCTAAGACTATGTACTTGCAAACAATCAAAAAAATTTTGTTTTGTTAGCATAGTAACCTCATGTGCACACTGTTCATACACAACAAATCTGAATAGATCAAGTTAATCTAATCAGAACTTAATTATCTATGTAAAAATACTAAATTTTATCTTATTTTCCCTTTAAAAACTATATTTAATTAGTACTACCTTAATATGCATTCATTAAGATATAGAGATAAAAGCAGACATTAGATGGCATAAACTACTTTATATTGTGTTAAATTAATTTCACATCATATGAAAAAGCTGAAAGATAGTTTACTCTGGTGGTTAAAACCAACCATGGGCTTAGGAGTCACCTGGGTTTAGGTACCTGTCCTTTAGTGGTTATGTGACCTTGGTTCTCTTTCTAACCCTAAGCCTCAGTCTCCACATCTGTGAAATGGAGATAAAAATAGTGCTTCTCTCATATGGTTGTTGTGAGAATGAACTGACATAACTCGTTCAAAGCGCCAAGTATGGATTTTAGCCCTTATATGTTAGCTATTCATACTTTAAAAATTAAAACACTAAGATATTTTGAAGCTGAAGGTGAAATACCTCCAATTCTGTACACTTATCAGGTGTAATTTTTCCTTTCTGTATACAATTACAATAATCATTGTCAGAATGGCAGGCATATATATTACTTGATTTACCTAAAACCATTAAATTAAGTACCCTGAGTATATTTTTTTCAGCAAATTGTATATGATGATTCATCAAAATCAGCATGGATATTAGAATATATATTCTGTGTGTATGTTTTTTGAGGATCCTCATTATAGAATTTCTTTTCAAAAAGTAACATGAAAAAAAATAACCATTGTAAACTTCTTGGTGCTAATAGTACTAATTTCTTTTAAATCCCTACCCATAAATACACTCACATGGATGTTTATGCTTATGTACATTTCTGTAATGCAAAGGCATAAATAATTTGTGCATTTTTTGGCCAATATCCTGCTTTTTCTTATTAAATAATGCTGCTATTTTATATAATAAAGTTATCCTACAGATATCCCACCAAAGAACATTACATATATACAAGATTAATCATAGTGGTATCATTTGTATTAGGAGAAAGGTAGCTAATTTTTCTGAGTTTAAATATAGGAAGTAAAGTTAAAAAAGGTAAGTTTAGCAGCCACTTAATAAGCTCTTATGCTGGCTTATCATTCTTCCTTTGGTTGAATTCAATATTATCTTTCTCTTCATTTGTTTATTTGGTCAGTTTGATAAGTCACACAATATTTATTGACCACTCTGCCAGGAATCTATGCTAGGCCTTGCACCATTATATGATCTGTTCCTTCAAGCGGCTTATAGCCTTGCTACCTAGTTGGTTAAATCCCTTTTATTCTTCAGGTTCACTTAGATATTCCTTTGAATAGGAAAGTAGTGAAGACTGGATTAAGTGCCCACTTTTCTGTTCCCATGGCAGCCTGTATATCCCCCCATTGCACGCACTTTTTTAAGCCTTATCACTCAGAATTAACATTTCTAGCTTGTTTCTCTGTGCCCCCTTGTTTCTCACAGTCAGTAAACTGCATGAGAGCAGAGAGTGTACTGTATATTCTTGGCCAGTGTTGTTTTCTCAGCATTTTGCACAGTGCCAAACACAGTAGGTGCTCAATAAATTTGTTAACTGAATCAGTGATCGTCTTGCCTGAATTTTGCTTTGAGCCCTCCACTGTCCCCATTTATATTCTTTGCTTCGTTTTTTTGTGCCTGTGTTTAATTATTTCTTCTGTGTGTGTATCAGTGCTGCCTGACTCTAACTGGGTGAGACATTGTCTATTTAATCAATCTTTTCCATGTCCAGAGCAGAACAGTTCATGTGATCAAGTCTTTTAAACTCAGAACAACTTGTTCTGAAATTAAATTGTTTTAAACTCAAGGGCAGTTTTCTATTCTCTCACACCTGATTCTCTACATAAAAAGATATTCGATAAATATTAAGCAATATAAAATGTGATTTCAGAGAAAATATTGACTAAAGATAGCTGTGAAATGGCTAACATAACTGATAGCTTTAGAGAGGCATTATACACAGGGTTTGAATTTTGGCAGGTTTGCCACCAGCCACATCTGGATTTCGATGTTGGCTCTGCCACTGGTTTTGTGATCTTGAGCCTCAGTTTCTTCATCTTTAAAATAAGATTATTAAAACTTGTTTCATTAAGTTCTTATGAAGGATAAATAGGATAAAATTTTATGAATACCGGGCACATAATACAGTGGTCTAATTGTTGTTTTACTATTTTCTTTCTGGACAATTTATAGTCTTTATTTAAAGATAAAATGAGAGATTCTTTATACTTCTTTACATTATGCCTACATATTTATTGGCTTATTCTACAAAAAAAAAAAAAAGAGAGATAGATTTTTAAATAAACGTACAAGCCTAGGGGTTTAATAATTCTGGGCACATAGGAGTGCATGCAGTAAACAAAATCATTTTATGTTGCAGCTTTCAGAGATGGAGAAATCTGGAGACTGGACCAGAGTGTTAGGAGAGTACAACTGCTTTTAATCAGCTGGCCAATAAGAAGTTCCAATTCCAAAATGAGTTGTAGAAAGAACTATTTATGTCAAGAATTGAGTTGGCCACTTTAAACTGAATCTCAGGATATGTCTTTTTATTTTGAAGGAAATGATTGCTCAAGTGACATGCTTTTCAAAGCACATTATTAAAGTGGAAAACGAAATTTATAAAATACATAATTTTTTAAAGCAATATTGAAATCAGTTTATTTGGTGTGGAGACTAGAGTTGGAAATGAGTACCCTTAACATCAGCTTCTTCAACTCTAGAGTAGATTAAGTTCTGCTGTTTTATTCCCCGTGTGATAACTATGAATTGCGAAATCATGAAATATTTGAAGCTGGATTAACTTCTTGAAGTAAAATTTGAAAATTAAGAAAAGGGAGATCACATGCACATATATATTTGAGATTTGGGAAATGCCAAATTTATTTCCCTGTATCACAAACAAAGCTAGACAATTGTAGGTCTTTGCTGGAGCAAAGCTGGCCTACAAACATTCACATTTGCAACAGACAGCAAATGTGAATGTTTTTCTGGAGGCAGGGAGACCCAGAAGTAGAGCTCAGAAGGTGAAAGCCAAGTTTTCCTGGTTCCTTCTACTAAAAACCCTTTCAGAGACATCACTTTTTTCACCCTAGGATGAATAAGGAGGCGAACAGACCCTGGAAATATTCTTTCCAAATATTTCCCTCTGGGAAAACAAGGAGCATGCGTGTGTGTGTGTACGTACGTATATGTATTTTCTCCTTAATTTTTATATAAATATGGATGTTTAACGTATACACACTGTCACACACACTGCTTATGGGAAAGAAAGAGAAGAGAGAGAAAATAAACAGAAAATAGAAGAAAAATCTTCAATTGCTTCAAGTTTCAAAGTGAAAAATTAAAGTAGTCATAAAAGTCCAGGAATATTAGCTAATTTACTGAGAATAAATTGCCATCATTATTTCTATTTATCTTTGATTTTTTTTATTGTTACAATTAACATTACTGTTAATTATAACAGTCATGAAGAATTCAAATATTAATCATGGCATCAGTTTTTAGAATGTTAGACAAGTATGGGTATCCCTTAAGAAGTACATTTTGTCTTTTCATTATAGTTTAAGATCCAATTTTATGAAGCATTTTTCATTTCTGGTTCATTTTCCATGTTTTTTTTCCGGAAAGAATTGGGTTGGAATTATGTTATAGATTCCTGTATTTATATGTTTGAGTGTGCTTAAAGAATCTAGAGAGATAAAGTCTTCGGTAAATCAATATTCATTTATTTATAGGTTAAAAGTTCCATCTGTATTATCCATCATCTAAATATTTTAAAACATACCAATAACTTTAGTGTTGTATATAGCTCATGAGTAATGTATAAATCAAGACATTCAGGGCATCTTTATATAAGGACTTTAAAAAATTTAAAATAGTACCTGTATTTTCTTCTGAATTTTTTAAGGGAAGTAGCCTGCAGTAATAAAAAATAGTTTACATGTAAGTTTATTATTTATTTTATTATTAATTTTCTTACATACTCCTTTTTCTTGTTTGGATTCTCTCCTAAAGAATACAGGATGTCAATATAAATTGAAGGTGTGACCATGATTTTCTAGACAAAGTAGCTGTGCTTTGAATTTAATAAGACTACAGAATAATGGTAGAAACATTATTTATGCTTGTTCAGAAAAATGAAATATAAAAAAATGCTATTAAATATCGCTGGCTCACATTTTCACTTTTAATTACCTTTTAAATTCTAGTTGAATCAATTTGCTCTTTTTTGTATTATAAATAGGGCATTTTTATAAAACAGGTTTTTAAATAAGTACTAATAGATTTTATAATTCTATTCGTGTTCGTTTTAGTCATTTTTAAGAAATTTGTTAGTTTGTGCTTATCTTTCTATACACATTACTGGTATTTAATGAAAGATTCCAATAACTAAACTGGTATATAACTTTCTTAAAGAATTTATATATTCTTGTTATAATATTATGTTTATTCTTATTACTAATAACTTGCTATTACATGGAACGATTTAAATATACTGGAGTAGTAATAACTTTGTCTTTATTTACTGAACCTTAGAAGAGATAAATGGCTTTTCTAAAAACAGCTCTTTGATCTGTTTAAATTTTAGCTAAGTAAATAAGTGATCAGAGTATCCTTATTGTCCCTGATACTGTGCGTGTGCGTGTGTGTGGTGGGAGTTGTTTGTATTCCTTTTCTTTTCTCTTTTAGTGTTCTAGGTTATTGCATGATGTCCACAGCAAGCAGGAAAAGGGCTCGCCGCTGTGTTCCCATGCTTGCTCCAACCGGCCCTGCAGTTTCTGCTCCGAGGGCAGAGGAGGAGGCCTCTCTGGTCTCCATGACAACCCTGTGTCCTTCGGGAAGCTACTCCCAGCTAAAGACCTTCTGAGAGATGGGGGAGGGGCCCTTTCTGAGGGAAATCTCACCGTATTTCCCCTCTTTCCAGCGAAATTTGCTTAATTGTGTCTCTCTTTTATTGTGTTTCTACAGAATCCTGTTACCCAAAAGTCACGCACCAAAACTTGATTTCATAAACAAAAAGGCCATATCACAAGGATTTTTTCTAACATCTGTCAGTTTCTCATCCCCCCACCCCTCTTTTGTGTTAACTTTATCTCTAGTTCTCCAATTACCTGAAATTATTTTAATATTACTGATCACTGGAAAGCCAAACACCGCCTTAGCCTGGGAATATTGTTGCTATACATTATGAATATTTGAAAGAAAAAATTTCCTTTCCTTTGCTTTTTATTTAAACAGGCTTTCTAGTGTAATTAAAATTGTAACCGCCTGCACACACAAAAGAATTTATCATTAGACACGAGATGTGTGCCATATGTTATACAAACTTAAACTTACCAAATAATGCATCAGAGGGTGAGCATTTGCCTTCCATTTGTCACAAATTCTCAGCAATATTTTACATATATATTTTTTCCTTTAAATAAGTTCTGTTATAAAATAAGTACGTATTTTATCTTGTGGCTATACCCTGTAATGGTAGTGGGCTGGTACAGTAATCTTCCCTTTGTTCTCTACTTTCTCTCAAGGCAGTCTCTTCCAGACTTGGGCTTTAACTAGTATCCTGAATCACATGAGTTACAACTCGTGTCAAGATTATCTTGGATCCTGTACCCTTCCTTAACCTGGGGTGGAGGCTTATACGGAATGAATTTAGACAAGCTGGAACTACATTTCCCAGAATTCCCTTTGCGGTGTGCCTTTGGTTTAGCATGGCCTCTGGGCTTAACGGAGGCAACCGCCATGTTACTTTAGGCTTTGAGTATCCCGCATGACCCCAAACACTGTGATAAATTAGGCCTGTTGCTGTTCATCTTAAGGAAGCACCAGCGCAGCGCTGGGGCCTCAAATTTCTCCAGCTCCATCATTCGACTTTTCCACCTTCTCTGGGTCCTGGACTAGGCCACTGTGCAGTTACGCGTTGCGGAGTCCTGCTTCTTTGGCAAGTCGTCCACCCTCTTGATGTCTTTTGGCTTCTCTTGAGACCTGGGCCAGGTGCGTGTGCGGACAAAACTTGGCTAAATTAAATGAGAAATAGAAAAATCCACAATTACATAAAAGATTTTAACGTACTCTTCTCAGCGATTAATAGAATAAGCAGACAGTAAATACAGATGATTAAACATTGACTATGTAAATTGCGGTACCTTACAAGTGCAGAATAGACATTGTTTTCAAATACATACCGAACATTTACTGAAGACTATATGTCATCTATAAAGTCTTAAAGATTTTATTTATTTTTAATTTACATTTACTGAAGACTATATGTCATCTATAAAGTCTAAAAGATTTTTATTTATTCTTAAAATTTTATTGTGGTAAGAACACAACATGAGATTTACCCTCATCAAATTTTTAAGTGCACAATACATTATTATTGCCCATAGGTATATTGTTGCACAGCAGATCTCTAGTATTGCGGGATTCTCGAACAGAGAGACAGGACACTGAGGCTATAAGCAGCAAGCAGCATTTGTTGATGTAGGCACCGGCTCAGCAGATTCTTATCCAAAGACTGAGCCCGGATTGAAACATAATGGGCACTTTTATAGTCTTGTCTTTCCTACAGAGATACAGATGTAAGGAGTAACATTGGTTGGCAAGCTATGAGAAAACTGATGTCTGTCGGAGAGTCCCTGGAAGGGGGGAGTCAGTCAGGAATGAGCTTGTTAGAGTGGGAAATGGCCAGGCAGGGTCAGGCTGCCACACCAGAGCTTATTTATCTTGCTTAATGGAAACTTTATACCTATTGCTTAATTACCCCTCTCCCCCATTTCTCCCTCCTCCAGCCCCTGGCAACCATCATTCCAATCTTTAAATCTATAAATTCGAGTATTTTAGATATCTGGTATAAGTGGAATGGTGCAATATTTGTCTTCTTGCCATTGGCTTATTCCACTTAGCATAATGTCCTCAAGTTTTGTTGATGTTTCAAATTCCAGAACTTCTTTCCCAAATAGTATTCCTTTGTATGTAAATGCACATTTTCTTTATCCATTCATCATAGGTGGGTTTTTAGGTTGTTTCCACATCTTGACTCTTTTGAATAGTGCTGCAATGAAAATGAGGGCGATAATATCTCTTTAAGAGACTGATTTCAATTCTTTTGAATAAATAACCAGAGTGGAATTGAGGAATTTTACGGTGGTTCTAGTTTTAATTTTTTGAGGAACCTTTATACTGTTTTCCAAAGCAGCTACACCATTTTGCATTCCCTCCAACAATATGCAAGAATTCCAATTTCTCCACATACTAGCCAACACTAATTTTCTTGGGTGTGCAGATTAATGTTTTCCGTCAAATTTGGGAAGTTTTCAGCCATTTTTTTTTCTTTAAATAGTCTTTCTTTTTCTTTCTCTCCTTTTGGCACTGGAATTACACATATGTTGGTGTGCTTAATGGTGTCTCACATTTTTTCTGAGGCTGTTTATTTTTATCTTTGTTCTTCAGATGATGTAATCTTTATCATTCTATCCTCAATTTTGCTGACTTTTTGTTCTGCCAATTCGAATTCACTGTCGAACCCCTCTAATGAATTTTACACTGTAGTTACTGTGTTTTTCAACTCTAGAATTTCTGATTCTGCCTACCCTCCAAGATTATTGTTGTTATTGTTTGCTTCCTTTTTTTAGAAAAAAATTTATTTGTTTAGTCATCTGGCTGAAGTAATTTTGTAAACCCCTTTCCTCTACTGTGTGCAGATTCTGATTTCTCTGCTCAGATTGTTTTCTTTATTTTTCTCTCTAAGCCTGGGTACCTTGGTGTTGCCCTAGGGTCAGTATTATCCACTTATTGGTCAAAGGTGCTCAAGCCCATTTATCCAAATAGGTTTTTACTCTTTGTCATTGGATGTGTGTGTGGCTTGGGGGCAGCTATCACAGTTTAAGGAATTTGGGTTTTGGACCCTGTGTTCAGCCAGGGACTAGTAGCTTTGATTTCTCTCTGTTCCCCAGGGAGTACAACCTTAGACATGCATGTAATTTTTCAGACTCCTAGAAATGAATCTGAATTTATTTTTAATCTTGGCCTCCTAAGAGTCCCCCCTGGGTTAGAGTGGTTTGTCGTTCAGTCAGTGTTTGGTCAGAGGTTGCGTTTAAGCCTCTTATGCAATTGAGCCTTATGCTGTCATATGTGATGGATTTATGTCCATTTGGGGAGTCCTTTCATGCCTGCCTCATGTCTTGTTCTGATTTCGCCTAGGCGAATGAGGCCTAGTGAATGTTCAGCCTTCTTGACCCACAGATTGGCTGTGACCATAAGAGAGCTCTTTTCAGATTTCTCTTTCCTTGATTCACTATTAAATTTCTGTCTACTCTGTTGTTTTGCATGTGTTATAGAGCTGATAGCCTCTTCTTAATGTCCATTAAGATCTCTGCTGTTTTTGACAACACTCTTAGACATGGAGTTCTATATTTTCTGTTCCAAATGCAGTCAGTACCTTCAGGAACTGCTCTAAAGCTCTTTGTCCTTACCCGCAGTTAGATCTAAGACTCCAAGTGTATTCCAAGAAGGTAGATTTCTAATTTAATTGCATACAAATCAAAGAATATGATGTAGTCTGTATGATATTAATTATTTGAAAATTTTCAACACTTGCTTTTTGGTCTATCATTTAATGTGTTTTAATAAAGGTGATGTACATTTCAAAAAATTATGACATTTTCAAATATTGTTGCAGAGTTCTTTATGTGTCTAATAGACAAAGCTTTTAATTATAATCAAAGATTACATGTCCTTTTAGGTTTTTCTGTCCACTCATTACATTCTGACTATTGTTAATTCTCATTAGGTTATTTTTTATTTATCTTATTTTTCCTATTTTACCTTCCCTTCTTATGCTTTTGAGTGTATTAAATATCAAGTTATATTTCATTTTCCTCCTATACCAGTTTTAACATTTTCACTCAATTTGTTTTTCCATGTTTATCTTTGAAATTTTAATAAGCATTTTAAGTAAAGTTTAAAGTTAATACCTTTATCATCCTATTCGTTGTTTTTTAAAATTTTGTTTTAATTTTAATTATTATATTCTTTATTTCTAGAAATGGCATAATATTCTTCAAATATGTCACATAGTTTATCTCTCACTATTTATATTTTCCTCTTATTTTTTAGTACTACTAAACATACTTATATCTTATATCTGAATACTTAATGGATATGTTCTCCTCCTCTCACTCTGCAGCTTTGTTTTCTCATTGTTTACTTTGTTATTTCCCTTATTATGAGTTTATGTTTCTTAGACTTTATTTATGGATTTGTGGGATATCTTTGCGGTCTGGGCTGAGGTGTGGTCTTTCAGAAAGGATTTCAGTTAGTTTCTACTGGGAGCCTGGAACCACTAGCAACTTCCATCTCCTTTAAATTGCAATTTGGCTTGCAGTATTTGTACTAGGTAGGTAGTATAAATTTGGGCCATAAAACCAGGTGAATTCCGGGCCTATGGGTATGAATCTCAAGAGAGATTTTTTTCATAAACCCAGAGCTAAGGCAGGACACAGAAGTTGCTTGCTAAGTTGCCTTTCTATCTACCAATTCAAGATTGATTTTTAAAAATGTTTTCTTCAAGTATGTAGCTTTTTGTGGGTCTTGAATTTATTCAGAATCTCTAACCGTCATTGGATCCAAATATTTGTCTTCTGTTCCCTATATGCAGTCAATTAAAACCAAGCTATAGGTCACTGGGATCCACAGAAGCCTAAAGAGCAATCTCTGAGTTCAGTGCTTGCTTATCTTTCTCTATAAGCCCTAGGGAATTTCCCTTGTTTTCTTATAAGCCCAACTGTACATTAAAATGGCCTCTTAACAATATTTTATTGTTTTTAGATATTTTTTGATAGGAAGGTTTTAGGATAGTTTTCTCATTACATAATGGAAATATATATTTATTTAAAAAACCCAAAAGTTATCACACTACCAGTGTACTCATGAATTATCAAAAGTGAAGAATATCTACATGATTAAGGTTCTGAAATAAAACTTACATTTTTATCCATGCAACATATTTATAATCAAGGACTATTCTTCTACTGACAGAATTAATGAAGTTTTTTGTTTGTTTGTTTCAGTAGCTTCTGCTAGGAAATAGACATTACTCATAAACCACAGTTACAAGGTATACAGTATTTCCAAGATATTTGTATATTGTTAACTAATTATATAGGTGGATTATCTAAATTTAGATGCTAATAAATTTGAGTGTCATCTCACTAAGTCTGAAAAAAATTACTGGTATTTTTTGTGGCATTTAAATGTTTTCGTGTGTTCCTACAAGAACCAATTCTATTAGCAATATATCTGAAGACCAATAGTCACTGATGCTCTGCCAGTCATTGCTGATAAAGAAAAGAAGGGTAAAAAAAATTAACGAGATATATCCCATTCCTTGGATGTACTATACTCTGTTAGAACAGATAAATGCAAAGGAGGTAATACAGCACAATATGATACATACTGTCATAGATGCACATTAGGAATCTTGAAGAAAAATGATATACTCTGCTTGGGAAAATCTGTGGAATCTTCCTAAAAGATGATGATATTTGAGCCAGTTCTTGAAAGATGAGCAGTGATTTATCAGGGGGAAAAAAGAGGGAAGGACATTCAGTCAAAAGAGAGTAGCACATGCCAACGCAGGAGAGCTATTAATACATTGTGTAATTGAGGATTATGTGATTCCATGGGAAAGGGGGCATGACTTGTGGAGTGGTGGCCAATGATAGATGATAGTAGTGGGATATGTGAGAGGCAGATTATCTAACTTTTTTTTTTTTTTTAACTCTATAATAAGAAGGGGAAATTGATTCTTTCAGCAGTGGGGTGCTGTCAGGTTTAGAAGGTTTTAGGTATGTACTTCAGTATGTCAACTGGCAGAGTTGCAGAGTACAGAAAAAGATTCTGGAGAGAAGAGGCGGGGAGAAATACTGCCACCAAAAGGACCTTTAGGAGTAACAGCAAATGTTTGAATGCATCAAATTATTAATTCTTTTCTTTGTGAAAAAGATAAAACATTTTAGATATAATTATAAGAAAAGGATGTGCATCTTTTATTTTTTGATAAAAACAATATATTCTAGGGAATACAAAACTTAAGCCCAACTTCTTCAAGTTTTGTGGCAAATGTTAATTAATAACCAAGACAATTGGTTAGAGACAATTTTATAAACGACTAATGACTTCTTTGTTTTAATGTCTTCTGTTATATGTCAGGCATTGTTTTTTAGAAATCTGTAAGATCACAAAGAAGAAACAGTCATTCTTTCATTATTGAAAGCATCCTTTAACTTCGTAGTATAAAATCTTTGGGAATAAGACTTTTAATGGGGCTAAAGTCAAGGCCAAATGTTGTGTTTCTGTCTATTTAAAGTTATCTCAGTAATGTTTTAAAAAGTATATTGACTCTTCTGGCTATTTTGGAAGATGATTATTTAGATATAATGCATATCAATTGATTGCTTGGATAATGATTACATAATAGGATAATAAAAAGGCTAAGGATTTTTGCAAAGTAATACTTGACTTCTCTGTGGTGTTGGCAGATCTGAAAATTGACTTGAACAGAAAAAAGCCAATGAATTCCAATTAAGTCACCTTATATCATTAATGTTGGAGAAATACGAAACGAATATTTAGATCCAATTCATCTTCAAAAAATATGTGTTACAACTGGAGTAAAAATATTTGGTTTTGACCTGACATAAATCCAAGGGACCCTAAAAAAAAGTTAATATAAATACTTAATCACTGCATCATTAACACTTTACCTGTAAGTAGGAGTTTATAAAATGTATTTAAATAACAAAGTATATAATATTTATTAACTACCAAGAAATTTGGAGATAGTATCAATTACATTAAGAGGAGTTGAGATTAAAATGCTTACAGCCAAGGTAATTAATTGGAATTGATAATCATTGTAGATGGTTACTGTTATTGTACCTGCACATTGGAACAGGTGGGTTTGATCCTTTGCACACACAAGAGTTCATAAAAACTGCTTTTAATACCCTTTATTCTGTAGTCCTGCTTAGTCAATCATGCAGTAGGTTATTATAAGAATCATGTGAACTTCTATGTATACAAATGTCAGATCAAGTACAGGTTTCATTAATTATGTATGTTTTAAACTTCCAGAAATAAAAAAAAAGAGAAAAAAGAAAAAAAAAAAACAGAGGCTAATAAATTAAATACAAAAAAATGAAATATTTATTCTTTCGGCTCGATAATGACGTAGCTCACCATTCTTTTTAGTAATAGCAATTCCCTGCATGCAATTCATCAATACACTACAAGTAAATAGTTTTGTAAAATGAATTAACATTAAATTTTTGGTTTGTGCAAAAAACGAAAAATTTCTATCATGTTAGGTAATTGCACAGCTTTGCCACTTTGCTCATGGCTAGAAAGGACAGAGCCCATGTCATATCTCTAATAGCTTTAGTGCAAAAAAAGAATTAAAAAATAAGACTAGTCTACATAAGCAAATACTACAAAAGTTGAGTAAAAAAAAAAAAAAACCTTCCATGAATAAAGGATTATATTGAGGCAACCATAGTTGGTAGAAAATGATCTAGGTTTGAGTGTTTGATCAATGTATCTCTTATTGGCATGGTAGAAAATATAACAAAGAAATTCACAAAACCCATTGTCTAGCTTTTATTTTAGGAAATTATCCATTGAAAAGTCTTATGGATTCAAAAGTTTGGAGTTGTGATTAAAAATAAAAAGCAAAAGCATAAAGTAAAATAAATTGCCGTGTCATCAACCTGAAAATAATTTTCTTATGTACAAAATGCGACAAATAAAATTGATTATATTTTTACATTATTTATATTTAAACAAGTTTTGGACGTATTTTTAGCAAAATATGAAGTATAGGTTTTGACAATAGGCTATATGCAGTGTATTTCCTTGAAATCTAGAGAGACACCATATGACACTCAAGTCAAATTAAAAATGCAAAAGTAAAAGTACTTTTAAATAACTGCAAGCTATTCTGCTTGACATACTAGACAGAGAGCTGGTTGAATTCACTCTACCACCAACATGTGACTCCTAACCAAGACTTATGAAGAATGGATCGAGTAAAACAGAGCAGCATAGGCAATAGTAACATGCATTAGTGATAGTGTTCAAACTATTCATGTTTAATGAATGGTACAGGATACATCCCTGTTGGAAGCTCGCAAAAGACGCATACACTGTGGTACATATTTGATTTAATAGAAGTTGTTTATCAGGCTGTATATATACTTATATATATATACATATATATATATATATTTGCCCAAACATGCACCACAGGATAAAATAACTATTTACATAACGAGGGTGTTTAATTGACATAAAATATCAGCTTTGCTAAGAGCAGAAGATGGCAAAGCAATACTGCAGCAGAAAGTGGAACAACTATTCTAAAGCGATACTTTAGATATACTTTTCTAGAACAGATTTATTAGATTACTTTTTTTTTTTGGAAAGCATTTAACCAAAATTAAATATAGAACTCTGGAACTTGGAATAAAATTTGCACTTGCTGAAACAGAATACTTTGCATAAAAATAATCTTTTAAAAATTAGAGGAGACTTTACAGGCACATAACTGTTCAGATATAAACAAACATAACAGACTAAAACACTTTCAAAATTAAAGTCATCTAGAAAATGGAAGTACCTGAAATTGTCGACATTAGAATTTTGTTTCTGGTTTTGAGCAAGAATTTTACCTCTTGGATAAAACGTTTTTGTTTGATTATTTGAGAAACTTTTGGAATAGGAACGCAGGATTCTTATAAACTTTTTTTCTCAACTTAAACCTCGTTTACAAAAATAGTGGCGTAGTATTATGAATAAACTATGAAATAAAGACCAGGGAAATCCACTAGAACAAATTTTGTAAAAATATGGCAGATACAGAAGTTAAAAATAGAGTGGGTTGCAAGTACTGTACTAAGGGTGTTTGGTGTAGTTACATTGATCACTTTGCACAGCTATCCCTACAGTCTAGGTAGTCGTTGAGTTTCTCCTCAGCAGTGTCAGCTGGTAATGAAAACAGCAACCTTTGTCAGTGTTGATACCCTGACTCACAGAGTTGTAGAGACAGAGAGGTCACTGTCTTGTTATAGGCACTGACCATGAGTATTTGTTTAAACAGTCAGTTTGGCATAGACCTTCTCTGGGAGTCAGTTGACACATAGACTTTACCTTCGTAGGCTGTAAACAATTGATCACAAAGATAATTCTTTGTTTCTTTTTACTTTTGATTTTCCCTGACCTCTATCCCTTTGCTTTCTTTTTCTGGTTTGTCTTTCTCAAACTTTTCTTTGTCTGGCTTTGTTACACTATCGTAGGAAGGAGGTGATGTGGTAGAGGAACTTCCATCTGTTTTTTCTGGGGTGGAGTTCCCATTTAATTTGTCAATAATCATGTCTTCTTTTATAGGTAAGTCAACCCTCCCTTTGATTGCCTCTTTACTGTATTTACTTGACACATTTTTTAACCTTTGCCTTAAAAGATAACATCTGAAATTACGCTGAATGATAGCAGCAGACACCTCCTCTTGTTTGCGTTTCAAAGTGGTTGTGATGGGCTCATAGGAGACTTTGGAGGGGTTCGATGCCATGAATCGCTCTTCCATCTGTATTCGAAGGGCATCCATCTCTCCACTCTCACCCAAAACACGCTTTGTAAAGGCAAATAAAATGTCAAGGCAGTGGATCCGGTCTCCACTGACCATGGGTAGATCCATGGCAATGAGCTGGACTTTGTTTGGTTTTGCTATGAGAAGAGGAGGGTCCAGGGCAGCTGCAAAATCAGAGAGCTTGGAGAACTCTATAAACTGAGTGGCATCGGGATCAAACTTCTCCCAAACCTCGTAGAACATCTCAAAGTCATCCTCACTCAGGGGCTCTGCACTTTCTTCAGTAGCAACACTGAAGTTCTCCAGGATGACAGCGATGTACATGTTCACCACAACCAGAAATGATATGATGATGTAACTGACAAAAAAGAAAATCCCAACAGATGGGTTCCCACAGTCTCCTTTAACTGAGCTTCCAGGGTGAATTGTGTCAGGGTCACAGTCGGGTGGTGCACTGTTGAGAATAGGTGCCAGCAATCCATCCCAGCCAGCAGACGTGGTTATCTGGAACAGGCAGATCATGCTGTTGCCAAAAGTTTCAAAGTTGAACATGTCATCAATTCCAGCTTCCTTTTTAACATAGGCAAAGTTGGACATTCCAAAGATGGCGTAGATGAACATGACCAGGAAGAGCAGGAGGCCGATGTTAAACAAGGCGGGAAGGGACATCATCAGGGCAAAGAGCAGTGTGCGGATCCCTTTTGCCCCTTTGATCAGACGTAGGATTCGGCCGATCCTGGCAAGACGGATCACGCGGAACAAGGTAGGGGACACAAAGTATTTTTCTATCAGCTCAGCCAGAAACATGCCTTCGGAAAAATACAGAAAACAGATAAGCAGTGAATATCTTAGGCTTACATGAATGCTTTATCTTTGCAAGATCTATGAAAACAACAAATTTGTTATGAGTGTAAACCTTTGCTAAATATTTGGATCTACTCCCTAATTTAGCAATTAAAGGTTATAGAGTTTTATATAGTTATTCTATAATGTCATAAGCCAATACGAATTTTTGCAAAATTCAATAAATCTCAGGGTATGGCAATTTAAAATTATACATACCCAGCTATGAATAGTTATCCTCACATATGAAATGTGCTAATTACAAACAAAGATTATTTCTGATCTCTCTGTATATATTATTTCCTATTTTTGAATACCAACATTCTTCGGTTAGAGGAAAATGAACAAGAATGTTAAACTTTAGATCTACACACATTATAATTCTCATATCTGATTTCCATGTTACATAGCTGTCAGGCCTTGGGAGACTTTTCTACAAGTGCACCTCTCTGTAATTAAAGCATTCTTACCTACGATGGAGAGAATTACCACCACAAAATCAAAGATGTTCCAGCCTATGGTGAAGTAGTAGTATCTGAGGGAGATAAGCTTTAGCACAAACTCTCCAGTGAACAGGACAATGAACACAAGGTTGATCCGGGACAAAACTAGAGTCATATATTTGCTCTGGTCATCAGTTTCAACCATCATGGTGACCATGTTCAGGCAGATGAGGATCATAATGCTGATATCAAAGACTTGTCTGGTTACAAAATCAAAGACCATTCCTTGGAATTTGTTCTAGAAAAAGAGAAGAGAGAGAAGGTTCATATGCATATTTCATAAATATTAATCTAGTAAAATTGCAGACTGAATTCTTTCATATATGGCCATGAGATGTGTACCCTTTTCACATTATCCCCAAACAGCCTGTGTGTTCCATTTCTCTTCATGTTTAAAAAAGAGAAAGAAATGAAAGAAGTCATATGACAAGAACAAAACATAATTGGTTTATTAGATTCCATGGGAAGATGAACCTGAATAAGGCATAAAGTGGTGGCTAATAAAATGTGTGGGCTTTGCATGATTTTAATTACTATGATAATTTTTACAAAAAGTAATGACAGCTAATAATATTTACAAAGTAGGTTAATATAAACAGACTTTTAGATGGATGACTACCCAGATTGATTTATCAATATTTTCGGATCTGATTGATAATATCTTTTTTTCCATCTCTCCCTCCCTCAAAATATGTCAGTCATTTTCTATTTAATTCTACCTCTTCTAACAATAATATTTAAATAACCTTCAGTAAAGTAGGTTTATGTGCTTTTGTATATCCTGTACCTCCTCCTCCTTCCCCCTACCCAGCTCCAACTATTTTCAAAAATATGGTAAAATGAAGTCATTTATAGGATTCATGAGAATTTGTCAAGTCCCAGTTCTAGCAATTATTGTCTTTGTGACTTCGGACCTCAGTTTCCTTATTCCTTACTCATCCAACAGGATAGAGGAGTTTGAGTACAGCTCTGTGAGTATAATATATCGTTATTATGCCTTCCTATTATGAAACTCTACAGAGTATGCATTCTGAATAAGTCTTAATTTTTTTTGTATATTTGGTGAAACAAACTACTTTGATGACACCCTTTTCCTTTCTAAAAAGTTTATTTTCTAGTCATAAGAATAAAGAGAACAAATAGCATAGAGGGACGCCATGGGTGTGGGATGGGAAATCTGGAAAACTCAATCTACTTAAAAGGACAAGAGGGTGCCATATA
>NW_006442484.1:37660813-37662822 GCF_000325575.1 Pteropus alecto
AAACATGAAGCCTGCTTTAGAAGCGGATATCAGGAACCCTGAGTTGGAGGCTTTCAACTGACAAACTGTAAAGAACATTGCCCCTTTTCAAAGAACTTAGTAATTCTCATTTGAGTGTAGCAGTTGTGAATTGTGTTATACAATATGAACTTTACAGTTAGGGCATTTTATGTGTTGGTGTTATCACCCAATGTGTTCTGATCCAGAGCATTGCTAAGTTTTATCATATGGAAATAAGGCTTTGGAATGTTAAAAAAGAGTTATTCTTACTGCTGGCCGAGGTATGGGTTTCTGAGGTTTCTTAGATCCAAGTTTCTTCATTGCATTGTAATATTTTTTCTGTTCCTCTGTCATAAAGATATCTTGACCTCCAAAGTAAAGACATAGTATAAAACTGGTTACAATTCCAGCATGTGGTATAATAGCACTTTTACAAAATATTTCTGAGTCTTTCCTTTAATCCTCTCTCAGTTTTTAAATGAATATTATCTGGCTTCATAAAGATTTATTCTGCTTTTCCCATTTATGTGAAACTCTGAATACTTTTTAATATTATGTAAAACCCATAATCACATAAAACTATGATTAGTACAGAATCTAATTTCATTGTATTATATTTAGAAGGAAGATCAGAGGTTTTGAGTATATTTTTATGAAAGAAAAAAATGTTTTCTTAGTCTCTTTCACTGTTGACAATTTTACTTCTTTATTCAACAATTTTCGAGAACTTCCTGTGTGCTAGACGATGTATCTAGTATCAGAATTGCATAGATATTTGACACAGTGTCTACATGGAAAAAAAAAAAGCACTACAGACACTGCAGAGATAATCATAAATTCCAAGACTCAGTAACGGTCTCTATATAGGAGACTACTCTTCAGCTATACCTTAAAGAATGATTAAGGGTTTGCTAAGCAAAGCATTCTAAGGAGAGAAAATATTCTATGTAAAGTCACGGACTTACAAAAACATGGCTTATTCAAGAAAGGACAGAACATCTAAGTAGCTGTGTGTGTAGCAAGTAATACTGTTGGTGGCTAGGTGGTGACTGAAGAAGGAAATGTAGCAAATGTGGTGTGGGAGAAAATGAATCTTGAAAACTAGGTGGAGATAATTCTTGAAAGGCTCTGTAAACAAGGATAAAGCATTGGAGGCCCACTGGATGTTTTGAAGCAGTGGTCACATATTCGAATTACTATAGCAGACCTGGAAAGGAGCCACTGACAAGGGAGGCTGGAATCATCTGCAGCTGAATCGACCATATAGTGAACGGAAAGAGTACCAAAATGACCTAAGTATGTCATGACTAAGAGTATCTGGTTATTTGGATATATAACATACAACCTCAGAATAGAGAAAGCCGAGAGCTGAGGATACTTATCTTCTTTTTCTGTTGGTTGAAGTTATCTATGATGACACCAATGAATAGATTCAGAGTGAAGAATGACCCAAAGATGATAAAGATGACAAAGTATAAATACATATACAGATTTTCTTCATATACAGGCTGAAGTTTAACCTAAGTAATATTGAAAATATTAAATATTTAAAAATACAATAAATACTTAAACTAAGTTAATTTGGTAAATGTTGTTACTTAATATAGACCTATTTTTGCCTTGCCCTGAGAGCATGTTCTGCAAAACAGTTCAATTCCAAATTAGTATGATGTAGTACAATGAAAGTTTGTAATTTTTATGATTGTTCTTGCATCTGTTTTCCCATTGTGGCTTACCTGTACATATTCTTTAGAGTAAATAGCAGTGGTGTAAATAAGACAAACATTTTGAGCCTATTATTAGTCTTCTTATAATTTTTTTTTTTGGTAATATTTTCAATTTGGGTTTGGGAATGCTGCCTCTTGGAGATATGGCTTTAATAAAATAACAGATATGTTCTGAGGAATTATTTTTATTCCTATTTTTAAATTTTAGTTCCCTGAAAGTTGCTTGCTTTATCATGATATTTTTGGGAGCTGCTTTACAAACTTTGGTTTATCATACTCTCC
>NW_006442484.1:37662835-37719063 GCF_000325575.1 Pteropus alecto
AGGGAAAGACAAATTACTTCCCCACTGAGCAACTTTCCTAATCTTAAGAATCTAATTTATTGGACCAATCTTATGACTTCTGATTCATGCAGTTAGATATATATATATTATATGGTAGACATATTAACTAAAAAATTATCTATATTGAAATGTACATACAATTGTGAATATTCTGATTATATCTAATATACAATTCTTGGCCTTTTAGTTAAATTATTACAAATATTCACTATGGAAAATCTAGTAACTATAAATAGATTTGAGTGATACTTACATCTCGTGAATCAACAGCGGCATACATGATGTCCATCCAGCCTTTAAATGTGGCCTGTAAATAACATATATTTGAATTCTACATAGAAACCTAATCTAAGAATATGCATTTTACCATATGAAAATCTGACAATGTTGGTACAAATAACTTTTGTACAATATTATGAAATTTTCTATGAAAAGATTGAAATGAATTAAATGGATAATTAAAATTGAAATAGAACAAAATTTTATTTAGAGTCTGGAACTCATTTGTTTCTCTTGAAAGATTTTCTATTTTTTTCCACACTAGAATTTAACTAGATTCATAAAACTCTCATCTCAGTCTCAACTCCCTTTCATACCAGAAAGTAAGCTCTGTGATTCCAGTCTATGGCATATTTAAACACAACTCACTCATTTTCATTAACTAATTATTGATTAGTAAATATACAGTCAAAATTATTAAACACATTTTGAAATCCACTCCATAAAATGTGCATTTCCACACATAGTAAAACTATGCTCTTTAGATGTTGGTACAATTAATTAACTGGCTATTAATCCATACCTTTAATTCATTACTACAATATATAAATTGTTATTTTAATACATAAAGTTGCTCCTTTGGCAATGATTTCTACAGAAAACTAAAAATAGTAATAGCAGAACAGAGATCAATAATACAACAAGAAAAAAACAACAGAAATATAAAATCATGTTAAAACATACTAAAAGCTGGACACGGGAAAACACATTATAAAATAACTACAAAACATCTTTACGGTAAGGTCAAGCTAATAGTATAGGAGTAATCATTAACTTTTTACTGTCAGATATTAATCATTCAAACAAGGAACATCAGAGAAAAATGATCTTACTTGAACTATTTTAAAAACTGACACAGTAGCCACTTACCACTTGAAGCAATGCGAGATAGCCAGCACCAACATTATCAAAGTTTACTTTCACATTTTTCCACCGAGCTTGCTTGCCAAGAGCCTGACAGTCACTCAAATTGTTAACTTCACTAACTTCAAACATGTTACCCGTTGTTGTGTTAACACAGTGGTAGAACTTGCCAGCAAACAAATTCACACCCATGATGCTAAAGATCAGCCAAAAGATGAGACAAACCAACAGCACATTCATGATAGAGGGAATTGCTCCAACAAGAGCATTCACAACCACCTAGAAAAAGACACGAAGATAAAGCAGCTTACAAATCATTAAAATGGAAACCATTTCTTTCATTTATTTAATACTAAAATAGATGTGAAAAGAATTAAATAAAAATCTAGGTAGACAGGTTGTTTCTTCTGTTATATTCTAGGACATATTTGATAAAGGAAAACAAATGGTGACACAACAGAAGAACTAAAGGATTTAAGGAAAGCAAAATATGTCAAAGTGTGAAAAGAAATTACAAAACCTGATATAGATGGAGTCAAAAAATGTATGCTGGGGAAAAAAAAGAAAAAGATGCATTAAATACCAACAGAAGAAATAATCATTCAGTAATACATTTTAATTTTCAAGAGTGTTAATGAATGATTGATGATTTGAAAATATGATCAAACAAATCCTTTATAAATAAACAAAGTATTAATAATGCATTAAATCTATATCCGCAGATCAAGTTAACTTTTCATGGCTATGAAGAATGAGATTAGGAATTTACAAGGTTCTTTTATCCCCTATTGGTAAATTCCAGTTTTAAAAAGTATTTTAAATTAAGAAATGAGATGGAATTTATTTCTGGACACGAAAGTACTGAATATATTCAATCCCCATTATTATTATTCCAAATCTCTTAAATGTTCATTTCGGGGCACATGTTACCTCACCAGGCTGATCTATTTCATGAAGGAGAAATTCAGTCACCCTTCCTCTAATTAAATTCAGAAAATATTAAATTGTACTTTGAAATCTTTAGGGAGGTCAACAGCATCTTTTTCTTATCTAATTTAATTTGGTTTATATAGGATTATTTTGTTAAGCATTTATATTAAATGAAACTATTGTTTAATTTTAAAATATTATAAATATCATTTTAAAAATCACCAAAGATTTTTAAGTTGATATCAAAACCTGAAATCCTTAATTGTAAAAATTTCATATGCTACTTGAATTTTATTTCTTTTAGAAATTAAGTCAAATATGTTATAATTAAGCCAGGTTTTTTTCTACTAAAATTTGTGTAAAATGACCTCCACAAGTTCACTTGTCATCAAATAAATGAGTGATACATTTTACCTATGTATAGCTGGAATGTTAATTCTGCCATATGATTGAATTAAAAATGGCAAATAGAATATTTTTCAGATTAGAGAAAATTTATAGTTTTTTAATTTTGTTTAATTACTATCTTTCCTTGAAAATGAATTCTTAATATAAAATCATAAAACCAGGTGAAGGCTTAAGTAATGTCAATAATGATAAAAGGTTTGTGTGAAAAGATCCTGAAATTGTGTAATAATTTTTATAAATTTTGTCTTGTCTTGTGATTATCAAGTAGCAAAGAAATAAAATTATAATGTAAAATCTAGTATTTCTTCGCTTATAGTGCTTCTGAAAATTCTGGAGAGAGTTTTTTTCTCACTGGTGAGTAAATCTCAAAGTCAAGGCCTAAATGTTTTATTGCCCAAACAAACTACTTCCTAACATAAAAGCCCTGTGGCCTAGAAGAAATTCAATATCCACGTACATTTGCAAACTGTATTAAACAAAGCTGGCCTTTATGCTAAATAGTATTTTGAGGGGTGTGGCAAGTGGGTGTGTATGTAAGTTTGTACTTTATGTTTAGATGCATAAAATATACACTAAGGAAGAGAGTTCAAGAGGAAAATATAAGTGCTATAGAAAAAGTGAACCTCATTCAGAACGTTCACTTAAAAGAGATCTATGAAACAAACAACAGGGCTGCCTGCAATACTTAATTATCTTAACCCCCTGCTTTTTTTTGCTTAGGATATATAAATTTTGTTAGAGTCTACTATTTAGTGTTTTCTTGTGCAACAACTATTTTTATTACTGATATTAATCGAAGAAGTGAAAGCACACAAAATCCATTTTACTTTTCATCTGTTACCAGTAAGTTTTGAGGAATAAAGCTACCTGTTGAGAAGGAAAAACCCCTCCTAGAAAGAATATCAGTAGTAAACAGTCATTTCAAAGTGTATAAGCAATGGGAAAGAAATAAATGACAGCACACAGTTTTGGGATATTGTGGAAACATCCTCGAACTGTCATCAGAAGACCTGGATTCTAGTCCTAATTCTGTCACAATTTTTGAGTACCTCTTTCACTTTTAGGAGGCTAGGCTTAGTGATCTCTAAGATTCCTGCTCTGAAATTCTGTAATTCTGTTAAGTAACTTTCAAAGGGTATGGCATTCCTCTGTATCTATATTATTACCTACATCTAATTTTGACACGAATCATCAGAGAGGCTTTACTGTTCTTACCCTCATGCCTTCAAACCGGGATAAAGCTCTTAGAGGTCTTAAAGCTCGTAGTGTCCGGAGGGATTTGATGGCACCAAGTTCTGAGTAGCCGAGAGCATTGGCTACCAAGCTAACCAAAGAAACCTACAAAAAGAAAAATTATTAATCAGTCCACCAAGAAATAAACTTCTGACTAAAGGCGTAGGATGTGGTGTCTGTCCTTTAGTGACACCAAATAAAACTTAAGACATATTTTGGCAGCCTTCATTTTCCACACAGTGGGATCTTTTTATATTGCCAGCCTCATCTTGTGCTATTGCTTTTCTTATCAGTGAAACTGAGTCCTTGATCATTTTTATAAACATTGTAAACATTGTTACTATGGAGCCCTTTTTAACCTGTGCATATAAACTACTGATGTTTCAGGACTTGGTTCAAAAGCTATATCCTCCATATATCTTTACTTAATAACATTGATTAGAATTCATGTTTTTTTCTTGATTTTGTGTAGTATCTTGGTTATGTGCATGAGAGGCATTTACCAGGTAACAGAGTCAAATTGGATAGATATCTTCTCTTTTCTTCTAGGTCACATAAACTTTTTATGGGCAGAGATGAAACAGTCTTCTCTTAACATACCTAATACTGTCTGGTTGAATATGCTTTTGTCAATATGTGTTGCACAAATAAACAAGGGGAACATTTAATCAGACCATGTTATAGTTTCATAATATTGAAGAAATTTTTACCTAAACTACTGGACTTATGATTTAGAATATAGTACCTCTCATTCAGAGTGGTAATACAGCTTTTTGATATTTACACATTTGTTAAATTTTACCTATATATATGTGAAAAATTAAAGAAGACGTTTCTTTTTTGGTGGAAGAGATTATATTGGCTTTGATTTACTTTCAACATAACATTTATTGATAATTTACTATGTGCTAGGCTCTGTTCTAAGTGTTCTACCTGTATAAATCTCAAAAATTAAATATTGTTTTGACTTTTTACTGATGAGGAAGTTGAATGGCTCCTCCTCCCCACCCCCAAAGAAAGATGTCATGTATTAAGAGGTGGAACTGGGGCTTCAACCCAAGTGATCTGACTTCAGAACCATATCTTAACCTTTTACATTTATTATCAAAAATTTGTTCCTCATCTGAACCATAAAATACAGAAATGACTTGAGTAATTATCTTTTCAATTCTTGCAATGATTGTACCTAACTAGTTCTTTCCTTGATGCATAGGAAAGAAGTTAATTCATTACGTCTATTGGCTGGCCTAAGGACATTAGCGCTTAATTTCTTGTGAAAAGGACTGTTGAAAATGGCCTAAAAGAATCCCCCCAACAATCTTTTGAGGTCTGATGAAAACAATGATCTGCCCAAGAACACATGGTATAAAACCAAAACCAAGGCTTTAAAGGCAAATGGAGCCACTGTCTCCTCATCGTTTAATTTAGGATACATCTCACAAAATTGAACAGAAAAATAAATGACTTGAGGTTAAACTTGACTAGTGGCAGGATAATTTATTGAGCTATTCATTTCTGTCTAGTGTTTGCTGCTACAGAAGACTGGAAAGATGGAAAGGTTATTAGAGAACAGGCAGACTTCTATATTCTGGGCATTTTTTCCTCAAGAGGCATTAATAGCTACTTTACATTTCTGGAGGTGCTTCTGAAGACTTCCCTCATCCTCCCAACCAAGTTCTTTATTTAAAAGTAAATGGCCGTAAATTTTTCAAGGCCCTAAAAGTAAAGAAGCTCATGCTTTAAAAGAGGAAAAGAAAAAGAGATAATGGCCAGAACCAGAAGTACTGGAAAGATAGGAAATTGTAGTGGGTTTGAAGGCTGGGAGGCACCACTTGCATATAATGACCCCACATGGGCTGGCTCTGTGTGTTGCTAGAGAATCGGTATTCGTGACTTACCGCCTCCCACCCCCCTTTTTTTTAATGGACCTCATGTCATTTTATGTAGCACAAAACTCATTTTATTAAGTTGACTATTGTGAAAAACAATATGCTTTAAAGGTAATTTTGAAATAAATAATTAAAGATTGGCAATATACTTAAAATTTAAACAATGTCCTATATTAGTAGAGCGCTTTATGGCTTACAATGATCTTTTTCACTCATTATGTCTGTCTCAGAGTTGTCAAATGACTAGTCCAAGAAAAGGTAGCAAGGAGCAAGCTCGTAACTGGAATTTAGGTCTTCAGTTTTCGAGTCCAGTGTTTTCACCTCAGCAACTTTGTTCCCAGTTTTTAATACAAGTGTTTTAATATTCATCTCTTTTTTGCCAAACACAAAAGGCACTCCTGCTAATATGTATAAACTGTAACAGAACTCTTTACCAAAAACTGAATTTTTAGTACAAATTTACATGACTCTAAGTACCTCACTATACAGCAAATACTATACAAAATTGTCTGTTTCAGGGGTGGTTTAGTTGTCATCCACATTTTTCAACAGTCCTATGACAGCTGAGACAAAGAAAGAAAATAATAATGCAGGAAGGATTGATTATTCTGAAGAAGACCTTGGAAGTCTTGTGATTGGTTAATGAACCAAGTAATATGAATTTATTTCCCTTAAAAATGGCTAGAGATGATTTTTTAAATATAATATAAAGCTAAAACATTAAAACCATATGATAACCTCCATATATTCAGATAATATATTTCCATCCAAAAGCTTGCATAATTTTCGATGGCAAAATCTAGAAGCATTCCCATTAAAACCAGAAATAAAAGAATATGCCCACCACCAACATTTTTATTTAACACTTTCTGAAAGAAAAAATAAGAGCTATAAGAATTAGAATAACAAAGGAAGTCATTATTTGCAGATATATTATTGCTGACCTCAAAAAAAAACAAAAACAAGAATAAAGCGAAGACTATTATAAATAATAATATAATTATCTTAGGTATTAATATATTTTTTCATTTTTTTTTACAATTGTGTAAGTGTCTTTTGGTACTACACAAACTTTAAAATATTAGAAGAAAAAAAGAATGAGATAATCTAAAATAATATTGTTTTAAGAAGAAGAGAAGAGGACAAAGTCCACCTGATATTACAACCAGTTATAAATCAGCAATAATTAAAGCTGTCATATTAGTAGACAAAGAAATAAATGAAATAAAACAAATCTATATTGGACCCAAGACAATTGGACCCAAGTAAGAGCATGTAGATAAGATTAGCCTTTTAAATGGGAAGTAAAAAGAACAACCTAAGTGAAGGAATCATTGTGAGGAAAATAATCTTGGAGCCTCACCTCATTTCTTACACCAAAATAAGTTCCAGATTGATTGAAAATTAAAACGTCAAAATGGATGAAGAAATGAAACTCAAACTATAAAAGTGGGAAGACATGAGAAAATATTTTAATAATAAAAATAATATTGAAAGGAAATGGTCTTCATAAGCATGAGAAAAACCAGGAAGAAAAAAAGGCTGATAAAATTGATTAAATCAATATGAAAAATTTCTACATGACAAAAAAAAAAAAAAAAAAACAGAAACAACAACCCTAAAAGGAAAAGTAGTCGTTACCACCTGTGACAAAATAGTAAATTTCTTTAATCTGAAAAGTACTCCTACAAATCAGTGACAAAAAGGTTATTAACCAAATAGTATAACATACAGATTTTCTCCAGACTTCCATTTTAATCTGTTTGAACAACACATTTATTTAAACTCACTATTGAAATCCAACTAGAAGGAAAGCAAAGGAGTACAAACAGAGAATGTGAGAAGAGACAACAAAGCGGAGGGTTAAAAAATAAATCTGGACTATGGAGAGCACGGGATTGATCACTTTCTCAGCAGAGCAGAAGCAGCAGAAAGTCAAACCTTTGCAGTGAATTCTTAAAACACTCTGGACCTGGAGTCATTAGGTTCCTCTAAAACGGGGGTAGCAGATGGCACTGAAAACAGAACTGATTGAAATTCTCTATACAGGAAAGGTGAGCACTCTTGAGTCCCTTCATCTACCTCTCTCCAGCCCTGCAGGAGAGCAGAATTGAATAGGACACCTTCACAGCTTACAGAGTAAAATCTATATCTGCTACAGAAGTCAGAACATAGAAACAATAATCCATGTTGCGAGACTTATAAAACCATAAAAGCCTCTTCAAAATATCATGCAGTTGAAGGTTTTCCATTAATAGTACCATAGGGTTTAAATAGCATGTGGATTAATTCAATATTTCTTACAGCAAGGGCATGGACCTTCAGATTTCTAAGTGCACACCTCCCTTCTTCTACTCCACAACAGTTGTGTTTCCTGTCTGCTAAGTGGCTTCTAAAACAGAGCTCAGGTAATGGTGGGGGTCAGGTGCACAGCTGCCGGGGAAGTGGTGTCAAGGGCTGTTGGTGTAGTCGGGAGGGTGGGGATACTGAAGATGGTGGGATTTGGCCAGCTGGGACGGGTAAGTTTTGTGGCAGGAATGGAGTGAAGGATATCCAGTGTCTGTGAGAAGTAAACAGTTTCTATGCAATGTTAGTGAGGAATGAGAGTTCATTTTTATGTATGAGGAGTTTGTAACTCAGGGGCTGACTCTTTCTTTGCCTTTGACATATTTTCTGCTTCTGTCTTAAGCTTTTACAGTTTGTCTTTTACTTTGTACATGATTAGAAAATTCACAATGCTCACAAGCTATATAAAAGCGAACATCTCAGTCATTATGCCTTTTTTTTTTTCTTTTGTGGCAGTGGGAAACGAGATAATGTAACTGTTCGTCCCTGGGGAATGGATGAGTAAATTGTGGTGGTGCATCACTGGACTGCTGTGTGGCAAACAGAGCCATTGGTTCCACAGACATGTCATTTAAGTATTACAAATATCATTTTTTTAAAATGAGAATTTTGACCCAGCTAATTTCTAAGTTTATTTTCTTGTCTGGAATTGTATAGTTCAGTAACTTCAAAATGATTAAAGCAAAATAACACTATATGTTATTTATACTGAAAAGACAAATCACAGTATATTTATGGATACATCATCTTTAACCAAGTACTTCTGTATATAGGGTATCTAATTATGAGTCTATCCTCAGGTTTAATAATTTTTTTTTTTCTGGGAAAATAGGAATTTTGTTTGACATTTTATGTAGTAAACATATGGTCACTTAATAGCTGAGTAATTACTCTGTGCCTCAATTTCCTCATCTACCAAACTGGGATCATAGGAACAGATACCTTAGTGGTTGTGAAGATTAAATGAATTAAGACAAAGGTTAGTTATGATTATTATACATGAGAATGCTTACCTGCCTTTACTGTCACTGTTTAGAATCCTAGCTCATGAATTTCTACGGTATCCAATGGACTTTAAGAAGAGTAAGAGCCATGGGGATCTTTCTAAGGGAGGCATGTGATGAGGTTATAACTGGAGGCAGGGAGGACATTTAGTAAGCCATTGCTTGGTCCAATTAGTCCTAATGGTGTTGTCGTTGAAGAAGAGGATCCAGACCCCAATTCATTTTTTAGTTGGAAACATACTGATTGATTGGTTGTGAGGAGTGATAGAGAAGGAAAGGCTGAAGATAACACCTGGTTTAGCTTCATAGATATGCCACCTTTAGACTAAACAGGGAATTAAGGAAGAAATGCTGATTGAAGAGTAAGATAATGAATGTACTCAGACAGAAAGAGTTTTAGTAGGAAGGAGTGTCAGTAGGAAGCATTTAGAAATGTGGGTTGGGATTTCAGGAGAGAACAGAATTAAAGACTAAAACCCCATTGTCCTAAAAGTTTTGATCTTTTAACAAATGGAATACAGAATTTTATACTGTTAAACTAATTAATAGGATTATCTTTTTAAACCTGTGAGAAATTTTTCATATTAAGAAATTGATAATACTAAAAGAGAATAAAATCCTTCCAAAAAAAGAACAAAGTGAATCAATCCTACTAGGAGACATTTATAGGAAAAGCCATATTTACATGGAAGTATTTCTGGAGAGAGGCCAGAAATTGATACGAAATGACAATAATTTATATCCAAAGTTATTTTTATTTAATTCTCTGCACAAGAGCTGTAGCTGAAATTAAGGAAGGTGTGTACATATTAGCAAGGCATCTCATTGTTTTCATTCACAAAGGCAACCACCTTCTAAGTATAATATGAGAACACTTTGACTAGTGCAACACAATATTTCAAATAGATCAAGGCTCTGTTGTGAAATATGGGGCAAAGAGCACAGTGCTAGGTGGAGGTAGCTCTGCCACTCATTAGTGGTATGACATCTCTAAACCTCATTTTCTCAGTACCAAAACAGACAATAAGACTTACATTATAGGATCGTTAAGAGGATTAATAAACAATTTATATTAAAAAGAGATTGATAATGAGCAGTATAATAAAGTGGTTAGGTGCACAGTCATTAGAGTCAGACTGCTTGGGTACAAAATCTAGTTTAGCCTCTTATTAGCTATGTTTACTTGGGCAAGTAATAACCTTTCTTTGCCTTAGTTTGCCCATCTGCACAATGAGAGGGGTTATGGTTTCTAACTCAGAGTTTTGAAGATTAAATGAGTTAACACATACAAAGTGCTTTTAGCAACAACTGTACACAGGAAGCATTAAATTAGGGTTATCAATTTTCCTTTTTATTAGGTAAGGCTCTTAATTAGTGCCATTCCCACAGTAAGTGCTTAGGAAGTGCTAGGCCTCTTATTGTGCTACTTCTAATACTAATAACACTAGTTTCATTTTTGAGTATGCCAGTATGTCAAGAGTGAATGTCAAGAGCTAAGGCAGGGACCACTAGAGTACAGAGGCTACTGGCAATTGTAAATACATATTAGAATCAGAATGTATCCCTATTCTACTTTTGTTCACCTCAATAGAGCAGCCGATGAGGGTACTAAGGAGCCCTTGAACAAGTGGGAAAAAAAGTTTCTGAGTGGCAAACATCAAGCATCTCATTTCAACCACATCAGCAACCTGTGCTGTCTGTAGAGTGGAAATCATTCATGGGCAATAAATATTTCATGATATTTGAATATTTTACTAAGACTGTGTTTTGGATACATCACTACTTTAGATAATTTAGAACCAAATTTGAAGTCATCATGACAGGAGCTTGGATGTATTTTCTTGGAGATGACATTTATGCAAAAATCAATAAAATCATAAGAAATCTGAATTTCTTTTAAAATAAATTATTATCATGTATTTAGTTCATTGTGGAGCTAATAACAGTATCTATATTATAACTTGTATAGTGATAGTATCGGATAGTTTGGTTTTTATATGAAGATAGTATCTTTTTGACCTTTGGATAGGAACAAAATACAGAATCAGAAAAAGTAGTGGTACAGTATCTTGGCAGACAAAGGCATGAGTTAAGTTGTCCTACTTGATTCCAACTTGAGTTATCATATTTGCTGTTTCTGTTTCTTCGTCTCCATTTTTCAATCTTTCCAATATTTCTAGTACTTTATTCCCATCACTTCCATGAGGCAATGCTTATCTATAACACCAGTGACCTCTATTTTGCCAAATCTAAGTGGCATTTCTCTGTATTCATGTCACTGACCTCCTTATAGCCTTATAGAATTGATCACTCCTCTTTTGGAAAACCCAACTATCTTCTCTGGGCTTCTGTGATACCGTGCATGTTCTATTTTCCTTTTTCATCTAATAGCAACTTCTTAATCTAATTTACTGGCTCCTTACCTTTTGCCTAACCTCTAACTGTTGAAGTGTTCCCCAGAGTTTAGACTGTGCTACCTTGTCACCTTGCATTCCCTGCCTAGGTAAACTCATTCAAGTTCATGAGCTAATACAGATGGCGTCAAATGCCATCTGTATCCCAATGAATCCTAAAATGATAATCAGGTCCTGATTTCTCTCCAGATTTGAGACTTACGTAAAATTCAACATCTACTCTTCAATGTCTAATCAGCATCTCAAACTTAGTACATTTTTCTTCCACTTACCATCTGCTTGCCCTGTCAAACCTGTTCTCTTCTTCTCCATTCCAGTTAATGGCTTCGTTCTCTACCATTTATTCAAGTCGAGGTTGAAAGAAAATCTGTTTGTCAAATCCTCTCTTTACACCACACATCTAGTCCATAATTGTCCCATCACCTTAGTCTAAGACACAATCTTCTCTTTCCTAGGTTGTTAACACAACTCCCTGGTTGGTCTCCCTGCTCCGACTGAACCATTCTTCGACTTTAAAATGTTATCATTTTAAAACAGTAGATTGGATCCCTGCTTGCTCCCCTCCCTGAGCTTCCCACTATATAATCAATATGTAATAAATTACATAATATATATAATATATAATAAAGCACGAACTTCTTGCTATGGCCCCTAGGTAACTTTCTGAATTGTTTTTATCATCCTTGCCCATGTTTCATCACACATAAGTACAACAGTTTTCTGTCTCTTGAGTGTCTGTGGCTCATACTTACTTCAGGGCCTTCAGATTGCTCTTTTCTATTCCTTTAGGTCTTTGAATTGCTGGACCATTGTTATAGACTGAATGTTTATGTTCCCCAAAATTCATATGTTGAAACATAAGCCCCAAAGTAATGGTATTTGGAGGTGGGGCCTTTAGGAAGTGATTAGGTCATAAGGGTGGAGTCCTCATGAATAGAATTAGTGCCTTATAAAAGAGACCCCAGGAGCTCAATTACCCATTTCTCCACACCAGAGCACAGAGGGAAGATGTTGTCTATGAGCTAAGAAGAGGGATCTCACTAGACATCGAAACTGCTGGCAACTTGATCTGGGACACCCCAGCCTCCAGAACTGTAAGAAATAAATTTCTCTTGTTTATAAGTCACTTGTTTATGGGATTCTGTTAGAGCAGCCCCAAAGCACCTTTTCTCATTGTTTACTTTCACAAAGACACCTTCCCTAGACACTCTACCTAATACTCTCCTCCTGCTTCCTACTTTGCAGCCATTGTCTATTTTATTATCCTGTTTTATCTCATACCAGTCATCACCATCTGCATTTATCTTATTTTTAGATTTTATTTGTTTACATCTCTACTATCTGTTCTACTCTCCCATAGAGTGTAAGCTCTAATAGGACTCGATCCATCTTGTTCATAGCTCTTTAAAGTAGCATGTGATCATTATTAGATGCTTAACATATTAATTGAATTAGTGAATGAATGTTAGAAAGTTAGACAGATAGCCCACTATAATCTACTTTTACTTTTAGAGAACTGAAGAAATTACATTTTTTACATAGATAAATTTCTCAAAGTTCAAAAGTATATTTCTTCTGGTTTGAAGTGCTTCACTCTTACCTCAGTTTTGTTTTTTCTTTTGTTTTAGCTTTCTGTGGCTATTTAGTTTTGTTACAGCAATATACCTGAAGGATTGTGAAACTATTTTAACTCTGCATTTACTTTAGCTCAGTGGACCCAGTGGTCTGAGAACAAGTTGTTATCTGAGATTACAACTAACTTGTGTATTTCAGTCCCTGCTTTGGGAAAAAGAAAAAAATAGACCCATTTAAAGTAACATAATTTACCCAAAGGTAAGATGTTTTAAATACCCAGTTCTAATCTATTAATTTAGTCTCACTTAAAGAAAAAGTAATTTTTTGGGCACCATTCTTTGTCATTGATTTATTCATTTTTGACATTATTTGATAGATCCCTAAGTGTCTATATCAGCTGTTTAAGGACACAAACAAGATACAAAGCCCCTGTTTTTGAGAGATTTTTTTTGCATCATATTCATATCTTCTGGATGAGGGAAATACGTGGAATACTAAAAGTGCAATGTAGTATTTCAGTGAATATAAATTTTTTAGTAAATGTAAATATTCAATAAATTTCACAATGTTCTGAAGAACTTCTATCAAATTTGTAAATGATCTTCATACATGACAAAATCTTTTTGAACTAAAGAAGATTCTTAATGTATTTAGTGTTCCATCTTTTCAGGAAGAAGCTAGAGATTATAAATGCTATATCCTAAAGCTAATCAGTAAAAATAATAATACATTTGTACCAGTTAGATAAGAAATCTGTGGGATAAAAGAGCCCTGAATTGAGAATTAGGAAATTTGGACACTAATCTTAGCTTTGTTACTAAGTAGATATGCTATTTTAGGAAAATTATTTAAACTGAGGCTTCATTTTAAAATAAACTCTTTAGAAAACCAGAATAAAGGTTAGATATTCCTTAAGGTCTATTCCAGCTGCAGAATATGAGAATATTAAACTTCCTCTTATGGATAGCTTTTCAGGATAATACTGACATTCATCTTTAGTATTTATTAAATACCAGCCATGGAAATTGGAAGTCATTTCTGGTGTATTAAGAGTGACTTGGAAGCAGATTTATTCTCAACTCAAAGAGTTGAACACATTTTGGTTATAGAGATGAGTATGTATGTGTGAGAGAAAGGGAAATAGAATTTAGATAGGCCCACACTTGTCAAAAATGATAAAAAGAATGAATGGACATGTACGATAATCATTGATTAATAGTGGCAAGTGTTAAAGCTAAAAATAAAGTGCTTTATGATTGCTAGGAAACAGCTAGAGGTTGCTTAGAGCACTTTGTTTTGTTGCGAAAGCCTTGTGCAATGGAATATCACAGACTACAAAGAACCAGGTGACTGTTATTTTGCCCCATTGCCTCTACATCGCTTGGAATAAAAAAAAAAAAATGGCTGTAAGTCAGATCCTGTTATTGGCAAAGTTCCTATGACTGCTTATCCTAGGGTAATCAGATTCAGAGCAAGGCTCCTACACCTAACTCTTTGCATGGTAAATATCTGATTAGCTCCTGGGCTATCTAACTACTGATTTAAGAATAGAAATGCATTTTATTCTTTGTGGGTATACAGCTGAATGGATACAATGTAGGTTTTTTTTTTTTAACATTATTTAACAAAATGTACTCTAGTAAGGTATTAAAGAGCAATTCTCATAATTGCTGGCCCCAATCTGTCTTGATTTTACTTCCCTGAATTTTTTTTTTTTTGAACTGTTAGTAAGTGCTTAGATCTGTCAATTAACACTGATTTTTTTAAAGTTATTCCTTAACTTGAGGTCCTTAACTTTCAGAAAAAGAAGAGCTGTCTCCTTATGACAGAGCAGTTCTCTCTCTGTTTTCTCTTACCACTCTCCACATCTTTAGGACCTCTTCTACTGTTTTCCAAGAGACTTTTAACATTTTTGCATTTATTGCATTTATTATATTTTTAAAAAGATAATTGCATAATTGTGTCAACATTAGTGAAACCAGGTTCTCAAAAGTCAAAGTTTTAATTCTAGAAGTATATGAAATGTAAAATTTGCCTTTTTAAAAAACAATTTAATAAAAATCACTCAGTATACTTACATCAACGATCAAGAAATCTAGCCAGCACCAGGCATTAGTGAAATATGTTTGAAATCCATACGCTACCCATTTGAGAAGCATTTCCAGAATGAATATATAAGTGAAGACTTTGTCAGCATATTCTAGCATGGTTTTGATAGTCTTTCGCTGTTCAATGTATATATCTTCAAAAGCCTGTGAATGAAGAATGCTTTTATTTTACTTGAATGGCTTGCCTCCCCCAAATACTTGATAAAATTGCTTAGTATAATACTGGTCACAAAGCAATAATTTAATAAATATTAGCTAACATCAGGCAAACATTGAACATTAGACAACATTTAAAGTCTAAAACTAATGGAAAATGTTGGCAAGGAAATGTCAGTATCTTCACTGATTTAGTATGTACTTTCTTCCCTGCCTTTTACCCCAAAATTTCTATTTCAATTACTACTACAAAGACTTGCTTTTAGATAGTAGTAAACTCAGAAAATAATTAGAAGTTTTGTTGATGAGGGAGAGACTTGAACTATTCCAACATAATGATTGGAATGATTTCCTGAATGATCCATATTATTTTGAAAGAATAAATTGATTAGACATAAAGAAAGCAAGATATACTTTTAGTCTATAAATGTTAATATGATTAATAGTGAGAACTGGATGGTATTTGATGTGGAAGGTAACATAGTTACAGAATGTCTCTGTAAATGATTGTCTCAGTGAGGAAAACATCTGTTAGAAAAACACCAGATGAGAAATTCCATCTGGCTCTTCATGGCCTTGATTTATTTTGTACTGAATTTTGCACAATTCAACTCTGGGTGCCAAGCTCTGCAAGGCACAGATACACTTTCTCCTTTACTTCTTAAACTCAACATATGCTTCTGGTATTTTCAGAAAATAAGCTATTCTACTAGAATCTGATTCTTGCAATATGCTTTTCACTTACCAAAGCACCACTACTAAGAAGGATCATGAAGACAATGAAAGTCTCAAACCAGTTGTGCTCAACAATGCTGTAGCAGGTTTTCCGAAGATTCCACCAGATCTTTCCTTTGCCTTCTTCTATACTTACTTGACAGAATGGAAACTTTTTAATACATCCTAAAAGATAAAATTAAATATAATAAATTAGAAAAATATTTTACTATTAATTAGGAAAAAAAAAAAAAAACTTTGTTGCTCCCTCCACACCCCAGGCTCAGATCATTATTTTATAGGGTAACTGGTTACTCCATTCTCTAGTTATCTTCAATATCCTTCCTGTATAATGAATCATTTTCAGATTTAGTTATTTAGCCAGCTATCTAGAATTCAAGGAATTACTTTACCAAGAGTTGCTTGAGTATAAATGTTTCATTCCTTAACACTAGTTAGGATCTCTCTTCACCTCAAGGTCACTGATGGAAATAGGGTCCAATAACACTTCTCAGGTTTGGGGGAAAACTACACATTCAAATTGTTTATTCATTTTTTGATGTGATCCTGGACTTTCACTCCCTTCTTATCATGACAGAAAATCCCCCTGTCTTCCCAGTTATCAGCCATTGTCAGTTTTCCCAAGCTAATTTATTTTCAGCTTCAGTGCTTTTCTAAGTCACACCTATGACTCATCTTGTCAGTCAGTATCTCTATTTCTTTTCCTCCCCCTCTTTGCTTTCATGTTATTTCTAACTTGAATCTACTCTCCTCCTCTAACTCTCTGAGCTTTTACTTATCAGATTAAATCCAATCACACTGAGTCAGCAAATCTTTATTGATTTGTATGCAAGACACTGCACTGGTTGCTGTGAGAATTACTCTTCTCTGTGTCAAAGCTCTACAACACATTTACATCCCTAGACAGCTCTGGCTACAGCACAAATTAACCACATTTGAAACTATAAGGGTTGGGGTGTAATTATTGCAGCATCTATAAATCAAATAATCATACTAACAATGAGGTCTGAAGGGAGTGCTGTATCAATGAGATGACATTCCAGAATGTCATTTATCTCATAGAGTCAACTTTATTCTGAGGACTAAAGGAAAAAGACATGTTAAATCATCTTAATTGTGCAAGCACAGACACTGCTATAGTATAATCTGGAAGTATAGATAAACTAACATTTAGGAAGAAAAGAGGAAAACAAAGATAAACATGCCTTCACCAATTTTTTGAAATATTTCTTTGAAATGAGGTATCATCCTTCTCTGTAAGGAAAAAGGGGAGATGACATTTAATCATATTAGAGCTTGTTTACCTTCAGTAAAACAAGCTTCTGGTTTAAGGTCTTCCTCTGGTTCAATTTCAGCTTGGTCACCTTCTCGGGGTGGAGCAACATCAACTGTGCTTCCTTCAGATGAGCTGGTTGCATTTAATTTCTGGAAACAAAACCCCATTGCAAAGATGTAACTTTTTTCCCCTTTTATTCAGTTAATTTGGAAATACTCTGTCATAGGGTGCAAAAAATGGTAGAGATAGCATTTGATTCTATTAACATTACTGATTTTACATAATTCATACTAATAATTATAAAATAATTAAAGTCCTACTTTTCAAAACAATGCAACTACTGACTTGGTTCAGACGAAAAAATGTTTAGACAGCATTCAATGTGGGTGATTTGGAAAGGATGGATTATACTGATTAACTTGTTCTGTGATCTCCATTTATGTATGAATCCATATGAAAATAATTTAATACATTAAGACTAAGACCAACTCAAGAATAGTTTGATAAAAGTCTTGTATGCTGACATCCACTGCTGATTATATTAATTAAAATGCATCAAATCAAATTGTATTTTCCATCACTTCCAATGGAAATTTTCAGAGGGCAAAGAACATTACCAGTTGTCTGTAACTACTGTCCATGTTTCTATAATTTTAGAAAGGAAGAATGGCTCATTAACATTAGTCACAGTCATTATACTTCAATTTTGAGCTATATTTTCCTCTGGCTTATGTAATTTTCTTCACTCTTTACTAGCAGAAAAAGATGGATCTCTCTCTCTCTCTCTCTCTCTCTCTCTCTCTCTCAATTGCTTAAATGAATTATGAATTCAGTACTTGCCAAAGAATTCTAAATGGAAATTTCTTCGTAAATGGCATTGTCCAGAATCTGGGTAGACTTATTAGGAGCACATTCTTAATTCAACATGTGATCAGGCTGTGAATTTTTCCATTATATAAATCACTATGACATGCCACATGGCTAAGAAGAGCCACTTCAGTGTTACAAGAATAAATATCTAGTAAGTACTCTGAGATCACTTGGGAAGACATTATGGATGTGTAATGCTTTATGAAAACTGGTGCAAAGACATGACATACAACACAGCCTAGGCAATGTAAAGCTTTTAGAAGGAAAGAACAGCACATGGACAGGTTAATGCTTTCAAAATCTCCATTTACTTTAGTAGCTAGTGGTAGGGTCACTCTGCTTCTGAAAGAGTAATGTGTTATTAAAAAATATCTAAATGACTCCCTCAATATAGATCATATCGGAGGAAATTTGGCTCAAAATTTTTGATTTATTGAAATTATAATATAAATGTAGTTTAATATTTTATAATGTGAACTAATTGAAGAATAGTATCCAGATGATACTTTCTGTGATGTTACTTTGAGGGAGAGGCTAGCCAGGTACAACTAAATATATTATTAAAATTACTTTAAGTCAAAATATAATTCTATAATAAAATACCTCCATGTCTGGAGTAGTCTGCAGATAGAAGCTAGACTGATGATTTTTGGCTGATGATTTATAGGATTATTATAGTGCAAGAATTTTACCATTAAATTCCTCTACATTTTGGAGAGGTGGAAGGCCAAGACATTTTCTTCTCCTAGGAATTTTGGGCTTACTACAGCCAGGATATCTTTATTTTTCTAAGGAAATCCTAGGAAAGCTAGTGCTGGATAGAATTGCTGCAGCTTCTGGTTTCATGAAGAAAATATTAGATAATTGTTTTGACTCAGCAACTAACTCTTTCCTTCAAATGTTACTTCTTGTTTTATGGATTGGACACTATGACATTTAATGAGTGGCAGTAATAATATCATAATTGCATAATATGATAATATCATAACTGCATATATAAAACCAGTAAGAAACCAAATTTTTTTTGAGATTAGTTATGAAAAGTTTCGTGTTTCTTCTTTTTCTTGGCCATTTCAAGCTCAGGAATTTCTTTTGAGCCTGGTCATGGTCCACCTTCTCCATGAATCCTTTCTTTCTTGCATGATATTTCCACACTTAATTTTATAGACTTTTAGTCCTTATACTTGTTTGTTTTGACTAAATATTCTTATAAATATATATAAATTATATATGTACGTAAAATTATATACTTATGTACATATATATAAACATATATACCAAAAATGTACACACACACACACACATATGTATACCAAAATATCCAAGCATAAAATAGACACTAAATAGTGTTGATCAGGTTTATGAAGAGTGAATAAATTAATGATTGCATTTTAGAATTATTCTTATAGAGAGAATTATAGTATTTAGATAATTTCATCTATTTTGAAATAATCATGGAAATGTCTAAATCCCTCCATCATGGTCTTGACAGAAGTCTAATTGTATTAGAAAATGTATTTTCTTAATGAATAGGAATTGTCTAATTAATAATATGTTAGTGATAAAAATACATGTTATTTCCAAAATGTTGCTCTAAAATATAGGCTGACATTTGATAAAGAAATCTAAGGGAAGATATTAATAAGTATATGTGTATATACACACACAAGTACATATACTTTTCTTTTAGAAAACTGTAGAAAATATAGTCATCCTTCACTTCTCATTTTACTACTGTTAATATAATTGTGAAGTGTTGAATATTTTTCATTATAATTATCTGCCATATATTATACAGGTATCTTAAACACTTATTTGAACAAGCCCTTCACAGCATAAGTAATAGTAGCTGCTAATCTGAATGACAACTAAATCTGGTGTTTACTAAGTATTGACCTCTCTGTATGTATTTTTGTTATTGGTACTGGCTTCACATTATTAACATTGGTAAATATGGTTAACGTGTTGGATATAAATAATTTTAATTTTCTAAATGCTATGGAGACTATGCATTCAAAAATCATAAAGTAGGGAGGATCAGTAGTGAGTTAATTAGCCTCTATCCTCCTAGCATTATGAGGTAAAACATGTCTTTTGAAAACAGGCAAAGGAAAAAACTCTGCATGTCTTCTCAAACAAGCATTTTACATAGAGAATTGCTTCACTGTTACCCAGGAGTTTTTCTGTTTATAAGGATAATATAAGGATAAATTCTTAAAATTTATGCTCTGGAAAGTTCCTTAAGGAATGTTCAGACAGAGACTTGAGACCCTCAAACCAAAGCTTAAAAGATAATTGGTAAACTAGTGTTCATTTCACTAAAAAGTGTTTTGTGAGAAGTTCCTTTCCCTATGGAGGTTGCCATAAAGTTAATTCTTCCTAAATTGAAGAATCAGGCTTATTTATATTATAACCTTCATAGGCCATGATTTTGTCATAGAATGCATTTTATTCTATAAAATTATGAAAATATCGAATCAACTACATAAAATTTTTGAAAATGTGAATTTACTTACAATTTAAAATTAAGGCTTAGGCTGTCTTTAAGTTATAACAACCAATTATCATATATTTCCTGATATACTTTGGTCACTGGATACATAAATAATTTTATTGCTGTATTTTTAAACCATTAACTTATACCCTAGGAAACTTCTTAAGCATTTAAACTTCTACACATTGATGTAATACTATCTACAGAATCTAAACATTTTCTAAGTTCAACACTTTGACATTTATACTCCGGTAGGGTGTAGTTTGTGATACATTTTGTCATAGCCATACCAATATGACTTCCAAAATGATTTATTTAAAAGCATGTAACTGATTTAAAAGCACGAGACTGATGATAAATACAAAGAATAACTTACTTTCTATATATTGCCATAGCTGTGATACTATGATATAAAAAAAGAGCAAAGAAACCTGAAATGAAAATTTCCATATTAAGGAACTTGATGACTATACTAAATAACTAAAATTAATACTCATTCTGAAGTAGTTAGAAAAATATTAAGAGTATATAGGCATAACAATAGAAAGCTTCCATATAAAACCACATAGTACAAGCTCGGACTTGTTTTCTTGTACTATTTTCTTCCTACTCTTCCAATATTTTATGGCATTTAAGGTTCGATTCTTCCATCCCTTGTAGAAACTACTAAGTCTACAGAGGGATGATGGCTTATGCACACTGGGAAGCAGGTTTTAAGATGCAACATTCTCCAGACCTAATTCAGCCGCAGAAAACATGCCTGGCTGTAGCAGAAGCCTGGCGCAATGCTGTGGAAGCCGCACGCTGATCCAAGAACCATGTCCTCAAGGACATGGTACCTGAATATGAAGTTTTCAAGAAGGTTAACTGCAATACCACTCATAAGAAATGACAGAATCAGCACCCCAAAAGGCCATGCGACCATGTTTTCCCCCTAATAGCATGAACTTATGTAGAAATTTCCTCTTATGCTGAATATTGCCGTTGATTTTTATCCAATTAAATAATGAAATTTAACTTTCAGAGATAGACGAGAATGTTAGCAACTGGCCTACTTCCACTGAAATGCGCTCACATTTCATTTATTTTCAATCAACTATCAAATGTTTGACTCTCACAAACTGCAGTATGATTCAAGAGGCAAAAATAAAAGATTCAGCCATTACAGATTGCCTTTAAAATCTAGCCATTGATCTCAGAACTTCTGGAATTTGTCTTGCAAGTGGAAGAGGAAAATCTTTTGGTCATACATACTGTCAGGGCCTTAGTCTGATCTTTTGGATATGCATATCCATATCTTGACTTACAACATTTTACTTGAAGAAAAAGTAGCCACAGTGAGGCCATTGGGCTGCTTATCCAAGGCAGCAAGAATACGACTAAAACCAATAGTTCTTTTTTCTGGACCACTTATTGAAGGGTTAAAAATATTTGGTTTGACCACAACATATTTTAAATGTGCAACACCCCTGGTGCTCCTTTTGTTTTAAAATCGTCTTAATGAGTATATAATGTGTGAAGCAAAATAATTGTGTAGTACTTTAAAAGTAAAGTGAAGGGGTATCAAGAAGGCAAAAGAAAAAGCTGGTTTATTTTGAGAAAATACGCAAAAGTTGCCACTAAACCAGCCTTAATTGACTTTAATTTCAGCAGAAGTACACTAAAACACCAAAACAGTTCTCTAAAGGTTGAGGTACATTTAAAATGGCCATTCACACACCCATCTGTGCCTCTGCAAGAGTTGCCTCATATTGTTTCACGAAGAGTGTAACTAAAAAGTCAGTGCTTGCAATGTAAAAATCACACAAACCATCAGGGACTGTATTTCTATTTTTCATTAATAATTTTATTCCTGAATTTGTTGCATTCTACAATTAATTCTCAGTTATTCCTAAAGAGCATATATACTAATTAAACCTAGAGATAATCCCAGACTCTACTTATTTTTCACCAGAAATCTTGAAAACTTCCAATATTCATGAACTTTTCATATTTCCTTTAGAATTTTCCTTGCAGAACCCTCACTCAGGCTGAGATTCCAGTAAGCAATTATATCAACAGGAGAAAGTTGAGTCAAGAGAATAAACTAGATTTAGTTAACCACAAACATACAGTAATTTTAGATGATGCCTTTTATTCCTCATAAAACTAATTAATAATAAAGTAGGAAATTTTCTAAGTCTTTTTTCTGCTTTCTCAGTTTTGGGTAGAACATTTAGAGAGAATTAATCTAGATTAGGGAAATTTTTTTAAAATGGCTATACTGGACCAATTAATGATGAAGATGCAATGAACTTTTCCTAACACATATCATGATGCTTTCCTTCTTTTAATTACCTTATAGTTATCACTTATGGTTTTGCAGACACATGACTTAACAACTTTCCTAAATTACTTGAAAATCCAAGATATGTGGTGCCCAAATGCATACAGACTATGGCCCTTCATATCCAAAATTTCATGAACACTACTTTTTTTTTTTTTAACAGAGCCTTTCTCAAAAAAACATGGAAGCAAACCCTTCCATCTGGAGCACATGAGTTGGCTGGGTTAAAAATTATATTCACAGATCTGAATATAATAATCTGAAAATGAAATCACTATCAAAAAAAAACCCCAAAAACCCTGTGAGATTCATTTTGGTAATACAGTTTACTTATAAGGGCTGAATCAACAACAAAGAAGTTGTGGTCTTATTTTAATGAAACAAAAGCAGAGAAATAAAAAATGCATGCTCTCAAGTTCTTGACTATATGAACTTTCAACATTCCTATTATGTTTTAAAATAGATAGAAATCCTATGAGCATGCAATTATTGCTTTTAAAAGTCTAAAAAGACTAAACTGGAAAACTCATTAGCAGAATCAAATATGATGGTGTGACTGCCCGCCTTGCCTGACCATGCTGTGATATGTCACACAATTCAGCAGAGAGCAGCTGGGTATGTCTAGCACTTCCTTGCCATGGCAGGGGAAGGAACATAGCTGAGTAGCATGCAGGCCAATCAAAATTCATTTAGAAAGTGATTGTACATGTACAACTTGCTTGGGTAACCTGGGTAAAAGTGGTGGCACGAGTCTCTGGCTGGTTAAAAAACACCAGAGCTGCATTCTTGATGTCTCCAGCTTGATTTTACCCCTGTGAGAAGTAAGAATGGTAAGCAGTGAAGGTCACAGTATGATATTGCTAGATTGTGCTTTGGAATTTAACTTCAAATATGATTCTTAAGAGCATTTATTCCATATCCTTTGGGAAGACAATGAAATCTTTTAAGAATTAAATTGTTGGAATCCAGAGTCATATAAAAATTTCAAGAAATCATGATTAAGGGAACTTTAAAAATATAAAAACAAACAAAATTCTGTTTTATCTTGTCACAAGATTTGTACAGTTCTAAGTTATTCTAAAATAAAAAGAACACTATTTTGAAATCCATACCTTCGATTCTCTTACATTTTTTTCCTGCAAATCTTTATATTTGTTTCCACACCAGCCTGTTTATGTCAGTGGTCAATATGAATAGATACAATAGATACATCTATATAATATATATTATATAATATATAATAACAGTAATTATTGTTTTTATCTCTAAAAACTTATAGGGAATCATTTCTCCCCAACTACACTATGACCATATATACTTTATTATTAAAGTGGATGAAAGTAGAGTTTTCAAATACCATCTAAATTAATGATTAATTTACTGCCTCTTAAAACAGAAATGTATTGAAAAGATTTTTCCTTCCTCCTTCTCTTCCTTCTTCCCTTTTTCCTTCCTTCCCTCCCTCCTTCCTTCCTTCCTTCCTTCCTTCCTTCCTTCCTTCCTTCCTTCCTTCCTTCTTTCCTTCCTTCCCTCCTTCCTTCCTTCCTTGCTTCCTTCTTTCCTTCCTTTTGATTGAGACATATATCACTGCTGGGTTTAGCTTGTATGTTTTCTCATTTTTTTCAGCAAAGACAAAGGATATTCTGTGTTCTCCAAAGCATGGTTCAATGTTCTTTTTCTACTTGTGGTCAAAACACTAAGAAGCATAAACCAAAATGTCACTTTATGAATATGTCATTTTCAATTTGTGTATGTGCTGTAGCTACTAAAAAAAAAGAATAACACAGCCACCATAAATGCATATCTGAAATGTGACCTGTGTTTAATGCCAGCAGTTTTCAGAAATTTCTGCTCAAAACTGAGCTTTGCTGGAATTTGTCTAAATCTGCTCTATAATGTTAGAATGTGGTGATTTTTGCTTTTATTTTTTAAAACAGCATACTTTAAAATCTTTCTGTGAGCATATATGAGAATTACCCTATTTTTCAGGATTTTTTGGTACTAATTTTAAAAACCAGCAACATAAAATTTATCGTTGAATTTAATTTACTGCACAAAATAATGTGAAATTGTATCCTAACTTTATAAAAGTATTTAATTTTATATTTACTTTATTTTCCTAGTATTACATTTGTACACTTTAAACAATTTTATTGCATTCTGTAATTAGATCCCATGTATCCAAAATTAGCTTGGAAGAAGATGGAATGCTTATTAAAAAAAGTCAACCAGTAAGGAATTTTTGTTCAGAATAAAATGCTTCCCAAGACTTTATAATGAAGACATTATATCTCATTATTCCAAATTTATTATTTTTTAGCCATTAAAAAGACATGACAATGAGATAGTATTTTTCTAGGCAATCATTTGAAGTATCTGTGGACATTATAGAGTTTCTGAAGTATTCTGGAAACCATCTGTTTGAAGATTTTTAATTTCATAGATCCAATGTGATAAAACCTATGATATTAATGTAGCAAAAGTTTATCTACTTCTTTGGCTTTTCTATCTCTTCTTGATCCCAAGCTAGTCTTCTTCCTGGCCTTCCCTTATTTTGTCTTTATAATAACTTCTTTGGTGAGCTCCTCTATTTTCAGGGAATCAGATAATTATGAAAACTGCATTATTGAAGCTATTTTTAAATCCCAACCTTTCACCCAGACTCAGGTTCCCAACACTGTCCACTTCTACTTCAATACATCTCAATCAAATCTCTCCTCTTCCCACAAAAACTTGGTAACTTTTCTAAAAAGTCCGTTTCAAACAGTGGCATTAAAATTTTTCCAGTTTCCCAGATTCTTTACTAGTTTTATCATAGTGACAATTAGTCTCAGTTCCCATACTTATTACCCTAGCCCAGCGTTTCCTCACCTCATTGCTATCGAATTATTGTTACCACATTCCCCAAGATAAACCTCTTTTATCCCTCACTTTAAACTATTTTACTGATTGATATCAAATACATTTTCCTAAAACATCACTTTTCTGTTGCCTTTCCCCTGCTTCAGAACAAATAGCTCCTTATTGACTACGCAGCCAATTCCAGACTCTTGGACTTACTTCAAAAACTATACAATCTGAAACTGCCTTTTTCATTCAAACCTATTTTTCCACTCTCTTCTCAACCACTAATTTTTTTCATGCTGATTGTTTCACTGCCTCACCTTAATACTAAGTTCACTCTTAACTCTGTCTTTTGTTTAGTAGGTTTCTGCTTTTTGCTTCCTATTCATGTATTTGACCCAAACATTGAGTTGTATTGTAATTTTATCTCTTCCATTTAACGACTTGCTAAATTCTTGCTATTCTCAATACCTATAACCTTACATTCAGTTCTGTAGGATTAAACTTTTTAATACGTCTTTAATGGTTTTGTGATTCATGTTAGCTTCTTCAAAGATGTTGAGACTTCTCTGAAGGGGGTTATGTTATGGAGCTCTCCTTTAACTCTTCCTCACTCTTAGTGTCCAGCTGAGTTCAGAAAAAGTGCTCAATAAATGTTTAATTAACTGGTGTTTCTTCTTAAATAAATCTATATCAGGTGATGAAAAATAAAATTAGAATTAGATTTTTATTTTACCAGAATATGCAATGTATAGATTATAATTGAACTCACTAAGCAGACTTTGAGTTGAATTCAGATAAAGAATCTTTACCTCATTTTGAAATATATTCAAAATATTTTAAAATTTACTGTTATATAATACATCTGGGCAGGTCTGAAGTGCCTGAATAAAAGGACCATGATGCTATGAGTTGTAACATTGTCAACTATTTATTACTTATACAAATTCTGTACATATCGTTATTAAAAATAGATTCCAAATATGCTCACAAAATCAGACATCTTTGGTCTGATTCCTACGGGGTCAATATCTTCAAAATATTCTTCAAAATATCTTCAAAATATATCTTCAATATCTACAAAATCAGACATCTTTGGTCTGATTCCTATGGTGTCAATATCTTCAAACAAAAACATTCTTTTATAACTATGCTAAACTTACTTCCTATTGGTCTATTAGAAATCCACAAATATGTAATAGTAAACATTTTCATCCTGTTCGTCACAACACAAAATTGCAGAATTAATACCATTAAGTTACTGTTATGAGATTCCATGAGTTCTAATCATACAGTAAGAATAATTTTCTTCTTTTAAATAGCTAGTGAAAGTGAGAGCAGCTTTTAAGTCTACAGTTTAACTGTAATCCTCAAGTAGAGCTTTTCTAAGTAGTTCTCAGTATTTTTGAGTTCGTCTGGAAGACCTTATAGATTTGTTTACCCTTCACTGGGCAAAATATAACCAGTGCTACTTGCACTTTCCTTATATGTGTAACACTTTCATGAATGAAAACACGTTGTCTTAGTTAATAAAACTTTCAGAGGTGAACTAAAACTACACAAAACTTTCACATTAGAATAAATCATAGCAAAACAATATATTATAGAAAGTAAGGAGATGATACAATGATCAATAAAATATAGTTCATTGATTTTTCTAGTATAGAATAGACTGCATTAAATAACATCTCTTTTTTCTAAAGCCATATTTTGTTTTTACCAGATTTTCAAACTATCAAGAAGATGAATATACTAATTATTCAGAATGAAGATTTCCAGTAGAAAGCTGGAATTTCTATGAATGAGTTTCTCAATAAAGAATATCTCATACTTTTCTAACATTACCATTTATATGACCTTTAATATAGTTTTAAATAATATAAACACAGTAAAAATACTAAATAACCGTATTTCATGGCTGTCATAGGAAATACAACAAAAGTTTAAAAGCATTCTTACCTCTTTGCTTTCTTCTAGTTCTGACTCACTGCTGAACTCTTCGGTATTTAAGTTTTCAAAGTCAGACTCTCCAACAGCAATTGGCACTGTTACAGTGAGGCTGGGGTTGTTTATGAATGACATATAATCATTTTCGTCAATTACATATTTTTCAACACTGCTTCCAGTACCTACACCACTGGTAGTTCCATTCCCATCTTTAAGGTAATTTAGCTCTTTGCCTATTTCAATTCCCGTATTATTGGACATGCAGCTGTCTATTTTGTTGCCTTCTTGGACTTCTATAACTTTTGGCTTTCTCAAAAAGGCTTTTCGGAAACATTCCCGTATCTTATTTTTCACATAATCAATTCCCTTTTGCATCCTTCCTACTGCAATCTGGAGATTGTTCATTTCATTATCATCATCAGTAGCAGCAAGATTGTCTGAGCTAAATGAACTCAACAGTAAGGCCAGAAAGAGGTTCAGAACCTAAAAGAAAAAAAAGATGGCTACATTGATCTTGAAGTATACATAAATATAACAGCTTAAACAGAAAGCATATAGATCTTTCTTGAATGCCTACTATATTTTTGACACCATGTCTAAATTACGCACACTTCAAAGGATCTAATATCTTCTACCTGCTGTAGGGGCACAAGGTAAAATAAGCAAGCACCTTCTTTTTCTTACTGAGGACAATGTGAAACTTTTGAGATCTAAACCGTATCTATTCAGGGTTGCCAGTGGAAGACAATAATACCATTTTTACGATTTTAGCCAATGAGAAAAAAATAGGTATTTTTATTTTAGTCATTTTGCTTCGTTTTACCAGTTTGATTAGGGAATATTTAGCTTCATGCGTAAATAATAAATTTACTTATTTAATATCCTAGTGACCCATGTTAAAACAATATATTTGAAATATAAATTCCTTTGTCCAATGGCCACAAACTTTTATAATAGCAGAAATTTCTAAATGCAAATTATATAACACATTTCCCATCAGTATGCTTTGCAATTTGTGTGTCCAAATAGTTCAACAGATGGAGAAAAATCTAAAATTATTCCAAGGATAGGCTAGACCCATATAATATAAATTACTTTTCTCTTTACTATTTTTGTGCAGAAAATATGAAGAAATCTTAAATCTCAGAGTATCATTGGGACACATGGGGGAAAACTACCCTATTAACTGACAAAATATGACTAATACAGGAATAATTAATTATAGCTGATGCAGAAGGAAATTTATTTATAGGAATATTTTTAGTTTGACACATGGTTACTGAGTTTCAAAAAAATGTTACATGGTAGGAAGACATGCAAAGCAAGCACTCCAGTTTGCTTTCTTAATTCTGTATTAGATTTTGTTCAAAATCTAGAATTTCCTAATTTACTATTCTGAAAAAATTGTCTGTCTACTGGTATCCCAGAACATTCTTTTAAGCAATCTCATTTTTCCTCTCAAGGGAAAAATCTAGTATGATAGCATAAAAAAAGTGCTTTGTCCATACATGATTGAGAAATTTAAACATTACAACACAAATATACAAATTGTGCTTTTATGTTAATAATTTTAAGTCAGAGCTAAAAGTAAGTCTTTTAAATCTGGTCAGTGTCCATACATATGAGTAACTTAAACTGTAATAATTTATTTTCTTTTAAGAAAGAAAATTCAGGAAAGAATATATTTAGTTCCTTTGAAGTCATTTGGATAATTATAATACATAGCTAAAATATAATGCTCTATTTAATTGAAATTTTTCTTCAAAATTTGGTAATATGCAACTTATGCCTCTGAGTAAGCAAACAGTATGAATTGTGAATGTATAAAGAACAATTTAAATATAGAATAGATAGTTGTATTTTTAGATTTACTGGAGATCATTATCTTATCAAAATAATGTTGGGATAAAATAATTCAGACTATAAAAATATTAGGGTAAAGTTGGTCTTGATAAAAACATTTCTTCGAAGAAAAAAAAACCTAATATTTTTGTCCTTAAAATTTCATATGGCCTCATTTAATCCTCACATCAACCATAAAATTTCAGTTTTGTTATTTCAGTTTCATAGTATGGGAACTTGAGCCTCAGAAAAGCTAAGTAATCTGCCCATGCACAGAGTGCTTGTACTGAGATTTGAGTCTACATCATTGATGATAAACCAGAGATATGTCTACTGTGTCAGGCTACCTTCCTAGCTACTATCTCATCTTGTTCTTAATTACAAACATTTGTACATACTTACCACAAGATTTCCAATGACCATGACCAACATGAAAACAATAAGGCACATGGTTTGGCCAGCGACCTCCATACAGTCCCACATGGTCTCTATCCACTCTCCACACAGCACACGGAACACAATCAGGAAGGAGTGGAAGAAATCATTCATGTGCCAGCGCGGAAGTTGACAGTCACTGGAGATCTTGCAGACACATTCTTTGTAGCTCTTACCAAACAGCTGCATGCCGACCACAGCAAAAATGAAGACAATGATGGCTAACACCAAGGTGAGGTTACCCAGAGCTCCCACAGAATTGCCAATGATCTTAATTAGCATATTCAGGGTGGGCCAGGATTTTGCCAACTTGAAAACTCGAAGCTGTAATCAAGTGAAAAAGAACTCTTAGTAGTAATTACAATATAATTTGAGAAGTCAGTTAGACATTGTTTTATTAGTATGCCATATTGCAAACCCTCCGCTGAGGGGTATAAAATCTCAAACCATACTAAACAAATTTCAGATTTTGAAAAAAAGTGTTAATAATAATGGAATTTTAAATCAAATCATAATATCACTTAAATGCAAAAATTTAAAAAGAAAATGTTTCAGAGGTGATAAATAAAACATTTCTGATTTATCAATAGATTTATGTATGAAAACAAATTAATATCTTGATTGGAAACACCGTGAATTTAGCAAATTAATGTCACCTTCAGACTATATTTTAGAGTAAGAAGAAATATTAAAAGCAGGCATTATATATTTTAATGCACACATTTAAAATAAAAGTAAAATAAACTAATTTGATTAAAAATTTACAGGCGGCTTATTTTCAATTGGAAAAAAATGCACATTTTACTTAATTTCCCAAAAAATGTTACGTATTCTTAAATAATTTTTTGATACATTTTAAAAAGTATGTTATATCATTATTTAAAGTGCTAGTTGTATCAAGTATTTTCCCATATGTTCATTTAAAGTAGCTCCCACTGATATATGTAAGGTTGATGAAAAGGTAAGTGTAACTGGGGCCTAAAGTTTTTATTTGCATTTCTTTACAGACTTTAAAGCAAAAAATAATAATAAATTGAAAATAATTTTAGAAACACGTAAGTATTTTAAAATGTGTTCTACATAGCTAACTCGTTATGTAGTATTTCAACCATTTTTATCATTCTTAGGAAATAGTCACATTTTGCTTTAAAGAGAACATTTACATATTTTCTTAAAATACCACACATATTGGTGTAAATTTAAAATATCAATTAAAATAAATAACAATATAAATATACATTGATTCACTTTCAAAATAAATGTTCCGTTAATTAAAGACAAAATATAAACTGTCTATGTAGGTACCAGTCTGAATGATCTCAGTACAGATAATCCCTCCACATTTGACAGGCCGAGCTCCATTAAACTGAGACTGACAATAATGCCATCAAAGATATTCCAGCCCTCTTGGAAATAATAATATGGATCCATGGCAATTATCTTGAGAACCATTTCTGCTGTGAAGATCCCAGTGAAGACCTAAAATGAAGAATTGATGGAAGTTTAGCATTATTTCAGGGGAATATTTTAAGTAGATTTGTTTTATTTTGTGAATCTGAGAGATTTCTAGGAAAATGCTGATTTTAAAACATTTCAATGCCCACATTTTACATTCTATACTAAATAATAGCTACTAAATTGTTAACCTTTTTTGGTATACTGTACTTCTACCATAATCACAATAATTTTTTTTAGTATTATTACATTTGGAACAAATTTATAGGTTACTGGAAGTTACACAAAAATTACTTTAAATTTGGTAAAAACCATATTTTGTTCTTGTTTTTTTAAAGGATATCATCTTATTTCTATGATCTTATAAACATTCCTGAAAGAAGAGTGAGTTTGCCACACATGTTTTATAATAATGATCTCTGGATGCCTCAGAATTAAAGTTAAGTGATTAATAGAGCAAGGAACTGCAGATTTAATTGAAAGCAGCAGGAGAACATCCTCAGTATGCATACATCCATAATTAAGATTAATAAAATTATTTGATCGGATGGACGAATGTCTATTTGACAGTAGAAAGAAAAACAATGAAACAAATTCAAAATTTGTTTTTAACTCAAAACCACGGGCTAAGAGACCCAAGGATATGAAGAATTATGAAATTACTCTTACAAAAAACAATCTTTTAAAACTATTCTTTTAACTATAAGTAAAAGCTTCATTTTATGACTCTAAAGTCAAGCTTACTATTTACCAGGTAAACAGACCTTTACCTTGGAGGAACTCTGTCAGAACAACAGTATCAAAATTACTTGGTTCCCTAAAACATCACTTTAATTAACAAATCTTAATCCACTCTTACTAATATGATAATGCAGCTAACATCTCATTTTTCTAGGCACAGAAAGACCTAAGGGAAATAATATCCATCCAGAAAAATAACTTTAGTTTATCATTTATTCACTCAAATGGAGATAAAATGTATTTCTAGCAAGCCTAGTACATGAAAATCCAGATATATGGTGGAATGCACATTGAAAAATGAATTTTTCATTTTACAAAATGATTCACCATGGGATTTTTTTCTCCTGGTGAATGTAAATAAATTTTGATTTATACAAATTTTATTTCTTATATAAAATTTCAGAAGTACTTACTATTTGAAATAGCCTAATTATAGAAATATATTAGTTAAACTATCCAGGTAAGAGAAACTATCTAGGTAAATGATCTACAAATATCTCTTCCTAATGAATATTATACAACGATCTTTTCAGCTCTTCTGAAATGACTAGGAGATATTCCACATTATAAAAATGTATACCATAAACCTACACCCTTTCATCCAAAATTTAATTCCAACATGACACTTCTCTTTACAAATAACATTTTAATTACAATTTGCAATTTTAAATCACAGCTGTTTATATCTTTAAATGTTTTCAATTTAGGCCCCAAAGATCATTGGGATTGCTTTTTGTACATTTTAGACTAGGATTAGCATTGTCAGTGATTAAAAATTTTTAGAAAATTTTTTTCATTCTACCTAAGGTCAAACAAGCACACTGATTATGATGCCTATATTTACATGATTTTTAAATTCCATCAAAAATGCTAACAACAGAAAGAACTGGCAACCTCTGGATACGTATAGATTATATATATGACACCCATAGATGGTTTATAAACAATGCTAATTTATGGCTTATAAACATACATTCATCCGCCTTTAAATTTTCTGCATTACAAAGAATTTTTAAGACCCAGACAATTAATAAAAAACATTGAATGTTTATTGTTTGGACTTAGACTAATTATATCTTGTCTGCAGCGAAAGCTTGTCTTTTGAAATTTTGGATTATATGCTCCTGCCGCCACTTAGTCATTCACTTATAAAAAATTGCTAAGTACCTAATAAATGGTAGACATTGTGCTAGCTTTGAAAATGCAGTAGTAATTAAGATATACAAACCTGAAATTGCATAAACCTAGTTTATTTAGACCGATATATTTCTTATGGATAGTGAATTTATAGGCTTCCTAAATCAGTTTCTTTAATGAGGTTCAGTGAAAAGTTTCTAATCTATTCTATGTGACGCATACTAACTAGTAAAAATGTAATTACTAAGGATGGGAATGAAAATCAGCTTGTGAGTCTGGATTAAGAGAAAAGAAATTGGGGGCATTTAGAGTTGTTTTGTGGTGCACAGAAATTGGGATGATCAAATGTTAGGGATTAAGGTCTCAACTCAGGGATGGGAAGGTAAAAAGGTTGAATACTATTGAGTATTTAGGAAAGTTCTCTTGGTATACATTTAAAAGATAGAAATGTTCATTCTAAAAGCGGACGTTTTCATATTGATCAGTTTACAGAACCTCTTCTTGTTCAGATTGATGTTCCATTGCTTTGTAGTGAATTTAATGTAACTGTAGCCTTTTGCTCCATTGCTACTAGCCTCTGTTTTAATGGCTATAGTTTTATTATTCCTGTGCCTTTTGGATATATATCTTTAAATATTTGTTGTTGTTGTTGATGATTCTGTTTTGTTTTGCATGAAATTGAAATACAAAGAAAAAAATCGTGGCAAATCATTTGACATTTGTGATTTTCATTTCCTTCATCTGTCAAATGAGGGTATTTACTGAGATGATTAATCAGGTCTATGTCTAAAATTCTTGGACTTCTATCGATATTGTATATTACTTAGCAAATTTTATTCAGAAATTGGTGTACACATGATTATTGTTATACAAGAGCCTCATTAGAAATTGTTAGCTTGGTGATGACAAGGCATTATTATATTATACTAGGAAAGGAGTTAGGTGGCTAAATAGCACTCCATTGATGCCGGAGGCCTTCCAGGTAAATTCTAGAATTTGGTTCCCAGATGTTTTATCGTTCTGTAAATAAGAGTCATTATTTTTCCTTCAAAGAGTTATCATATACCTTTCCTAAAATTTTAAATTAATGTCCTATGGCACACCGTTGAAATTATTAAATTATTAAAATAATTTTGATAATTATGTTTCTTTAGCCTCTATTTCCAATTAGCCTGTAAGATCCTTAGAAGAAGTACTCTCTGTGTTCCCTTCTAGGTCTAGGAGAATAAGGACATATCATGAGCCTTTATCACTGTTTATAAGGAAGAGTTATAGTAAGAAAAGTAACCAGTTTGTATATAAATCTTTGTATTGCCTGAAGAAAGAGTTACAGGTTAGTTGGAAACATCTGTGTGATGAAGAGTTTGTCTAACCTACTATGATTTATTGGAGGATTTCTTGCTTAGAAATCCCTAAGGTGGTGCACGTGCTTTATAATGGTCAAAACAAAATTAAAAAAAAAAAAAAAAAAGAGCATGTTAGAGAAACTCAATTGAGGTTTGAAGTCTCTTGATACTCAAATTTAATCAATCAAATCAACAGAGAAGCGATGTAATTTTTATATGCTCCAGAAACAGGATGCAGAAAGGACACTGACCTAAGTAAAGACAAAGTTATGCAACTCTTTTATGGGTGATTCTTTTGTTATCAATTCAGCTGAGACCTCTAGTATTTATAAGCAGTATGCAGTCATTTGAGCAGTAATAAACTAGTCTATAAAAATTCTAAATTTATTTTAATGAGCAGACTATACACTCCCCACAAAATATGAAATGTATAATATAGTCAAGTTGGCTAAATAACAATGATATAAGGAATAATCTATCTATCTATAAAATATATATTATTTTTATATTTTAGAGGACATATTTAAATACATTATTTTTGATATATAAACATTTATTATAGGTTTTTTATTGGTATCTGAGATATATGAGAATTTAACCTAAAATGTTTTATGGGGAAATAATAATAATAATAATAATAATAATAATAATAATAAAAAAAGAGCTTAGAACCAGTTTATACATTCTCCTATTCTTATGGTTAGGAATAGTTAATTCAAGTCTGGATTAAGCATTATCTACATTCTCCATCTTGATGAGCCTTGTTTCTCCAGTACTAATCTCAATTTACCAACGGTTCTACCAGTCAGTCTTCCACCTCACTTCCTTACCTTATTGTCTTCGTTGCTGCTCATAAAGATATAGAATTTTAGAACCGGGGTTTGGAGGGAGTGCATGAAATGTTATTTAGTCCAAACATTATAATCATGAGAAAACAGACCCAAAGATCTAAGTGACTTTTTCAGGACCACTCAGATATTTAGCATGGACACTTGAACTTGGACCCTGATTTGGTGCTTTAGTCTAGTGCTTTTCCATCTGATTATTCTATAATCCAATCTCCTTTATCCTCTGCTTCCATACTCAATTGCTTCAGCTTTGAAATTCTAATAAAACCGCAATTTCCTGCTTCACTCTGGCAAATTTCCAAAATTTCTTCCTTCATTTGTTCCAACTTCCTTCACACTCCAATATCCTGGGAAAAATACAAGAGCTAGAGCAGAACTATTTTTCATCAGTATTTCAAACAAAGGTTAATAACATATATGAGGAAGGAAATTGTTTATTGAGCACATGCTAGATGCCAAGCATAGTGCTAAGTGTTTTTACATTACCTCATTCAACCTTCACAACAACTCTGGGAGATGGGTATTATTATTCTGTTTCAATAATAGAAAACAAAGACTCAGATGTTTTATCAGAATTGTCCAGATGCTACTTTATTAGTAAGCATTGACAATGAGGCCAAATCTAGTTCTACCTGATTCCAAAGCCCATGTTCTTCAGCAAAACATGCTATCTGAGCAGCCCTTTCGGATAGGAAACAATGAGTTGTTTATTTATTGAGCAGCAACCATGTAAACATTGTTGGAGATATGAAAGAAAAATGGGACATAATCTTAGCCATCAAGTAATTTATAATGGATTTGAAAATCAAGAATTATGATACAATAAAGATACAACAAGGAAGTATTTAATATTCAAACATGTTCTGTTACAGATGCATTTGTAGTTAAGAAAAGAGTGTTCAATTGGGTGAGTGTCATGTTGGAGGAGATGGGGCTAGAGTTGAATTGGAAGACTATGAAGAATTAAATGAGGTGATTTGAGTTGGAATACTCTAAATGTGAATGTAGAGAACAGTGAAATATTTTCCCATATGTAAACATATAAACATTTGTGTGATATTTGTGTAGTATAGTAATAAGGCTGTTCTGATGGGGCTGTTGTTGGCTGATTAGGAAACAATGGACAATAAGATGGTGTAGGAAAAATGGGATCAGATCAAGTGGGAGGAGTCTTGAAAATCAGATAAGAGTGTTGAACCACAAATATGGACAAAAGATGCTTTATCAAAGTAAAAGCATATTGAGTGCGGAGTATTAGAAATATTATTTTAATTGTAGTTATAGGATTGAAAAAGAGATACCCTGAAAGAAGTAATAGGTCTTCATATCAAGTCGTATGTAAGAAATAAAGAAAAAGTAAGTCAAAATGGCTGTAAGATTGAAACTGGAAGGCCACTACTAGAGGTAACAGAAAAGTGAAGTGAGGTTGTTAGGACTTTCAATACATTGTGGGAAAGATAATCTTTCATCTGTCATATATTGTGTTTAAAGTTACCCTTGAGCAATGACCTATAACAGTTGGAAATAAAGGATTGGAACATAGCTTACATCACAAGAGTAGATAATTTCTAGAGTTGTCAAGTACAGGAAAACATTGAGGGGAAAAACAAAGCAGTAAGAGGCATAAGAAGAGAAGTTCAGAAAAAGAGGCAGAGTTAGACTGATCGGAAAGATCAAGGAACAAGCAGAATATAAAGCAATATCACAGGTGCTGAAGATGAAGAAGACCCCAAGAATCTAGTGGAGTTCTATTGAGTCAAATAACGCAGTGAAGTGGAGGCCATTTATTGGGGTAAATGTTTATGAAATTTTATGCAATTGTATGCCCAGTATTCTCTTTCTCCCTTCTGTTGGGGATTGCTCCTCTACCTGTATGATCTTTTAGGAATGCCATGTTTTTCCTATGACTCCACCCTCTGCCAAGGCTGATAGACCAGAGGTGAGCATCTAACCCAAGCTATGGCAAACAGAGTCCTCCTGTCGTGAGAGTCTTTGAACTGGAATTGAAAAAGATGTCCTCTTTTTTTAGTGCGGAAGTTACAAGATGTAAAACCAGTGAGCTATGGCTGAGCATATTTCCTGACCTAGAGACAAAAGATGCAATGAACATTTGGGCTACATCCAAGCTCTTGGTTAAAGCAATTTCCTGCAACCCAACTACAAAATTACCCTTTACATGGTTTGGTAGTTTATCTTTTCTTTCCTTTCCGCAGCCTCTTTTTCTCTCCATCTTAAGCTAGTTTGAGTTTGTGCCACAAAGGAAGGTCTTGATTAATATAAATTATTTTCTTACTTGTTCATCCATTTCAATTTCTTCATATAATTTAGGAGAAAATGTACATGTCACCATACCCATACACAGATACCTGCTCAGGTAATTGGAACCAAAAGAATGGCTAAATTACAAATGCATTTTTACTATTTCATCTCTGTGTGAATCCTACTGAAGCATTTTATTAGGCAATTCAGTTTGAAACCACTATGCCCACTTTGGTACAGAAATCAACCTGTGTGTTCCTTTCAATGGACATGATCTCTTCAGAGACTGTGTGTGTTAAAACTGCATTTTTGTGGAGCGAGATTTAGATCTCATGGTTTCTCTGGACCTATATTTCCAGCAAGAACAATAAAAAATTTAACAAGTGTACCCATGGTAAGACACCATTATCAATCAGCATGGATGGTGGTCTAAATAGTCACCATTCATACTAGTTGAATTTTAGACCTTATCACTGAGATTCCCTGTAACATTCCTTTAGGTATTTCTTTATATGAAGGAAGAGGACGTAATTTTTTTTTCAACACAGCACAGACGGATTTCTTTTTTGTCTATCTCTCCCACTCCTACCCAAGGAAATAAGTAAACTTCAAATGAACTTACCAGGTTTCCTACAGTCAACACACTACTGAACTGACCAGTCATTGGGTAGTGCTCCATGGCCATAAAGAGGGTATTTAAGACAATGCAAATAGTGATGGCAAGATCAACAAATGGATCCATAACAATTAAATTCACCAGATGCTTCACTTTTAACCATGCATCACAGCAGTCCCAGATCAAGAACACATTGGCAAATCTGTACCAGCAAGGTGGACATTTTTGTCTAGATTCTTCAAGTTCTAGTGAAATAATAAAAAAGAAGAGTAGTAAATAACTAAAAATTAGTTATTGTTGCTGTAGATTATATATTATTTGATAAAATTTATGCTTCTACTTGGGGATGGAAGTTCATATAACTTAGCTTAACAAACATGAAAAGTCAATCTCATTAAATATTTTGACAAAATGTTCATTAAAAATGTCATGTAAATAGACTATTCTTTAATTAAATACAGAAAATAAACACTTTGAATTTAATATTTTGCTTTAAGCGTACTTCATTACCTAATAACTTAGGTTAACAGTTGATTAAATTGCTATATTCTCTGTATCATAACAGAATTTTTATATCAGCTTTACACAGATATTAAGTGTATCAAGCAATTATTGTTTCTTTGGAAAGTACCTTTTTGAGAACACTGTCTAAAGCTGTGATCCTTATTAATACGTGTGAGTCATTCTCTCCTCTGATTGTCTCCACATCAGCACTGATCTTGCACACAATGAGAATATATGTCCTTTTTAGTGTAAATTTAGTATAGATTTAGTATAGATCTACTTCTGTTATTCATATTTTCTCATATCTTTCAGAATTTTACCTAATTATAAAAAGTTACTAGTCATTTTAATGGGTGAAACATGTTATAAAATAATTGTGTAACTGTCCAAATACACCAACAGAACAAGATACAAAATGTAATTAATATTTTCTAAAGAACATATATTAGATATGGCATATAATGGACTAATAAAATTACATAGCTAATGTAACATCTCTCTAAAGTTCAAGAAGTGGGGACTTATTTAACGAATGAACAAGGGAGTAATAGTTGCAATCAACTGGCATTGGGTCAGCTCTCCTTTGAAGGAATGTAGTGGTTTCTGTATGAGTGGAATATGGAGGAGAGATCTTTTTTTAGGGTCTCTGTTGAAGTGGAGCACAGATTTTAATTTGTCCAACTTATTTATATGCCTCCTTGAACCCCATCACCACCTCCGGGCCTAGAAAACAGACTAAAATTTGAAGGAAATTTCCTTGTGCTTCTGCATTCCAGCACTTAAAAAGTGTAGTGTTCACTCTAATTGCTTAAGGATAACGTAACATAAATCCTCAGTAATATAATATCAAGTGGCGAAATAACATTCTACATTCAAGATAAGAACCTAAGTCAAAAAGAAATGACAATATTAATTTTCGTAATCAGTGTGAACATAGTGTATTCTATATATCATCTACTTAGGTCTTTTATATAGTTCTGATCCTGGGTAATTGACTGTGGTAATTCTTTAAGAAGAAGGCATAGTTCCATAAAACATATAATCATAGAAAGCTGCTTGTCTCATAGCCTGCTTCTTACCCTCCATTGTGTTGGTCAGGATGCTGGCTATGCTCATGGCTCTTTGCCTTCCAGAGGAATCCTCCAGCATCTCCATTGAAATCTGGTAAGAACTTAGCCTCCTCTTTCTGACTTCCGTTTCAGTGGTGGTGCCCTGCAAACCAAATACTGATGGCTCAAACCACCCTTTTCAATGAATAATACAACACCACATAGCATTTCTTAGGAAAATCATGCTACATGCAGTTTTTCCAAGCAACAATTTTCAAGTAATAAGCATATATTGAATTTATTTTTAAGTTATAAATACTTTTTTAAAGAAATATCACAGAAAATACCCTTTAACAAGAATTCACCAGTTAGATGCAATTGTATAGGGCAATTATAGTGCAGAAGTATTTTAATTAACCTGCTGGAATTTTCAGGGAAAATTTTAATAAGCTTGCTAATGTCATATATTGTTTAATTTCACTCAAATGTAAATTATCTTACAGCTTATTTCAGTGATTACTAATCAGATAAATCTTCCCCCAAAACAAATAATAGGATTATATATTCCCAAGGCTGAATTATTTTCTTTGAGGCTATCTTGATAGTATTGACATATGTGGGTTAAGTATTTTTCCATGCACAAACACAGATGTACAATGAAATGTGTGTGCTTTCCTGAGATTTCTTTAATTATTTCTATATGCATCCTATAAGAAATCAAAACATTTTAGAGTCATTTTAATAGATATCAAAACATTTGAGAGTCACTGTAATATTGACAATTATGTGAAAACTGCCCATTATCTATACTGGTCATTACAATATTTAGTTTTAACTATACAAACTTTCCAGAATATGAATAGATAATTATATACTTCTGAGTGAGCACATCTATAATAATGATTTGGTTGTTAAAGTGTCCAGTATTTGTGTTGGTAGGTCTACCGAATTTGCAGGTATATGTTTCATCCCAGATTCTAAAAACTGGGCTCTTTTAACCTGAAGCATTTGAAAGCTAATGGTTCCATACAATTCAGTTGGTTCTAAAGATTTTATTGTTTTGCATATAATAAATCATATATTATTTTTAAGGACTTCATTTTGGGGAAGCAGGATGGTATAACAGGCTAAACCACCCAGGCCTCGATTATTTCAAATTGGTGTGTAATGTCAGTAGTAGCTAACTTATTATCTATTATCACCTCTGGCAGAAGTTGTCCAGTAGGTGAGGTTAGAGCTGATGGTCCACCCACCAAGGAAACCACACCATTGCAATCCACAGTGCTGTGCATCTTCCCATTTGCTGGAAGCCCTGGCACCATCCTGGATGACATACTGGCCTGACTAACGTTACTGTTGCGTCGCTCTCCGTGTCTGTGGGGCACAAACAGTGAGTCTCTCCTGCTCTCGCTGTCTTCAAATGTACTGTGCTCATCATCAGCAAAGTCATTTTCAGAACCGACATCCTTTGCCCGACCTCTGAAGCTGAAAATGCTTGTTTTGCTGTTGCGTCGTGGGGAAAACAGGGAGCCACGGATACTTAACAGAGACTGAAGAGAGAGCAAGGAAGAAAGTAATGGGGGCACACACGATTGTTTAATAAAAGTCTTAATATTGCAGAATCTATTTGCTTTTGGGTTAGAATAGCCTTGCTCTCAAACAAGAAATTAAGTTTATAAAGAACAAATACGTTTTGATGTTTTTATTATAGATCACAGTGCAAATTTAAGTATAAAGAGTGTTTTCTGATTAAGAATCCTGATTTACAGTTTAAGTGCACGGCCACTTCATTTAATGTTCACACTAATACTGTGAGATGGATTTTGTTCTCATAATAATATGGGTGTGGAACTTGATGCTGGAGAGGACAAATGATTCTTTTTGGTGGGAGTGGTGGTTAAACAGTAGGTGGTTTTTGCTCTCAAATGCTATGATCTGAAAAGCATGCAACTTGGAAAATAAGGTATGGCTCAAGAGAGACTGTTGGCTCAAATTTACAATATTTGTAGCAAATATTTTACTTCTGGATAATGTTTTAAAAACAAAACCATTATCTCTCTATTTGCTTCTTTTGGATTCTAAAAGGAAATTATTCTTTGTCTGGACCACTATCTACATGGATATAAAAGTCTCAAAAATCTTCCAGATTTGCTAACAGTTTCCCAAATGGCTACTAATTATTCATATGATCTGAGAGAATATATATCATAGCACTGACAACAGAGAGACTAAACTGCTGTATGTATTACTATTCTTATTTAACATTTAACACTAGCTTTAAAAAGCAAGACACATATACCTGACTTTCCTAAAGGTGATATGGAAAACAACTTATACTTCTGAACTCACTTTAATTTTATTAAAAAGAACCAGATAATTCAAAAATTTTTTGTATTACATATATTCATAGATAAATCAATTAAATACTTTCTGGTAGAAGAAAATGAGAATTTGGCATGAAGACCCTTTCACTTTTTGGATAGATTTTAAACTAGCAGCACCAAATAATTATGTTTATTCTAGCCTTGATGATAGTTTTCAAAAACACCTTTATTCAATCCGCAGAATCTTTGTTTACTTTCATCCTTGTTAACGGTGACATTCTCTGTTGCTCCCCCTGCTCTGTCCCTTATGACCTTTCCTACCTCTCTGCATAGCCAGGGCAGTATGTATACATAAATACACATACATATTCATACATAGCCATATGCCAGCATAAATCTGCCTGTACTTTCCCTTTCCTTCTCCGAGCTTCAGTATAAAACCAAATAAAATAATTTTAGTGGAAAAAAACATAGGAAAGGCAGACTCCATCCAATTTATTTTTGGTCCCTTTGCCTAATTAGGTCATGCTGATTTTCTTAGGCCCCCATTTGTTCTTTATTTTTATGGCTTTTCCCAGACTGCAAAGCACTAGAATAATCTTTATTGCCCTCTGTCTCAGTGATGTCCTTGGAAAGATATTTCTCATTAAGAAATGTGCCGTTGTTTTGGATTTGGTTAGGATATCCAAAGGAATTACTGACTGCCTAGTTTGTCCAATCTGCAACTATGTCTACGTGGCACACAGTTTGAACAGCAGGTTTGTCTTCCCAATGTCAGATAGTAGTTAAACTGATTTTCCAGTCATCAGACTGATCAAGAAATTAGACGTTGTGAAGACATTAGTTCAGCCCCCTATAATAGAGAATGTTAATGTTTTTAAATCTCTTCAGACTCAATATAAATTATCAGTATAATATTGGTTATGTTCAGACTTGCCTCTGAAACTCTAGTGTGTATTTTTAGGTCTTTGCTTTTTGGAATTGGGATTCAGTATGTAGGGGTTAGGACTCTGGAATCTGAACATTCACCACACATTCCAGGTGCTTCTGTACAAATGGACCTCACCCTACACTCAGAGGAATACTAAATTTGTCTCACATTAATCCCTAGGATGGTTCAGTGTAATCATCTTAATATGCTTTTGTTCAGAGACTGCTTTGGAGACTGAAACTCTTGTCTACATGATATTTGATTGGGAGTAAATAGTATATGGTACGTCCATAATATATCTTGTGCATGCCTTTAATTTGCATATTTTTATGTCAGGGTGTTTTCAAAGGCGGTCCAGATCTTTGAGTTTATTTGAAACTTCACTCTTTGGAAAGTATAATAATGGGTGTGAGCACACAAGGCAATAAAGGCTGAAAAAGAAGATAACAAAAATAGTATTCAGAGAAAATAAACCAAAAATAACACACTAGAAGATGCAGCAGAGTGGTGGGAATGCCCACAGCTGCGGCAGTCCTTTCTCTAGGAAAAACAGGCTTTTAAGTTTTAAGGACCAAAGGGTCATCTTTCTTTGACTCAGGCATGCCAAAACATAAATCCCATTTTTTTTTGTTTTTTGTTCTGCCTTGTTCCAAGAAGGTAAATCTGAACTTTTTTTTTTTTTTTTTAATTTTCAATAACAAAAGAGAAAATGGAAGAAACTAGGTGTATAAAACACAATCTTGCATGTAGGGATTGAACTCAAAGTGAATTGAGAAAACTCAAGATGGAAGATGATGCAGGGAATTTGAGGATGTTCTAGTAGAGGTATGTAACGTGAGTATTAGTTAGAAATACCTACTTAATAGCATTTTAAGTTAAATGTATGTCCCTTATCAATGTTTTCAATTAGTCAACGATTAAACTTTGTTCTAGCTACAAAGATTCTGGTTTAAAATAAATTGTCTCAGTGTGTCCAAACAACATAGATGATGTCTCTGGGGGAGATTTACTTTCCATTGTACTCTCTAAAACACGTTTTCCATTTTGTACTATGAATATGTATATCTATTTAAGAATAAAGTAATGTAATAAATGTAGAATGCATTTAAAATGTATGATAGTAGAGGGTAGGGTGCCCTTACTTTATGGCTTCTCTGCTTTGACATTTTCAGAAGATTTGTTTGTTTTGAACAGTATGCTTTGTCTAATGCTTCATGTTTCCACTACCTTCACTGATTCTCTTTCCCATCAGAGAGAGTTCTTTTTTGTTCACAAAACTAGAAATTGTAAACTACTTCTGGCATGGTTTTGCTTGTGAGTTGTGTTAATCTTCTCTGCCTCTGTTTACTGGGGCATGTAAATATCAGCGCTAATAGGCTTTTTCTTTTTCTTTTGAAATATCTACTCTCTATCTATATATTAATAATCTATCTACCTAATTATCTACTCATTTCACTATCTACAAATATAAAATATATACGTGTGTATGCATTTATATAAATATATATATGAATATATATATATATATTTAAATATATAGATATATATATTCACACTGATTCTCTTTTAAGTAGTCAAATTGGCTGTCAGTTAACTTCCCTCTGCTATTGCCTCTCCATGGTTCACTCAACACAGGCCCCTCTTTGAGCATTCCAATCACACTGTTGCATCAGATACTTGACACTTGCTCTTTCGTGAGCCGGGAATGCTCTTCCATGCTCCTTCTTCCCTCACCACCTCTAAGTCATTGCTAAGATGTCTCCTTTGCAGTGAGATTTTCCCAAACCACCTTATTTAAAATGTTTACCTTCCGTTAGCATGCCTGATGACTCTTTCATGCTTTATTTTTTCCCATAACACTTATCACCTTCTAACATTGTCTATAACTTGTTTATTCTCTGTCTCCCCCTTTAATATAAAATTCCATGAGGTCAGTGAATTGTATCTCTCTTGTTCATTGAAGCATTTTCAGCATCTAGAACTATTTCTGCTACATAGTAGGTGATCAAAAAATATCTGTTTATAGGCTGAATGAAGCATTCTACAAGTTTTTATTTGAGCATAATGATGAAACAATTGTGGACAGGCATTATTTTCAAAACCACGTAAATATGTTAATGTAAATATTGCTATTATGCCTGTACATTTGTGAGTAGATGAAAGTACTCAAATTTTTAGTTTCTCTCATGTGGAATTCATTTACCCATTTTAACTTAAGAGCTTTACAATTTGTCACATAAGTATTCCATATATTGCTTAATTTTCCATGACTCTTTAAAGAAACATTATTACCCCATTTTATAGAAATCTTACAAAGTACAAGTGACTCAATCAAGGTCACAGAATTGATTTGGATTTGAGATACGGACACCAGCTTTTGTGAAATTGATCATTATGCTCTGATGTCATGTCAAATACTACTAATTCCAATGACTCCTAATATTCTTAATAATATTAAAATATCAAGGGTGTCAGTTTAAGCCAAAAAATTCTGATCCGAGAAACTGACTTTCCCTATAGAGCGTCATGTTAACCCCAAACATGATAATACTGATCTACTACCATACTTTCTATTTGTATTATGCAAGATAGTATTTGGATCTCTTGATACCAACATTGTCTGTGGGAAGATGGCTTTTATGTTATAACTTTTTGTGTGCGCATAACTATTTTGTCCTAATATGAGAATTCAAGTTATGACTTATTGAGTTTATTTCATTTTAAAAAATTATTTACACATTCAATATAAATTATAAAACAAACACCTATTCATAACATACGCGCCTTTTCTTCCCAACCAAGCACTAAACACTATTCTGAACTTCGTGCTTATCTCTCTAATTTTTTAAAAAGATTTTATTGTTTATAAGAAGGCTATCATAGCCCTTGGTTGATGTACAGGTTTTTGCTCTAATTTAATTATATAGAGTGTCCCTCAAAGCATTATCTTTAGGATATAATTCTAACCCAGATTAATATAATTAGAAGAGTTAATAATTCATAGCACATGAAATTTTAATAGAACCAGTGTTCAAAGTCATAACTGTACTTATCATGGATTTCATAACTATTTACTCTTTTACATTAGGCAACAGATAAAACTTATTAACATACAAAAAGTTGAAACTATTTTTACTCTTTGACTTGAAAATATGCTGAAGAATTGGTTAGTTTACATGAAATCAGAACAAAAATAGACTGTCTTCAATTTAGGTCTCTTCAAGAGCATTTAGGTCATAATTTCATTCTAATGTATCATAGCATGACACTAACCATATCAAGATAACAGAGACTCATTAAAAGTATAGTTTTCATATCAAAAGATATAGGCAAAATCGAGACATTTCTTTTCAAGATTCATACCTATGTTGCAATCAGAACCACAGATAATCATGGCAGAAACCCAGATGCAAAGATAAGTTCATTTGAGGTCTCAGAATGGAAAAGGTAACCAAGAGATTGAAAAACTGTTTCCCTGAAGAGAAAAGTCTGATTGATAGATTTTACCCCCACCCCCAAAGCGGATAAAGAAACATGGTCTCAAAATAGTGCAACATATAAAGCTGATTACCTTAAATTAAAACTTATGAATGGTTTAATAAAAGTCTTATTTAAAGACAGTTCATGATATGGAATTAACTATATTAAATGTTAGTTATCTTTCCCTCATTTAAATCAGCTATTACAAAAACAAAATACAGCAATTGAAAAGCAATAGCAATGACAAAACAAATTGGAGCACTCAGTAGAAAACTGTACCTGATGAGGGGAGTAGAACTTCTTGTCACTAGTCAGTCGGTTTCCATCCATGGAGAAAAGGAAGCTTCTTCTTTTGACACTGTCTTCAGATTCAGATTTGGGGAACCTTTCTCCCTCTCCTTTGTTGTTTCCTTCAAGATGCTCCCTCTGTCTTCTTTTCTTCCTTCGGTTCCTCCACTCCTTAGCACTTTTGGAGCTTAACTTTGATGCTTCTGAAGAACTTTCCAAGAGCTCTCCTAAGCCACCTATTCCACTGAAATCTCTTGAAGCAGCTGATGCTGCCGCAACTGCCTGTTTAAAACAAGGCAAGGCTCTGTTTAGAACACATAACTTTGAAAAGAGTTTACTATGGTACAGTTGTTGCCATTTATGACTATTGACTATATGGAAAAGTTAGTCTTCTGGTTATTTCATTCTGCTTTACTACAAGAGAGTTCACTTAATAATGATGCAGTTTTAAATAGTATAAAGCAATATGTTAGCCTATGCATTAAAGCAAGGAAAGTCTGGCTTGGAACATCTCCTGGAGAGCCCCCGCTTTAAAAAAAAAATGCTGTTGAGATTAATTTTATTTCAGGAGACAATTGCTCTCATAAAAAATGTCTTCTACAATTTAAAAGCAAATCTTCTTTTAGTAGTGGTTCTGGTCTGATTACTATTTCAATTTCATGCATAGGCTTATTCCTCCCACATGTGACAGTGAACAACAGTCGTATTTTTTCCTTCAAAATCTAGGACAAGAGACTTTTTCTTTTCTTCTCTTTTTTGTGAACTCAAAGCATTAAAAATGTTTCCTATTTTATTTCTAGATAGACACAGTAGGGATGTGTTGGCTAGTTTATCCTCTTCATTTGAATTACATTTATTACTATATTTCACATCCTTGGGGTCCTGTTAATCCCAGAGATTAATATGATTAATTTATTATATAACATTTCTAGTTTAAATTTTTTAATGTTTATAAATTATTTATTATTATAAATAATAACGGATTATTAACATATCAATCAATAAGTACCTGAAATAATCATTCAAGGGATGATGAGAACTTCTTCAAGTATTTTCTTTCCATATTTCAGCATTAAGTTATACTAAAGCATTTTGAATTTCTGTACATACTAAAGAAGCATAGCCAGCTCTGAGGTGAAACATGGCAAATGTTTTACATTTTCACTTATATGAATAGTATTTTTAGACTGGAAATGATCTCACCATGACAAGAGAGGATATGAAACAACAGTATAGTGCATATCAAAGCTGCGTTCTCATTAAGTATATTCCTGTTTTTGAACATAATCAAGGAAGAAGAAATGATTAAATTATGAGACTGTTGGTTCAACTATTTATATATGTCATTACTAAGTACCAACAACTCATAATTTATCTACCATTCTGTTCTATCTTCTCTACTAGACTATATCATATAGGAATTTTGTCATGTTTTTGTGCGCATTGCCAATAAGTCACCTGACATAAAAAGGACTCAGTTACTATTTGGTGAATAAAGATGAAAAAAGGCATCATGCGGTCAATTGTTTTAGACACTGAGGTGAGTTGGGGGAAGAACAAGACAGACTTAGACTTGGCTTTTCAAGAACTCATAAAAGACTATGTTAGAATGATCTATATAACAGAAATATATTTTAGGAAAGAATGAAGACAAAATCCATTTATAATGCTATGACAACATGTTGTGCTTTATGTTTCTTCCTTCCCAAGGGAAAGCAAACCCTCCTAAATAGCTTCCATTTGTGAATCTCATCTCAACTAAAACAATAAAGAACAACACAAATTCTCTAGTATTAACATGACCCTAGAGATGGGAACCATAGTACTACATATAATGCTACATATAATACATATAATGCTACATAGTACTACATATAATATATGTATTGAGCTAAGCAACACATAAAATGTAACACAGGTGTTTGTTTATACTGAATAGTATATTCATTATGGAAATCAAGATCTAAAACTCAGTATAAGACAAACCTAGCATTTAAATGAAACATTAATTCAGAATTTGGATATTTACAGAATTGCATATAGTCAGATAGCCATATTTTTTATTGATTTCTTAATCAGTATTCTAATATCAGTGATGAAATATGAGAAATATTAGAAGCCCTTTTTAAATATGAATGTTTAATATAAGTATGTGCAAAATAAATAAATGAAGCACTTATCTGTAACAAGTTAAATATAGTTGCATAGTGCTTGATACATAAGAGATAAATAATATACACCATTTATTTGAAAGAATGAATATACATATAATTCCTTTTTTTTTTCAAATAAAGTCCTTTAATTGACCTTTCCATTTTGTATAGACAGAAACATGCAACACACAATGTTAATCATTTACTGACTTACTTGTCATTAGAAACAAAGGAAGTGGTGGTAATTTTCTTTTGCTGTAATCCTGAAACCCATGGTCATTTAAATCACTTCCGGAACTTGTTTTGCATAAGACATGATTTCCCTACCTATTCTGGATAACAGTTCAAATAACTGAAAACCAAAACAGATTTCTGAGGCAACAATGGTAACCTCTCGACACAACACATTTTCTATGTCACTCATCAACTCAAATCTGTCACTTGTTCCACTTCCAGTGATTTGACAGTCCCTCAAAGGCAGATGTTTCCTGTCACCTCCCATATCTGTGTACCTGTTTATACCTAGTTCTGCGACATGGTCAGTGTCCTGCTCGTTTAGACTAATAGTGTTATTTTCACAACTGACTTGCTGAATTCTTCTTGTAACAAATAGGTCCTTAATATTTACACAAATAATAACATTTTTCTCTTCTTATAACATTGCCGCGTGACTCAAAATAGACTAGAACTCACCGTATTTGTGTTTTTTAAAAAATAAAACCACTTGACTACCTGTGATTATATTTCATTTTCATTTCACTACTCTGTATTTACACTTCATTTTAAACATCAAACCCAGTTTAAAAATCCCATTCAAAACTGTAAAGACTTTAACTGTATCTCTTTCAATTCTACTCCTAATTATATTAGGTCTCTTAAATACCTCTATTTCTAATTTTGTCCTAAAGTTTACTCTTAATTTTTCCCATCAAATCACTACACACTGCTATGGTATATGCTATGCTGGGCATTATTAGACATTTAAAAATCACACAATTACGATGCTAGACACAATTACGATGATCTAGGACAAAACATTTATCAGGTGTGCCTTTCTCTGTCTTTTAAAGTTGCACTTGATTTGAGTCCACTGAACTAGGAGGTCTCTCAAAAGATACAAAAAAAAAAAAAAAAAGCAAGTTATGCTAAGTTTCATGAAATTATTGATTAGTAACTTTTGAAGAGTCACAGGTGGTTAGCAAGAATCAAGTTATACTGGAACATCAGTCATCTCACGGGTAGACTAAGTCTCCTTCTCTCTCTGTCTCCAACTCCCTCCTCACCTTCAACATAGGGTATTTATTGGTTATTGTTACCTGTATTGTCAATAAGGAACTGAAATTGATTGGATGCTGTGCTATCCCAGTTGGTACAAAAACACTGGGATCAGCTTAAATTTTTGTACATATGAAGCTAAAGGTGAGTCAAATAATGATTTGATTAGTAGAATCCAATAACTGACTTTTAAATGAAAAGAACTAACATATTTTAGCTGGCCTAATAAAGATGTAGATAATTAGGTTTCTTACACCTCTATTAGACATAGTGCACTTTTACTTCTAAATTAAAAAAGATGACATATTATTTTAATTGATGCCATATTGTACCTGCAGTGGTTGAATTTCAGAATACATTCTTACTCTTGTACTGTGTCTGTGTAGCATTTTCAAACACATCACTGTCTGTTTTTATAAACAATAATAGAATAATTCAAAGTTTTAAAACACAATTATATGCAATCTATAAATATTTCTTCTAACATTTATTTAAAACTTTGCAATAAAGATTTTGCCCTATAAATAGCTATTTTATTTCTTTATCTTACAAATGTGTTTTAATTATAGTGATCTGAAATAAACTCTTAAATATTTGAAATATAGTATAACTTTCTGGCAAGCATGAGGTATACTTATAAGATTTTTAAGTATCACCAAATTTGTTTATAGCTTTCCTTCTAAAGTCAATAAAATATAACCATGTTACTATTCTGTACCCTGTGGTAAGATGAAAATAGTAAAGCCAGCGTGTTCAGCAAATACTAAGTATATAATTGGGTTGGGTAACCATCTAACCAATTTATTGTCAACTATCTGTCTCATCAAAATGGCTCAAAAAAGGATCTAATGGTTTATGTGATGTATTTTCAAAGTAACTCATTAACATTTAAATTTTGATGTATTTTCAAAGTAACTCATTAACATTTGAAATTTGAACCTACAAATGCCATTCAAATATACTGTCATTCAAATAATTCTTCAAATATCTGGAACCATTTATCTGGAAAAAAAAAATCACTATATATCAAAATGGCACCATGTACAAAAGTTATTTTGGACTTCTGTTTCTGTACAAGAAATAGTAACAGGGATCGGATTTCCTCTCCCTCCTGAAGTAACCAGTAAAACAGACAGAATACATGTAGCAGTTGTTTTAAAGACACTGATGAATAAGACATTGTGTAGAGTATTTAGAAGGATCTTCACTTAATAGTAGGAAATAATTAGCCTTAGTTTAAATTCTACCCTAGTCCTAGCTAACAAATCTTCAAAGGTTTGAAGATGCAAATGGATCAAACTATTTATAAGTAATGTAACTATGTCCCCAAACAAGGATCAAGAATTTTCATAGGAATACAAAAATATTCAGCACCTAAAAAGGTAAAATTAATAGCGTCTGGAATTCAACTGAAGATTGTTGGGAATGCAAAAAAAAAAAAAAAATCAGGAATATATGACAAACAATGAAGAAAATAATTAAAACTAAGATCTGACACAGATGTTAGAATTAACAGAGGAGGACTTTAAACACTTATTATAACTGTATTGTGTATATTCATAATGTTAGAAATAAAAGAGATATAAAGGCGATGCAAATCAAGCTTTTAGAGATGAAAACTAAAATGTCTGAGATGAAAAATACAGTCGACGTTATTAATGGAAGATAGGACATTGCAGGAGGAAAGATAATAAACTTGAAGATTTAGCAATAGAAACTATTCAAGCTGAAATCAACAAGCTGATTATGAAACTCATATGAAACTACAGAAGATATAGAACAGTCAAAATGGCTTTGGAAAAGAAAAAGTTGGAGAACTACCACTATCTGATTTCGAGACTTATTAAATACCTACAGTAAATAAGAGTGTGATATTGGTGTAAAGAGATACAAATAGATCACTTTAAAAGAATAGAATCCAGAAATAGACCCATTCACATATAGACAACTGATTTTTTTACGACGTTCAAAGGCAATTTAGTGGAAAAAGGATATTTTGTTCAACAAATAGTGCTGGAATAATTAGATAGTTATATACAGAAAAACCTCAATGTAAATCATATTTTATACAAAAGTTAATTTAAAGTGGGTCATTGACCTAAATATAAAACACAAAACTATAAAATTTTTAAAAGGAAAAAATAGGAGAACATCTTCATGATGTTGACTAGGCATAAATTTCTTAGATACAGCACCAAAGGCATGATCAAACAGACAAAGAAAAAAACTTGATAAACTACTTCATCAAAATTTTTTTTATCTTAATACTGCTAGAAGAATAAAAGACAAGTTACAGTCTGGGAGAAAATATTTGCAAAGCATATATATAACAAAGGACTAAAAGATAAAGAATACTCAGAATTCAATAATAAGAAAACAAACAACCCAGGTAATATAATATGCAAAAGATTTGAATATCCACTTCACAATAGAAGCTATGCATATAGAAAACAAGAACATGAAAAGATACTCAACATCATTAGTCATTAAGAAAATGCAAAACAAAACAGCAATGAGATACTTGATAGAATGGTTAATAAAATTAACCATACCAAATATTGGCAAAGATGTATTTGAGGCAATGTAATTCTCTCTGACATGAATTAGATCTCACTATGTCTTCTCGTGATTTCCACCTTTGAAATTATGTTTTTTTTTTTCTTTTTAATCTGTTATTCTGTCTTTTCTCATCAAGACATAAAACCCCATTCACCATGCCTCTAGTCCAAACAGCCTTTAATATTAATTTAAAGTTAGAATCCAATAGCAGATGCCTTTCTGATATCTTGATAGGGGCTGTAGCAAACAGCTTCATGCTACAAAAACCCCAAAGAATGCTTAAAATTTGATATACATAAAGTTTTCTTGTTAACATTTGAGATTAATTCACTCCAGAATAAAACCTCAAAAGTTATAATTAAGAATGAAACCCAATTGTTGGAAATAACAGTTATGTATCTTCTTCACATTAAACTGAAAATCAGATTCTCCCCTAAGGGTTCATAAGAAAATTGCATAGTTAACCTTCTCCCAAATGTGTTTTCTACTTCCAGCTTATTTTCTTACATATAATTTCTAAAAAGTTCCTTTACTCTAACTTCAGAAACAATTTGAATAGCTTTCTCTTTTCTAATAAGAATGTCTGCATACCAAATGAAAAGCCAGTTCCATTTTGGCATCTATGATACAAAAATATTGCTACTTAAAACTTAATAACAGTGATAACAACAACAATAATAAAGCTTTGCTTATTACCAGTACCTGAGCTTCTTCCTGTTGCTTTTTGAGTTGTTCAAGCATTTGCTGAAATTCAGCCTCTTTCTGTTCTGCCTCTTCCAAGGTGGCCTGATTCTGTTCCTCATAGGCCATGGCTACCACTGCCAGGATCAAATTCACCAAATAAAAAGAGCCCAAGAAAATCACCAAGACAAAAAATATCATGTATGTTTTTCCAGCAGCACGTAACGTCTAAGGTAGAGAAAAAGGATCATTTCATCAATATTTTATACAATGTCAATAAAGATATGATTACCATAATTAGATAGGAGATGAGAGCTTTTAAGCATTCAGTTTATTTTGATCAAGATTTTTTTGTTGTTAAAATGCATGTGCACACACTAATTAAATTATCTGAGGCTTGACTGTAGTGTTATTTATATAAACACACACATTTCAAATCAGTATATATTTGATATTATTTGAGCCCTACGAAGATGCCTTTTTTAGAGTCCATAATGCAGGACAATACTATAAGTGAGAACATTATTTTAGTTCCTTTCAGTGAAGTTCCACTTCTATTGCAGCCTATTCTCCACACTGTCTAGAGATAATATCTTTCTTCCCCCTCTTCTAACTCTAATTAATCATAAGTTTAATTAAAACATTTTATATAATTGATTTTTAAAATCTTTTCACATGTTCTTTTTACATCCACAGCTAAATTATAAATTCAAAGTCATGAACATTCTTTGCATCCTCCATAGACCCTAGTAGAATGCCTTTCATATAAGAAGCTCTCAATACGCATGTACTAACTGAATGAACAACTGGGATCCTAGGTACACTTGCTTGATATAGGACCCTCCTCTGTATTCTAGAGTGTTATAAACAAGTATTCATATTTGGTCATTCCATATATGTTTATAAACTTAAGTCCCATGTATGTTAATTTGAACTTTATTTCTATGTCTTGAGTGCTGTGTCCCCTAAAATTCATATGTTGAAATTCTAAAGTCCAATGTGGTAGTATTAGAAAGTGGGGTTTTTGGTAGGTGCTCTCTACTCCTTTCTACCAGGTGATGACACAGTGAGAAGTTGTCAGTTATGAACCAGAAAGAGGCTCTTGCCAGTATGCAAACATGTTAGTGTCTTGGTTTTCCACTTCCTAGCCTCCAGGTCTATAAGCAATAAATTTCTGTTATTTATAAGCTACCCAGCTGTGGTATTTTGTTATAGCAGCCCAAATGGACTATGACACTTACCAACTGGTAAAGGTTCTCCCAGTAGTCTTGAGTCATGAGTCGAAACAGAGACAAAAAAGCCCAGCTAAAGGTGTCGAAGCTTGTGTAGCCATAGTTGGGATTTCGGCCAGCTTTCACACAGATGTATCCTTCTGGACACTGGCTGTAAGAGAGAAATGGAGCTGGAGTAAGCAGAGCAATTATTGTTATTTCAATCAATGTTGATTTATAAGAATTATCAAAACCCAGAGTTGCTGTCTGTGATGAATTTCCTTGTCCTTCATTTCCAGAACACTTTAGATAATTGCTCACAGTGAAACTGTTAGCTGATGAAATTTATTAGGAAAACAAACAGAAAATCTAGGTGCAAAGGAGTCAGATTTATAGACATCTAGAATGGCAGAGAGGCAGCAACTGCATACTTTTGTCTCTGACATCATCAATATCCTGCTCTTTACAAAGTGGCAAGAATCAACAATTAAAAATGAAAAGCCAGAAAACAGCCAGAGAGTAGGGAACCACTTAATGAGCTACTTCATTAACCACTTCTGTAGAATTTTCTAATATAAAATTTATGTTTTAGAACAATTTTAGATTTACAGAAAAATTACAAAGACAGTACAGACTTCTCATATATCTCATGCCCAGTTTTCCATATTATTAACATCTTTTGTCATTGTGGTACATTTCAATCAATATCGATACATCATTATTAACCAGAGTCCATACTTTATTCATATTTCTTCAGTTTTTCTACGACATCCTTTTTATGTTCTAAGATTGCATCCAGGATACCACATTATATTTAGTCATTATGTCTCTTTAGGCTCCACTTGGCTGTGACAGTTTCTCAGACTTTCCTTGTGTTTGATTACCTTGACTGCTTTGAGGAGTACTAGTCAGGTATTTTGAAGAATGTCCTTTAACTGGTATTTTTTTTAACTTAAAAAAAATTATTTATTTAAAATAGCTTCAAGTATACAGTACATTGGTTAGACATCCATATAGTTCATAAAATGATCCCCCCAATTGCTCCGTCCCTCCCCTGGCCCTCTACCGAGCCATCACATTAATGCTAACTGCATTCCTTCTGCCATGCTCCCCATCTCCGTGACCAACTATCAACTACTAATTTGTACTTCTTTAACCCTTCGCCCCATTCTTCTAGATCCCAACACCCCTGCCCTCTGTCCGTCATCAAATTGTCTACTATATGTGTGAGTCTGTTTTTGATTAGTTTTTTTCTTTTTGTTCCTTAGATTCCACATGTAAGTGAAATCATATGGTATTTATCTTTCTCTGTCTGACTTATTTCACTCAGCTTAATAACCTCTAGGTCCATCCATGTCATTGCAAATGGTAAGAT
>NW_006442484.1:37719965-37752018 GCF_000325575.1 Pteropus alecto
TAGGCATGGATTTATTTCTGGGCTCTCTATTCTGTTCCATTGATCAATGTACCTGTTTTTATGCCAGTACTATACCGTTTTGATTCCTGTAGACTTGTAGTATATAATTTGATATCAGGTAGTGTGATACCTCCAACTTTGTTCTTCTTTCTCAAGATTGCCATGGCTATTCAGGGTTTTTTTTATGGCTCCATATAAATTTTAGGATTATTCATTCTAGCTCCCTGAAATAATGTCATTGGTCTTTTGATAGGGATTGCATTGAATCTATCGACTGCTTTGGGTAGTACAGACATTTTAACGATGTTGATTCTTCCTATCAATGAACATGGTATATGCTTCCATTTATTTGTATCTTCTTCCATTTCTTTTTTCAATGACTTATAATTTTCTGAGAGAGAGAGAGAGAACAGGTCTTTTACCTTCTTGGTTAATTTGATTCCCAGGTATTTTATAGTTTTTGACACAATCGTAAATGGGATTGTTTTCTTAATTTTTCTTTCTGAAAGTTCATCATTGATGCATAAAAATGCCGCTGACTTCTGAATATTTATTTTGTAACCTGCTACTTTACTGAATTCATTGATCAGTTCAAACAGATTTTTGGTAGAGTCTTTAGGGTTCTCTATATATAGTATCATGTCATCGGCAAATAACAAGAGTTTTACTTCTTCCTTTCCAATTCAGATGCCTTCCATTTCTCTTTCTTGTCTTATTGCTGTGGCTAAAACTTCCAATACAATGTTGAAGAGGAGTAGTGAAAGTGGGCATCCTTGTTTTGTTCCTGATCTTATGGAAAATGCTTTTAGCCTTTCCCCATTGAGTATGATATTAGCTGTAGGTTTGTCATATATGGCCTTTATTATGTTCAGGTATGTTCCCTCTATTCCCACTTTGCTGAGAGGTTTTACCATAAATGAATGCTGGATTTTGTCAAATGCGTTTTTTTGCATTTATTTATATGATCATATGATTTTTATCTTTCGATTTGGTAATGTAGTGTATCACATTAATTGATTTGTGGATATTGTACCAACCATATATCCCAGGAATAAATCCAACTTGATCATAGTGTATGATATTTTTAATGTATTGCTCAATTCAGTTTGCTAATATTTTATTGAAGGTTTTTGCATCAATGTTCATAAGAGATATTGGCCTATAGTTTTCTTTTTTTGTAATGTCAGTTTTCTAATCAAGGTAATGGTGGCCTCAGAAAAGGGGCTATGGGGCCTTCCTTCTTCTTGAATTTTTTGGAATAATTTGAGAAGAATAGATAATAATTCTTCTTTGAATGTTTGGTAAAGTTTGCCTTTGAAGCCATCTGGTCCAGGACTTTTGTTTTTTTGGGATATTTTTGATTACTGATTCTATTTCATTGGTGATAATTAGTCGGTTCAGATTTTCTTTTCTTCTTGACTCAGTCTTGGGAGATTGTATGTTTCTAGGAATGTGTCCATCTCTTCCAGATTGTCCTATTTGTTGGCATATAATTAGCAGAGCAGAAAATTTTAATTTTAATAAAGTCCAACTTATATTTTTATTTTGTGGATTATGCTATTGTTGTTACTTTTAAAACTCATAACCAAATCCAAAGTCACATAGGTTTTATGCTATGTTTTTTTAAAGAAGTTTTATAGTTTCATATTTTATATTTATTTCTATGATTGATTTTGGGTTATTTTGGGGGTAAGGTGTATATGTAAGATCTGTATCTAAGTTCATTTCTTTGCATATGGATCTCCAATTAGTCCATTGCCATTTATTGAAAACAACTCTCCTGTCTCCACTGAATTACATTTTCTTCTTAGTCAAAAATTAGTTGACTACATTTGTGTGTGTCTTTTTTTTTTCTTGCTTTCTGTTTTGTTTCGTTGATCTACATATGCCTATTCTCTTCTTGTATCATACTGTCTTGATTACTGTAGCCTTATAAGAAGTCTTAAAATTATGTAGATATCTTTAGAATTGTATTTGTCATTGAATAATAGAGAATATATAAATTTTACCATGTAAGTTACCTAACCCATTACAGGTACTCAATAAAGGGAAGTGATTATTATTATTTAATGGGGATAAAGTATGCAGTAACGAACCTTATCCAAAATTTTACTTAGTCTTTTAAATTAACTATAATAATAAAAAATAATTGGTAACAAGCTTATGATGGACCAGCTACTAGTCCAAGTGCTTTATGTGTATTAATTACCATAACAACCCTAGGAGAGGTAATAATTCTCTCTCCATTTTAGAAATAAGTAAATTCAAATACAGAGAGCTTAAGACACTTTTCCAAAGTGGAGTTAGAATTTGAACCCAGGTATATATGAACTCTAGAAACTACGCTCTTATTCACTATGCTCTCCTAACAAAAATTGGGCAGACTATCAGGGAAAAAAATTCTCCCCTAAGCTCCATCTCTATGACTGTATATATTTTCAATAACACTCTTAGATCTTTATGGCCAAACTAGTTTTCAATTTTCAAAATATGTTCTGTATAAATTCTGTGGCCTAAGAGTACTTACTGTTGCTATTCTTTGACTTCTGAAAAACCTACCCTCTACCCCGGCTTCAAATTAATTTATAGTACTCTTGGGAAAATATGTTAAGTATTGAGAGACTAGCAGGATGACTGAGATATTACAGCATCTGTTATTATAGAATGTTACCACAAGGAACTGTTAAGTATATAGACTCAGACTCGAACACATGCCTGTGACATAAACCTGCCCATTTGCTTCTTTGCACACAGGGTTCATGCTATTTCAAGAATATTAAGTCTCTCAAAGCAGTTTCCCAACTGGACTTCTACCCTGAAGACCATGTTATATTCTAGATCTTTTCCAGCCATAGCACATCAACATATATCAACAACAAGCAAAATTTGCCCATCTTGTGTTTCCTTCTCTGTATTTCTTAAACAACTCTGATGAGTTTACAGAAAAGATAGACTATGGGCCTTCACACTTTGGAACAATAATACAAGTACATCTTAACTGAAACTTGGCATAGTAGGTATTCACCCAAAAAGATGATTTTAAGTCTGTGAATTTAGAACCTGTAGCAGTCTAGTAAGACAGAGAAGGTACTTCCTAGGTAGGCAGCATAACTCTTTATTATATACATATAATGAGACCCTTATATATTTTTTCTCATCTGCTATTTTTCCCATGGGTTTTATATCTTTAAAAAAATTTGTTCCTTACCCTGCATCTGAGCCGTTGCCACAGAGTAAAGGGTCTTTTTGTCCATCCAAAACATAGAAGTGACCTGTTAATATAAAGAATAAACTGTTTCATTTCATATCAAGCTTATTGACATTAGGAATAATGAGAGTTTGACTATGTCAATTATTTCCAAAATGGACACCAATAAAGTGTATTTACAAGATGGCTTAACACCTACAGCCTCAACTACTTATAGTTGAAAACTCATTCAGCAACAGCTAAGATTAACAATGTAGCAGTATTTCTTACTGTCATCTTCAATGTAATCCTTCCAGTTAAATGTGCTCATTGTTACATTAACAAATGTCCCATTTGAATCCATTGTGCCATTAAAAAAGGAAGTGGTGTTGCTTTCAAAAGCAGAATTGCTTGGAGGCCATTGCAAGCATTTATTCCGCAGGTTGCCCATGAACAGCTGCAGACCAATTAGAGCAAACACACTCAAACAGAACACAGTCAAGATCATGACGTCAGAAAGCTTTTTTACAGACTGGATCAGGGCTCCCACAATGGTCTTTAAACCTGAGGAGAGAGAATGATAGGTCAGCTGAAGAAGAGTGCCATAGTCACAATGTCTTCTTCATAGTCATATATATTCTCTTTCCCGACAAACAATTATTTGGCTGTTTAGACATCAAAGCTTTATGGACAGCCAGATGGTTTGAGAAATGGATGAAAAGCAGATTTTATTTATGAACAGTGTGATTTCTGGAATGAAAGTGTAAATATCTAGATAGGAAATTTTTTCATGTGTGTGGTTTTACATGTTGCCACAAACATTCAAAGACAAACTTGCAATTATTTTTCGTTTCAGATTTTGTGGTTCATGAGGCTGTTTCCCTCCAACCCATTATTTATACTAGCTTACAAGTAGCAGTGATTTAGAGGAGAAAATAATTTTAAAGTGATAAAATCCTCATGCCATGTGCATGCTGTTCAATAATAATCTTTTCTCCTTTATAAAAAAAGATCCATTTTCAAAACAGATCTGAAGCAAGTGGTAAAATCCAAATCAGTTAGTAAAGCCATGGTAGCAAAGCTTTTTTAGGAATGTAAAAGAGAAAACTTTATATCATAAATGTAAAAAAAAAAATAGATGAAAAGAGCAAAGCTAGTATTTTTTATAGACTTCTCATGCAATTCTCTGTTAAACTCAAAGGCTGACTTGATAAATAAGAATGTAATTTCTAAAATTTTAAGAATCGAACTGCATTTCATTTGTCATTCTTGAAAGTGACAAACAAGGATAATAAACAACAAAGCTAATGTTATAAGTGTGATTTCAACCTCAGGATTCTTACGAGTGTATTTAGTCAGCCTTAGTGTTTAACTAGCTCTCACCTGGAATGACTGAAATTGTTTTCAATGCTCGGAGAACTCTGAATGTTCTCAACGCTGAGACATTGCCCAGGTCCACAAACTCTGTCACATATCTGTAATAGGGAGTTTACACACAAACACAACAACACACAAGAAAAGTTGAAGATATAGGGGGCCTACCATCTTACACCAGTTTCTTCTTACCTGGAATTACAGAAATAGTTTTCAGAGCTCTCAAGACTCTGAAAGTTCGAAGAGCTGAAACATTGCCTAGGCTTACAAATTCTGTTACATACCTGTAGAATTAAATCAGAGTTACTGATAGTTTTGACAAAGTTTATACTAAATAAAGAATGAAAGCTGGGTTTGGCATATAAAGTCCCTTGAGTTTAACAAGTGGAATTGCTGTAGACCTCAGGGTACCATGTGCTAAAGGAATAAAATTTTGTTGCTTTATTTCAGTGTCATTTTCACTAATGTGAACAAGTTTGTTTGCAAAACTAATCGAAGTACAGTTGGCGATATTAAATTATAGTCAATGAATAACTTTATTCTGATGAAGTGGAAGACTATCTGACATGAAAGTAATTCCATTTATTACTCATTTACCAGATAAATTTACCTTGCAATATGTATTCTCATAATATATGGGGCATATAGTTAATTTGGCTAATAAGCAAACTCACATTTAAAATATGTCACAATAGCCTGATTTATGCTGCAGATATTTTCATTCCTTTGAGCTTAACATTTTTTCAAAAATACTCACGCCATCACAATGACACTGAAATCCAACCAATTCCATGGATCGCGAAGGAATGTAAAATCTTCTAAGCAAAATCCTCTTGCCAAGATTTTTATAAATGACTCAAAGGTATAGATTCCAGTGAACGTGTACCTAGGAAAAACATTGAAACAAATATGAAGAATTTTGTTTGAACTGTAAAAATAGATATTTTCAAAGGTAGCAAATCCTGTCCTTTGGTGGTTTATCAATTCACTAATATTGTGTTCCTTATTTCCTCTTATCTAAGAATCTACTATTAATTAATCTTACAAGTCCGAGTAAAAGGTTAAACCGAAGAGATGATATCTTCCCCAAAGAACATCTCATTTACTATTAAGGTTTTAGAATGATAGTTTCGTGTGTTTTACGGATAGCTACGCTTGACTCTCTTGAACACTGTCTGGTTGAAGTGTAATGCAAGCTATATTTGTAGTTTTCAAATTTCTAGTAGCCAAATAAGGTAAGAAGGAACAAGTGAACTTAATTTTCATATTATATTTTATTTAAACCAGTATATCTAAAATGTTATCATTTCAACAATTAAGACAAGCCAGATTTTAAATATCAATAGCCACATGTGCTGCTGTCTCCCTCATCAGACAGTACAGCTCTAGAGGTAACATATCTTGGATTCATTTATTTATAATAAAATACTTCATTCAAATTTTTTAATGATTAGAATTGTTTTTAGGGATATTTTACATGTCTAATTTAGAAAATACACGTCCCTCTTTTTCATCTTTAGAGTCAGGCATAGAGTTATAAAACTGCTTCTCACTCTCTTTATATATATATTTACATATATACATATTTTCAAAAGAAAGTTTTCAATTTATTAGTATTTTATGTGTGTGTATACACAATTGCCAAAATTCAGGAATAAATAAAATTCCTGGGTCTAACTTAATACCACATACTATCTCTATGCAGTTGGGTCAAATCATTTAAACTTGTTCACATTCAAATTTTAGCCTCCAAAATGGTGAAAGACTTTTCCATTTGCTGTTCAATATAGTGTATTTCTAGTGCTCCCTTCTTTGAGTGTTGAAAATGTAAGTTATTTGTCTCTTCCAAAAACAGTCGTAGTACTTTTCAATATTGTGTTCTTTTAAAAAGTACAATTTAAGTTATTCTTCAGATTATTTTTTTTTTACTTGAGTCACAAAGATTTCATTTACTCATTCTAAAATTCATTATATTTTCCAGCCGACTAAAATTTTATATATGAAAAAAGTCGAGTATTATTTTTGCATTGTTTTCTGTAGAAAATTTTCTCCCAGAAGGAAGGAACAAAGAAATCAGATGTGAAAAAATCTTCACATCTAGTCTTCCTTAGAACAGTCCTCCCTTTTTTTTTTTTTAACCAACTCAGTTGATTACATAAAGAATATGTACAATTGCAATCTTTACTTATTATGAAGTAGCTGACTATTAGAAAGAGAGGTAATTTACAGTATCAAGCTTATGTTTACTTTTGTTTTAGTTTGGGTCTTTGTGTATTACACATAATCATCATGACATTTCTGTTTGGAGAAATAGTTGGCCTTATAAAAGTCCAAAAGAGACATGTAGGTTCTATTTATCATACTAATGGTTAGTGCCCTATGGTCTATGCTTATACAATTCTAAGTAATCTACAGTTACTAAGAATAAGATTCAAATCCACAATTCTATTCCTTTTTTGGAAAAGTACGAAATTTTGTTGGGACATTTGGAGTACATGGTGAAAGTTGATAGCTACCCAGAGAGAGTTCTAGAGCTTAACATCTGAGACAGAGCTTCTCACAGAACAGATGTTAGAAGTCTATTAGCAAACAAGATTGAACAGGCAAGTGAGAATCAAAGAAACCTTGATGTTTCTTGGCTCTACCCACTAGGCTCCTAATCATCCTGTTAATTCTGTCCATGTCACAGAATGTTTTTTTATCTGTAATTATGATATCTATACAAGTGCCTTATCTTACATAATATGACTCTCACTATACAATATGGTCCTCAGGTCATATCTGTATGTGCCACCTCTTTGAACAGGGACTGTTTCTGCTATCAGTGACTCATGTTTTCATGTCAGAACTGATCTTCCCTTTTCATTGGACTTTGTTTTTTTTTGGGGGGGGGCGGGTATTTTTTATTTGTTTGTTTGTTTTTGCTGTAACCACTAATTGCTTGTTTTCCTGATGCCTTGCTGTCAAGGGACTAGAGATAATCAATCAACCTGTGTATAGTTTTCCAAATGAAAAGTATAAGTCAAAAACTTTTATAAGATTATGACTATTTTCATAATGGATATAGTGAACATTAAAAATGACTTTACAAAGAGAGACCTGAATATTCAAGTAATAATATTCAGGTGTCCCCTTTACCTATCTTTTGATAATGATACAAATAAATGAAATGTATACATCTTTAAATGCTTCAATAATTTCTACTGGGAAAAGTATATACAGAATAGTTTTCTATAGGTTTGTCCATTTATGAACCTCCACATCATCGTAAGTGGTAACAGAATTTTGTTAAATGGCTTGCTTCAATATAAGAACTGGATTTTCTACTAAAATGATTTCTAGGGAGTATTTCCAAGCTACTGTAAAAAAAACCTTTATTTGTTAAATCACTGGGCAATGATGGCTTAAGATGATGCATTAAATCTTTATAGAAATCAATAAAAGTAGTTAGAAATAAAAGTGGCAGAATTTATCATAATTTATCTCCTATTGAACATTGCTTTTAAAAATATGACAATAAAAAGATCATGCTAATTTTTTTCCACTAAACCAAATACCTAATTATTGTATTATGCTATACATAAATAGCCTATGTAACCTAAACACCTGTTTCACTATCATGTTTCTTCGTCATGAATAACTTCATATGCAATTGATAAATTAAGGAATAATGTTGATATAGTGCAGAAATTGTGTTAGTTAATATACAGTTTTCCCTGGCATATTGATGTTTTGAAACAATCAAGGGCCTTTATTCCCCACACTTAAATAGAACGTCCTTAGCAATAAAAAACCTTAATACTAAAGCGGAAAATTGACAGACGTGCCTTCTTTAGTGCAAGCAGGGGCTAGTTTAACATGCCCAAGAACTACTGTGCCTTTGTATTAAAATATTGAATCAAATGTTTTATTTTAATGACATAATACAAATGTCCCCAAAGGTCTCCATCTCAAGGGAGAAAGGATGATACCCAGGGTCTCAGATTTCCAAGGAGTTGCTGACTGCGATTTTAGGTACTAATGTCCATAGAGATTTAACTAGGCCAGTATCTTTTTGGGGGAGATTGTTATTGTTTTTATTAGTGTCCTAATTACAAAGTTTCATAAGTTTTGAGTGATTTTTCTCTTTATTATGTTTTCCTCTTAAGCCCTCTTATTTTTTTTAGCATAATTTTGCTGAGATGTTTTATTTCTTTTATGAAACATGTCTATGGTGTTTTAGCACACATGCTTTGTCTAAATAATCTATATATCTGAATATAATTAAACATCTAAGTAACTTAAATACCTAAATGTATTTTCCTAAATATAATAATATAATATATAACCAAAATGCCTAATATATATAATGCCTAATATATAATATTTAACTAAACACCTAAATCTATTTTATCAGACTATAACAATAATAATAATATACCAGAATAAAATAATTTTATTCATCAAATTACTCAAATGTTTATTGTATTTTATCTAAAATACATAACTATGATTATTAACTTTTGTGCTAAATGATTGGTTTAGTTTACCAGGTAGTACATACTATTTATAACCTTTTGTAAGCAGATACTGTCTTGAATTTGTTGGGAAAAATACTTACCTCATAGAAGAAAAACTCCCCCAAAGAACTTCCCTTATCTTCTTTCATATTATGGAAATAACTTTTTCTTAAAAGTGTTTAGCCTGACTTCAAAAAGTGGAAACCATAAGTAAGACCATAACCATAAGGAGATTGCTAAAGAATTTGAGTGTGCATTTCTCATTGCAAGAAGTCATTTCTACTTACTCTACATTCTTTGTCCAGTCTGGAGGGTTACTCAAGGTCATAAATACACAGTTGGTCAAAATAGTGCACATGATAAGCATGCTGAATAAAGTAGATTAGTTAAGGAGTAAATGCTAGTACATCATCATAGTCATTTAAAAATCACTATAACAAATTACCTGTGATATTAATTTTGTTTTAAAACAATGGCAAAAAATAATAAGAAACTTCAAAGCATGTCATATATTCTTGGTCCACTCTTTTTTTCATTTTACATCATTTTCTTGCAAAATTGAATTTAACAGAAAAGGATTTCTATTTGAAGCAAGTGGGAATTTTGCATTCCAATCAGTTGCATGAAATTGCACTGCAAGAGGAAATGACCCTTAAGTTTACAGTATAATACATGTATAAAAGTTGTAGTTCAGATATAATTTAAAATACCTACTGACTGACAATATGTTAATGAACACAAAATAAAAAGCCTAAGAGTGGATAGCTAGGTATATTCAAGGATTACATTGATTAAGAATCTACTGTAATGAGTTACTCTAGTACTCTTATAGTGACTAAACCAATAAACACTATTTTGAAAACTTCCTGAGAATTACTGTAACAATTTCTCTAAGGATTCCAATCCAGACTTCATTCTAAGGAAGCTTATGATTATTTTGAGGTAAATCTTTTATTTTAAAATAGAAGTACTTTCTAATACCAAACCACAGAATGAAAGAATTCAAATGAACTTCAAAAGGTTATCAGTTCTATTTGCCCTTGTTCTAGGGTAACCAGTCTTTGGTTTCTTATTTCGTTTCTATATAAGCCTATTTTGAATCTGCCTATATAAAACGTCCACTCTTGAACACTACCTCAGATCACCTTACTATTTTATTATTACTTATGAGAATTTTCTTGAAATCCATACCTATTCTGTCCTTTTCCATGTACTTTTTTGTAACTAGTTTTAAGTTAAATGGTTTTTTAAATATATATTATCGATCAGATATATAGGCACATAGTAGTTAAATAAATATTTACTGAAGGCAGAAAGAAGGAAGGTAAGAAGGAAAGAAGGGAAACAAGGAAGGAAGGAAGGAAGGAAGGAAAGAAAGAAGGGCAGACAGAAAGATGGACTCAGGTGCTGAAGATACAGAACCAATTAAGGCAAACAAGTTTGAACATTTAGTAATATAGATAATAATACTAACCACCGTAGACTATGTTTCTTTAGCAATGATTATATATGATCTAATTGAAGCTAATAAAAGTGTAAAGGAGCTTTGCTGTTGTTCTTACTGTATGATATTTTTCATTTATACATTCACTATCTTATTTGCCTTTTTACTTCTAGAATAATTCTGTAATACAATAGTCATTTTATAATATAGCATATAAATAGAATAGTCATTCTATAATAATTTTGTTATAAGTAGCAGAAAATCAGTGAGAACAACAGATTAAACAACATTACCATTAATCTCAAAGAAATTTTATATATTTTTTAAAAGAAAAAATTAGTTGTAAAATTTTTTGTATAAAGTAAAAAATTTTGTATAAAGTCAACCACTAGAAGCAACATTTAGATAATTCACATGAAAAGGATATGAATGTACCAAAATCTTAATAGCAATTTTTCTAACAGGGTTTAGTGGAGTTAAAATATACAAGGCAGAGGTGGCACTGAATCGGAAAATTGCCTTCCCTTTATTCAATACTATAAAAGTCTGAAAAGAAAATGTGAGAAAAAAATTACTAGGTTAGACATGTGGCTTATTTGAACAGCATACACACATGAAAAACTTTTTACCTGATTTTTTATTCAAACTTGTTTATTTAAACCAGTTGGTATATCATAACCATAAACATTAGATGTTTGTCCCTTAAATTAACATATAGCTACAAATAAAAAAATGACTACTATCTAATATAAGTTTCTAACTTTCTAATTCAAATTAATATCCTATACAAAATTTTACCAAGTTGTAAGGTAACTTTACAGATTCCAATTCTATTTAAAGCTTACCATCTATATCCAGCTTTGGTAACTTTTCCATTTATTCTGTACATGTTACTATTAAAATAATTTTTAAAAAATATTTTAATTATATCAAATCTTTTAACACCAACGTTTATGAAGGCTACTTATTTTCTCTATGGTAGTTGTCCTACTTTAAAATGTTCAAAAAGGCTGAATAACCTGGTTATGCTGATTGTATGGGTCTGCTGGTAACACTGAGAAGGGACAGATGCATTGAAAATTAAGCATCATTTCAAATACATCATTTCAAAGGGCATTCCATAGCTAAAATCCTATGACTTGAAACCTATAATCATCAATTTAGCATTTAAACTATGCTACCCAGTGATTACCTACCATGTCTCTCTGGGATAATCTTTTATTTTTTCCCCACCAAGGCATCTCTGTTCCAGCCAATTCAACTCACTTTTTAGTCCCATTCAGCTCTCAACTTGTCAACTTCTCCCTCAGATCGAACATGAATGTCATAGAATCCCAGAGGAAGGAGGAACTGAAGAGGTCATCTCTGCAAATTCCCTCCCATTTCAGGTCCCTCCCATTTCATGACAGATTTGACAGTAAGGTCCTGCTTTCAATGACCCACTGTTATATCAAAGCTTATTATTCCTAGCTGCATATTAGACTCTCCTGGGGAGGTTTTAAAATTGCCAATATTCCAGAGGACGGGCATAGATATAGTTATGTTTAAAATTTCCCCAGGTAATTCTAATACTCAGGGTTGAAAATCTCTACTCTCTGGGAATGTCCTCAGCTATCAAAATCACCTCCTCCATTATGTCTTTTCAGATAAATCACACTGCCTTCTGATCACTCCCTCATTGTTTTCGTTGACCAGTTGTCGTGGTATATTAATTTGCACACATTGGCATGTTGCTTGTAATTAGAGTCAAGTAGCAATTTACATGTAGGGTTCATTCTACTGAGGACTAGGTTGAAAATTGTTATAAACCGTTGAGCATAAAGAAATACAATGTACTTTTTCTCCATTTTTCTACAGTATTTAATAGTGTGATTTGCAAATAAATACTTGTTTTAAACATTAAATGTGAGTTTATCTTTAACATGCCATTTACCTTTAAAACGTCTATATATCCATTTAATTAATATGTGTTTACCTTTTAACTACGGGCTATATCCCATATATTGATGTTCACTGACAATCTGCTCTGTTTGAATAGGTAGTCAAAATTCTGTTTATATTGTGACTATAAAGGGTAGAGAAAACAATTTCTCTGTACATTGCCCTTTTGTATTCAAGACCATGGAGCCAACTATTACCTAACCAACCATTTTCCATGAACTACAGTCTATAAATTTGAGCAATTCTATGAAGAGGGTAACTAAATTGTTCTTTACTAGTACTGAGATTATCTACAAGGGAGAATAGACATTGAGAAGACTGCCCTTGAAGCACAAATGCATTAAAGGATTTTCTTGAATTCACAGATTAGCTCATTTAATATTATAGTTTAACAATCTAGATCCATTTAGGCATTCTGTGATAGCAGTAACATGTGAGTTCACCATAACTTATGGTGTATTTATTTATGCTTTTTTGAAACAATTTCTATGAAAAAGCAATTGCCACTTGTAACATTAGAAGATTTTATTTTGAAAAATCTCCAAGAATAAAGTGAACAGAAATGAACTGTCCTTCTCAACATGGAATTCTCTGCTCTTCCTACAAGATTAGCCTATAGGGTATTAATGGGGTTTAAAAATGACATGTCAAGGAGATCTTCATTGAATTTACAGGTTCTGGAATGGAACAGGCCTTAAGAACAAAATGACAGTTTATTTCTGGAGAGCAACACCTGACACAAAGAAAACCTTGGGTTCTGAGAAGTGAGGAATAAAATACTAATGTTCTGTATCGTGAAAGAATTATAGGAAAGACATTTGACATTTTATGCTTTGATATATTGAGAGGTGCACCTAAACTGAAAATACTTGAGAGAATGACAGATAATTGGAGGGATAAATAGTGTCAACTCCAAAATCTAGTCTTCAAGTAATAATAAATAATGACGTGACTTAAAAAAAAAAGAGCACTACACATTGTTACTAAGGAGATGAATGTTAGAGCTGGAAGTATGTTAAACTGGTTATTGTCCACTTTGAGTGCTGCTTGTTTCTTTTTCCCAGGTAAATGCACACATAGGTTTACTAAAATTTTTACTATTTGAGGCAAGAAAAGCTTTACATCTCTGAGTAGTACAACGTCAACCAGAATTCCAAAATTATACAGTCAATTTTTAACATTTTATTTTATTATATTCATAAACACCATGTATAGTTTTGCTTAGTGGTTAAGAGCTCTGGATCTGGAGCCTGACTGCTTGGGTTCAAATTTTGAGTCTACTATTTATGAAGTGTGATCTTGGGAAAGTTACTTAACCTTTCTGGGCTTCACTTCCCAATCTGTAAAATGAAGCTAATATAGTACCTGGCTTACTGGTTCTTTGAATATTAAATGAGTTTTATTTGAGTTATACTCAACAGTGTCTGACAAAGTATGTTCACAACAAACGTTAGCTATTGTTATTGTCACCATTCTTAAAATATTATCTGGTCAACTTAAATGGCATTAAAATTACTACGATGTTGCTTATCTGATTAAATTAGGTATGTAAATGTATTTTAGGCAGCAAACAGTTACATAATACTTTACAGTTTTAAAATGCCTTTCATTTGCATTATTTTATAATTAATTCATTCTAGAACTTCTCCATCAGCTTCTTACATTCACTTTTACTATCCTAAGAATCAAAAACTACCTTTTTCTTCAATAGCACCTCAATCTTCATCTTTATAGACATTTCATAAAGGAAAGCCGTGCAGCCAACAGTAATTAGTAAATAGTCTAGATATCTCTCAAGATGTGTTACAGCCACTATTAAATAAATCAAGGTCCAAGGCTGGTTCTCAGACAGGGAAGCAATAACAACTGACTTCGTTAGCACACAGAGAACAATTCTGTTTCCAAGCGGCATATTTACATTAACCAAGTTTGAAAGCCTGACATAAAATCACAATGCCAATCTATTTATTTATAAAGAAATACATTACTGTCACATGGACTGAAATAATTGCAATGGCATAACCAGCACAATCATTCCTTTTAAGCAGATTTATGGGAAGACAAATTATAATAAGAAGGTTCTTTGTTGAAGTTAGGATCTAACAAGCCGACTTAAAGCAAATGATTCAGAATATTTAACATCTCTGTTACGTAGCCCAATGTAGTCCTCTTACTTAATTCTCTTAAGGACATTTCCTTTCTTTAAGTAGCAGATACGTTTAATCATATGAGAGTAACTGGTACCCCTGTCTCTTGAAGGTATCTTTGCAAATATATACTTTGAATTAATAGTTTTCAGAGGAGAATCATTTGCTAGTTCATTGGAGGATGCCTTACTGTTGTCATCATGTGCAATAATACAGTAACTAAATATCAAAATTTTCTTTATCAATTCAGTAAAGTGCTGAAATAAATTATTTTAGAAATATATGAGTATATACTAAATACCGCTTTTTATGGAACTAGTTTAAAAGGAAAAAGAAAGGACCTATTTAATTTTGTTTTATAGCTTTAAGTAAAGCATTTTAAAGCTTGCTACTCAAAATGTAGTCCCTGTGCTAGCTGCAGGAATCTCACTCAGAGGCTTGTTAGAAATGCAGGATCTCTGGGCACACTTCAGATCTATGGAATCAGAATCTGTATTTTAACAAGATCCTCAGGTGATAAGTATCTACATGCAAGTATGAGAAGCACTCCTTTAGAGTAATAGGGATAGTTCCATGTCTGAATGGTTGATTGGCAGTTTCTGTAGCCATCACTTATCTTATAAAGTTAAATTATATACTTTTTAAACAATGCAGTTTCATTAGCTATTCCTTTTAGAAGGACTGACTTTGACTAATAAAGGTGTTCAATATCCTCTTTAATTTATAATCCATCAACTCATGATGATATTAATTTATCTTTATTTCTACATAGACCCGTTTTTATGTTTGTAAATGTGAAATCTAGATTGTGGTTTACAAGATACTAAAATACACAATTAGAAAGTGTGGAGTCTGTTATCCATTAAAAAATAATATCCTATAAAATACTACAAAGGTCATTTACCTTTAAAAGAAAACTGCTTAATTCCGACAAAATTATGTGGTTATTCTAGCATTAGGAAACCACAGTGATTATCATTGATTTAAATTATACATATATGGATGGAGAAAACGTGAGGGTTTTTTTTCTTTTTGATTTTCTGTTCCTGACATTTTTTTGGTTACGGTGATGTTTTAACAATCTGTAGATGTTCCAGAATCTAGTCTGTCACAAATTAAGTAAGGTTAGAGAATCTCTAAATCATATTCCAGGTAGACAAAAAAAATGTATGTCTGGGTGAACATGCTTCTCAATGTGATATTTCTCTATAGGGGGATGCTAAGTACAAGATTATTACTCTTTAGAATACAACTCTATTGTGAAGAAACCCAACCCAAATAAGAACTAAAAAATAAGAAGTACACCTGCCCATAATTCTTCTTTTACTTGGCTATTATTCTTTTGTCTACCATGTGCTTAATTATGTCAGCAATAACGGATATTTTGCTTTGTTGGTGTCAATTTTAATTTTGACTATCTCAGTTACTGTGAAATTGTAGAAATAGTTTATCTCTTCATATCTCTTCACTATAGCCAAATCTTGACTTCATTTCTTATAAATGTTTCTGCTTATTATAGCATAAAATCTTTTAACTATAGAAAAATTATGACACAGTATGTATATGAACCTGAGAAAAGTCTGTTAAAGATAAGTGGTTAATTTGGAAGTATAACTGAACTTTCAGAAGTATAAAATCAACACTCACTTTCTTACTGATGTAGTACGGGTCCAGGTCCTCCAGGGGCTCTGACACCATCTCTGGAGGAATGTCTCCATAAATAAATGGAAGGTTTTTTCCAGCTTCCAAGTCGCTATTTGGCTTTGGTTTGTTCTCATCATCATTGTCTTGTTCTCTCTTGGGCTTTTTGGCTTTCTCTTCTGCAGCACGTTTTTCGATAGCAGCAAGAGATTCTCTAGTAAAAAGGCGGAAGCTTTCGGGTCCCGGGGGTACCAGCAGTGCCTGTGCCATCTTTTCATCCTGCACATTTAATTACGTTTAGCTTCTTGCATAAGAATTGCCTACAAAAAAAAAAAAAAATGCATGAGAGTTAGGAAAGCAAATGAATGAGAGGAATTAAGAAAATCAACCGAGCTGTTATTTAACGTTTCTTCTAGTAATTTTTTTAAGTATTCACATTTAAGTAGTGCTTTTAGTGCTGCACTACAAATTTTAACTTGGAAACAATCCAATTTTCAATCCAATTTTCAATAAGCTAACTTTATCAAATCTATCAAAAGTCTGTTCTGAGACCTTTGAGCCAAATATATTATAGGAAATTTTTGGTAAAAAAGAATAATGCCAGTAATGTTTGTCGATAAAATACTAAAGGGCCCATTATTTCTTTCTCCCCTCTTGTATCATATCTTACAAACTCTCCAAATAAAAAAATACTGGAAACAGTGCAATCGTACATCCCTGACTTAAAATCTCGGGATAGGGAAGAAGTTTTACATAGCCAAGTGCTGTTCTGGTTATTGGCATCATTGAACACTGATTCTTCAGACAAGGTCTGACCGTCAGCAGCAATGGAGAAGTCAAAACTCTGTTTCCTTTTAGCTTTTCCTTTTGGATCCTCTGAGGCATCTTCTGAGGCAGTGCAAAATATATTTACTTCCTTTTCTAGTCTGCTGCTCTTAAACAATTCCAAGACAGTTTTTATATTCTTCCTGAATCTTTCATTTGGTAAGTGGTTAAAAGCATGGACTGTGGAGCTAGACCCCTTCTGTTCTGAACCCTGGCTCTGCCACTTATGAGCTAGGTGACTCTGCAAAATGTAACCCCTTAGTGCTTCAGTCTTCATCTATAAAATGGGATAATATGAGAACTGACCTGCTAGGTTATTGTAAGGAATAAGTGAATTAATTTACATTGTCTAGAATAGTTTTTGGAATTAGTAAACCATGTCAATGTCAACTATCATAATCTAATTATCTTCGGTTCTTCCAGCCATTTCTTCTGTTGCGGTTTTAAGTATCCCCACAATTTAAGCCATCCTCCTCGAAATAAGGTCTTGATTTGGTGGAAGCACGACTGACCATGGAGCTTCAGTAGTGAGCTGGGAAGTGCAGAGTATAGGGAACACATTTACACATTCCTACCACCTGGGTGGGAGAGGAGAGGAGAGAGGCAGACATGTGAAGCAGCCCTGTACAATTTCCCAGGGAAGGAAAAAAATTCCATCTACTGGAAATGTGACAGAACTCTCAAAAATGCAGGAAATCAGCTACATAAATTTTGAAACATAAGTTAACAGTTAGTTTATTTTGCATTGTGCCAAAAATCACATTTAAAAAATCATGATAGAAAATAGAAATAATAATAACAAAATACGAGTACATCAGTCATCTTGTAGAACAATCTAAAACCACAGCATCCAAGTAATCATCAAAGTCATCTGTGACATTTCCCTATCCCCAACCACCCACCCTATCTCTGCCCCCGCACTTATTCTAGTCTCCATAGTAGTTTATCCCTAAATGGCTTCCTAACTCTGAGCAATTTGTTGCATGTATGTACTGAGCTTACAGACAATAAGAAACTCTAGATCGTATGGTAACATAAGAAAAATTATATAGGTCACTATATGATTTTTGAGTGTATATCTAAATACTAGTTCCCTGGTCTGCTCCGATGACAAAAAAAGATTTTAGTAGCTGTGTCTTTATTGAATTTGTATTTATAATATAACATTGTCATTGTAGTTCCTGCTACGGTGAAGATATACTCTAAATAAGTTATAAAATATCACACATGTCAAAAAATTATGTCATTTGCCATACTGGTTTTGAAAAAACTTCTGATCTTAGGAAAGACAAAGCCCGTTTTTGTTTGTTTGTTTGTTTATTTGATACTCCATTAGGTGGTATGTGAATATAAATCAGAAGGTGGGAAAAATTATTTTATTTTACTCAAAAATCAATCAACTATTTATTTTGTGCCTTCTATATTCAAGGCAGATGGCAAAAGTAGAATTAATGTTTTCCACTATTTTATGTTAATTTCGATGGCCACATAGTCCAGCTCTAGGTTGTCTGAAATAGTCACAGCTTTTATACTTTTGAGTGTGGAAGAAGTTTGCCCCTAACTACAAGATGTGTAGTGTAATACATCTGCCTCTTATCACCTGTCTTGAATGGAATGGATAAAATTCTTCCTACATGCTAAATGAAAATGAAACAGCATGAGAAATGTCTTAAGAAATTTCTATGAAATGTGGTTGCTTTCCTAGGGGAGAATAAGGTTACTTTTGTATTAGAGCATTTAGTTGAACTGATTTTGGTTTCTTTATTGACAATGGAATGAAAAACATATAGCAATTGGAATCAGAGAGCTGGGTTAGATTACTGTCAATAGTTTGCCTGTGTCATTTAACCTTCGTCGACATCAGTGCCATCGAAGTGCCTTATCATACATATGACAACACTTTGCTAAAATGAAATTAGATTAAAATATTTAATGTGGAATTCTTTCAATAATCTCTACAAATGACTCTGACTTCTTTGAGATGACATGGAACAAGGACCATCACAAAATCATGAAAAGTTATTTAAAAACAAAAAATTCCTTTATGTTCACTTGTCATAAAAGCAAGAACAAAGAATTTGAGTCTTGGCCAAAAGGAAGTAAAGAAATCTCTTTTAAATTTTCATACTATTATCTCTTAAACCCTGAGAAAGCAGGCCAGTTCCAGACTCATAAACCCTGAGAAGGCAGGCCAGTTCCAGACTTACAGCTTTCCCTTTGCAAGGGAAACTGTTTGGGTAGGTTGAGACATTAAAGATTATAGTGAGCAGAGTTTCTTGTTGCTTCACCTGCAGCTTTGCTGTCTTGAAACTTCTCATAGTTCTTCGGAAGTTTTTAAAATTTAATTTAATTTATTTTTAATTAAATTTGTTGGAGTGATATTTGTTAATAACATTATATAGGTTTCAGGTGTACAATTCTATAACGCATCATTTGTATATTGCACTGAGTGTTCACCACCCAAAGTCAAGTCTCCTTTCATCACCATATATTTGACCCCCTTTGCCCTTATCTACCTCTCTCATCCCCCTTTCCTTCTGGTAATTACTAAACTGTTGTCTGTGTCAATGAGTTTTTGTTTGTCTTGTTCGTTGTTGCTTTCAGTCTTATATCCCACATATGAATGAAATCGTATGGTTCTTGACCCATTTTGTCTGACTTATTTCCCTCAGCATGATTACTCAAGATTCATCCATGTTGTCACAAATGCAGTATTTCATCTCTTCTTATGGCTCCATTGTATATATGCACCGCATCTGCTTTATCCAGTCATCTATTGCAGGACACTTCAGTTGTTTCCAGGTCTTAGCCACCGTGAATAATACTGAAATGAACATCAGGTGCATATATCTTTATGGATAAATGTTCTCAAAAATTTGGGGTAGCTACCCAGAAGGATTGCTGGGTCATGGTAATTCTATTCTTAATGGTAATTCTATTCTTAATTTTTTGAGGAACCTCCATACTGTTTTCCATAGTGGCTGTATCAATTTACACTCCAACCTGAGGGTTTCTTTTTCCCCACAAAAAAGTTCCGTTTCAATTTTTTTCTTCTTCTTTCTTGTTCTTTGTGAGCTTATTATACAGAACTCTTACATAATCTTCCTATTAGAGCAGACTTTTAAAAATTAATTCCTACTGATGCCTTGGTGTGGAATATATATTATTAATGAATATATGTGCATTATAATTTATTAAAATACATCAAATTTAACATACCCAATTTTCTCTAGAGCTGCCCTTGCAAGGACAAAGAAGATAAGAAAAAAGATCTGAGATGATCTCTTTGATTAAAAACCAAAGTGTTTCTGTGTGTGTGAATGTGTGCGAGTAAAGCAAAAACATCTCTCTGCTAATCAGTAAAAAGATTGTGGTTCAAAATATCATATCATAAAGATGAACTACAGAATTTCAAACCTAGAAGGGAATTGGGATCATTTATTCAAGAAATATTTATTGAGGGACTACTATGCATTGACACTGCTTGCATGTATTTTGACATATTTCATTATATAAGATTCAAAAATCACATTTATTAATATCATCATTGATCTCATGATAAAAATCATAATGTATTGAGGAGGCTGTCAAGCTCCCAGTGGCAGGTAAAAGTTTTCCAAAATTCCAGTTTCCACCTGAAAGCTCCATTTTTAAGTGTCAAAAATGCTGTCATTTGCTTTTCCTGAAGTGACAGGCTTTTCCTTTGTTCAATTTTGAGAAAATATCTGCCAAATACCTGAGTCTAAATAACCATAGTTTGTCAGTTCTTTCAAGTGAAAATAGTGTTCCATGAAAAAAAAAAATGGCTTATTCAGCTACTGACTCACAACCACACAGTGCTTTTTCTTGAAACAACCATGATGTTTCAGTATGCAGCAGAAATGCTTTATGTATTCTTCCCATTTCATCATATAGAGTATTAAAAATATGCATTCTTTAGGCTCAAGAGTTAATAAAATTAATATTTACTGCTTCAGCAAAGATTTTCGTGCATGAACTGGCATTTCTTTCTTACAGAAAATGTGTGCTGTAGAAAACAAAGACTGTTTCTACGGCTTAATGCCATTGTCTTGATTCCTGCTAAGTCATTAACAGTTTTACCCCATTGACTTTTACAGCATCAGCGCAAATGCCAAAACTGTGAAAAAAGGCAAATGGCATCTTGGTATTAAGAAAATAATTTAGACCTCACAGTCCCCCATGAAAGAGATTCCGGGACCCCCAGTTGTCTTCACACCGCCCTTTGAGAACAGCTGCCCTAAAAGAAAGCAGATAGACACCAGTAGTCTAAAGAAGAGGGTGAGGGATTTTGACCAAAGCTCTGCTATTTAAGGGCATAGACAAATCAACTGCATTCAAGCTGTGGTGCCGCTATGTTCCAGAAGTGTGATCTTGGACAGTTTTTTTTTTTTTTTTAAATTATTATTATTCTTTATAATCTTCAGGTTCCCTAGCTGCACATTATCTGCATTTTCTGTAGATAATGATAACAACAATTGCACATACTTCATAGAGTTGAGGTGACATTTAGATGAGAAAATAAACCGAGAGGGTGAATACAGTGCCTGGAAGATAGTAGGCCATTGCTAAGTCAAGCAGAAAATAAACCACGGCCAGAGGACTGTATTCAAGGCACAATTAGGAGAGAGAAACTCAATGAGATTTTGTGATGACTGTATATGAGGTGGGGAAGAAGGAAGAGTTATTGGGTTAAATTCATTCCCAGATTTCTGGTTTAAGCCACAAGTTGTCATTAACTCAACAGAGAAGTGGAGGTTTGTAAGGTACGATAATGAATTCTGTTTATTTAGTTTGAGATGCCTGTGAGACAACTGGTGTGTAATTAAAATATGGTTCTGAGACTCGGGAAAGCCATCTGGGCTGGAGAAATATTGATTAAGAAGTCAGTGGTTGAAACTGAAGTTAAGAATATGCATTACATTGTCTAGGTAAAAATTGGAAACATGAAGAGGGAGGACTCCCGTGACTACTAATTTTTAAGGAGAGGGAACACAGAAGATATTAAACAATGAAGTCAGAACAGTTATATGGATGCCAAAAAAGGAATTTCCAAGATGCTAATTAAAGGGCATACACTGAAAATGACAATTAGTCCAACTCCCTGCCTTTAAAGTAAATGAGGAACAGGCGCAGAGAAGCTAAGCGATCTTCACTGAAATGTCTACTGACAAACACAAATTGTAACTTTGAGGCAAAGCATTTTCCACACATTCTGTTCTTCACTGACTTTTACTCGACATTTTTATCTTGAATTTTACTATTGTGTGATTTGATTTTAAAGTCTAAGCTCTTTATAAATAACTACAGAAAAGTAGATTTGTATAGTTCAATTCAGTTTTCCAGACTCACATACTATAAGCTATGATACTAACATAAGCTTCAGAAACTATATGAAGCCATATTTATTAGTGAATCACATTCCGACAAAAATGGTATAATAAATATTTGGGATATGCTGTGGCATTACTGAGGCAAAGATAAAAGTTTTTGTTTTTCATTAGTTATATAGCCAATGGGTTCTCATCTTGCTGAATTTTATACAATAGCAGACAGTTTGGTAAATTGTATTGTATTGGTCTTTAATCTGTTAGTATCAATAGTCTCTCTCTCTCTCTGTGATTATGTTATAAACAAAATCAATTATTAGTTCTGGTCTATTCCCATGAAAACAAAATAGTGTCAAAGGCTGTAAATTTGCCATTTTGAAGGATGGAAAGTTGCTCTGTATCATACAACTTGAAAAAAAAAAATCCACAATGTATTTTCATGTTCTTAATGATGAAAGAGCGAGTTATCAGGGAAAGGCTGGGACCATTACTGAGGACCCAGTATTATTATTAGATATTATTAAGAAAATAATTTACACCTCACAATCCCCCATGAAGGGCATATTCTAAAAGACAAGATGGACCAATTAACTACTTTCCTAATCTTATGGAGTGGTACTATTATAATCCCTATTTTACAAATCAAAAAACCTAGGTGCAGGTAGGCTGGATAAATTTTCTAATTTAAAAAAGTAATAAGTCAAGGAGCCAGGATTTGAACCCGGATAGTTCAGGAAATAGCCTGGGCCCCAAGCCTGCAAAATGAAAGTTTTAGTTCTTGTTTTCTGAAACAGTATTAGGATAAGTCAGCTACTTCACTGGGAAGTTACTATGTTTAGAGCCTCATGTTATGAATGAGGTGGTGAAACCAAAGAAATATAGTGATATAATCCTCACCTTTGATTTAACATAGAAGATAAAACAACAAGAATGAATTAATAACAAAAATAAAACCCACATCTAATAGATATGTGTTTACATGTATGTTCAGCACTTTGGAGTTATTTAAAGGTAAATTAAAAGCCGAGGCTAGCTTCTTCTATATCATGTACCTGGTGTCAAGGAATTCAGCATTACTATTGGTCTGACTAAACCTACCGAGAAAGTAACTATAGCAAAGATATTACTATGCCATGGCCAAATACAAATGAAATCTAGACCATTGTTCCTTTCATGTTAGCTAAACACATGACTGTCCGCACATAACTATTATTTATCGATTCACTAATTGTTTAGTAAGAGAATCTATGTCTGCCTTTCTCTACGTGGACTCTGGAAAAAAAAAAATACCTGAGTATGAAACCATGAGCTTATCTTTATCTTCAGAACAATTTTTATCCTGGAAATAATAATAATTAGCTTCTAGGATGATTTTCCTTGTATCTTTATTCTTATCAGAGCAGCTATAAGCTTAGAAAGACAACTGCTAACTAATAACAACAATTGAGCCAACATTTTAATAGACAAATCAGCATCATTGGTTTTATCAGCTCCTGAATTTTTCTCCTATATGTTCGCAAACTGAAATTAATTATGTGTTCAACTCCCCAACATCCATTTGACTCCAGCTACTTCCTCCAAGCCCTTTGCCAACCATTGGTTAAGGAATAGGCATGTGGTTCAATTATAGCCAACAAAATCGGAACGGAATTTGGCCAAGGGGGTGTCTGTAAAAGGTTTCTTCACTCCTAAGAAATAGAGGAAAAGACAGAATTCTGTGTCCTCTGGACCTTATTGCATTGGGATATGATACATGGCACTACTTCAGTCAACTTACTACCAGAAGGGATGACATTCTGAGGGCAAAGCTGACACACTGAGGGTGGCAGATTACAGAGACAGATACACCCCTGGGCTCTTGATGGATCACTCAGTTCTTGGACCTAAACAACCTCTGCACTGCTTGTTATGTTCAATAAATATTCTTCTTGACTAAGACAATTTTAGACAGCTTTTCTAGTTAGTAGCAGCTGATACACCAAACAAATGCTTCGAAAACTTGGCCAGTTCAGAAGGCAGCTTACAACCAAATACTAACCACATATTTGGATATCTTTTACCCCATACAAACAGGTGAGCTATGGACCCAATTACCAAATAAATATAATAAAATTCAAGTAAATACAATCCTGGGTTATTTACTAGATACACAGGATGAATGTCTTTCTTAAAAGAAAAAGAAACAAGGAGCTGGATTAGTCTCTCTTACATCAATAGCTTTTGGCATCATTCCACTCCCTGAGGTCATCTCTGCCATGTCTCTAAGTGTTTGCCTCTTTGGAGGAACAAACTAGCGAGGAGGGAGGAAATCATTTTTCTCCCTTCTTTTGTCCTGATACTGCTGTCCTTGTTAGCCAGTAAAGATTTCAGTTTACTTTCCACATACACAAATTTATACCCACTAGTAGTTTAGATACCTTAGTCACAGCACCTTTTTCCGGAAAAGCTCCAGGCCACTTCTGGGAATTATCTCATTTGTTCTTATACTATCCCTAGAAGAGATTCTGCATTTTTATTCCAGTAAGCCACTCTGCCACAAATCCTTGACAGATATCTCATCCCTGATGAACTCTGATGTGGCTTGGTGTCAGCTTTCTTGCTCCATGATCTGTGTAGAAAGGGAACACAGGTGAAGTTAGTCCAGCATCTTTGGCATTTGGACTGAAGCGGATGCTCTGGCTCTGGGTCTGGGTTTTCATACTTTGTTTACTCATAGCACTAGATCGAGAAAGCAGGATTGATGCAAAGTTGTTAGACCTTTGTAAGCAGTGTGCCCTGGTGTCCTCACAGAAGAATGGGGTCAGGAACCACTGCCAGGATCCTGGGGAGGAGGTGGGGCTCTCGTTCCTTCTTTGGCAGCTTTGATTCAAGTACTCTTTCTGAAGGCATGGTGGAGCTCCAGAGTATCTTCCTGTTCTTCACCTCCTACTTCTTTCACTTTTCTCCCCTATTTACTTCCTCTTTGTTTTTTTCTTTAAATCCTAGAAAGACCAAAGAGGCAGACCAGTGGAGCGTGTGGTCCACATTGGTGTTGTGGGTCATTATTCTAGTTCCTTTTCAGCTCCTTTTCCTCTTTACTTAAAAACCCATTTGATGGTGTGACTAAGATAAGACCAATCAACTTTACTCAGTGGCTTCTAAGAGTAAGTTTGAGACAAGCAGAGATGAAAAACTGGCATGCTAAACCAAAGCATAACATTAACTTAAATATAACAATCTGATGTCATGTTCCTGTCAGCTATAACTATTAGCAATGGCTTAGCCCAGTTAAACTAATAATTATTTCAGAGGACAATATATGTAATTTTAAGATCAGCAATTGTTGTTTAAAACAATATTTACTTTGATTCACTTATAAATGCCCACAAGCCAAACTTGGCCAAGGATTCTGACCAATAAATCCTTTTTTATAATTTACTATGACAAAAAAAAAAAAATCATTAAATCTCACTTTTTAATTTTATACATGGTCTTTTAAAATCTTTATCTCCAGATGAGAACTCACTCCTAAGCCATCAATCTTTTCCCGAATTTGTCATCAGAATGATCTTTCCAAGACAGGTATCCTACCCTTATTAAAAGTCTGTAGCAAAATGTGCAAGTGCCTTTATGATCTGGCCTCTGCCTTTCCTCCCTTATCTTTCACTTTGTAGTAACACAGACTTGGCACTGCCATTTACTAGCTGTGTGACATTGACCATGTTACCTAATTTTTAGCTTCCCATCTGTTAATGAGGATTACAATACCGAGTGAAACAGGGTTGTTGTTAGAATTAAATGAAATTATGCACAAACACACACACACACATACATACATACACATATGTAAACCTGCTTATACACTACTGGTATATAGTAGATTTTCCATAAAAGCTTGAAGTTTTAGTAATATTAGAGGTAGCAATAATAGTAAAATAGTATTATAGTTATTATTTTCTATAAAATGACAATAATATTAATAAAACAGACCCACAAATCAGAACTTGAAGCATTAAATTATTAAATAAATGTATAGCTAGCTATTTGATAAATGTTTGTTCCCTCTGCTTTGTAGCTACAAGCTTAATAAACACTACTTCCCTTCTCTTCACAGCATACAAATATCTAGGTTTTAAACAGCTTGATCTCCAGCCTGACATATATAATAAGCATAATGTTAAATAACCAAAATGTCAATTTAGATACATTTTCAAAATATTTGAGTTCTTTTCTCTGGGAGCAGAGAGGGGGATGAGGTAGAGTGGGGTGAATATCAAAGAGACTGAGAAGTCAAGGAGGAGCAGGAGAATGGAGTTGGAGAAAGCATCCCAGATGGTTCTGATCTGCTTGTGTTCTCTCTCTTCTCAAAATCTCTGATTCCTGGGTCAGAGAAATTATATCTCATGGTTTGGGTTCCAAATGGGAGAGATTTTTCCAATCCCAAGTATCCATGAGAAAACGCTGTAATTTTTGCATATGTGCTCCAATTTAGGCCTCATACTTCAAGTTGCATTATGTCTTAATAAGATCTCTGTCTCACTCATCTTTAAAAGCGGACCACGGTTTACAGATTAACTGCAATATAAAATGCTCTTCTTGTGTTAAGAGACAATGAGGATTCTTTTTAAAGAGTTCTGAACTTCAGTGAGCACAAGAATCACTTGGGCTACTTGTTAAAGATGCAGATTTCTGGGTTTAATCTCTGGAGATTCTGAAAAACTTGGTCTAGGGCAAGACCCAGGGATCTGCATTTTAAACAACCTCCCTAAATGAAGTTAGTGCAGGCGACACATGGATTACAATTTGAAAAGACTGCTCTAAAGGAAAAGAGTAGGTTACTAGGAATATGAGATGGGCGCTTTTTACAATCAAGGCTGGGATTTAGCTCCAATGTTCACAGTAAGTAAAAAAAAAAAAAATAGTGGAAGCACTTTGCATCCCATAGATTTTATTTTAGGGGGAAAAAAAAACCACATTCCTAAAGGCTATGTATATAGTTCTCCTAGAACTAAACTATAAAGAGGTAGGAAGAAATTTTGCTTAAGACATAGCATAAGGGATATCTTAAATTTAATTTCACAAAAAGACCCATATAAGGTTTAATCAAATAAGTCTACTACTGATGTTTAAAATTAGTTAAACTCAATGAATCCCCTTTAGACAGTGATGAGATCAGATGGTTCAGAAACTTTACTTTCTGATTATCTAATACAAGTGTTGTAACTGGAGATCTCCTCAAAATGGATAGCCTGCTTTTGAAATTACCTTAATAGAATTTCAGCATTATGGAAATTAAGGGGAAGTTCATGCTATGAATGAGGAAGTGATAGCTTAAAGAGCATGACAGTGGCTTTATCCTGAAAATAGCTGATGAACCTTGGACAAAGTTGCTTTAGTTTTATTTTTCTTAACCCATTTTTACTTTTACTATTGATGTTCTTACCTGTATGCTAATATCAACAATTAAATTTTTAGAGATGAGTTTAATTGTTTATATTGACTTTTGTGTTATTTTAGTTTATTGTGATTATTTATCATTTAAGATGTTCTAGTCCCCAGTGTTTTTTTAATGTTTGTTTTATTTCAGCTTCATTGTTTTTAATTGTCATTTTGCCTCTTTAGTTTTTCCTTTAACTATTTTTGGCCATTTATGATATTTTCTTAACGTTCAATCCATTTTATTTTCTTTTACACAGACAACGTGATGCACCTGCTTCAGAATTTTCCAGTTCAAAACCATTTCTGTCATGCATTAGGCTGTAAAACTCTGGGGACTCAGGTCTTAGTGCAGGGGCTGAAGCAGATCCAAAGCCACTCATTGAAGAACTCCCAGATTTTGCCAGCAGGTCCCTGGCAGCGTTTCCCCATGGGGAAGGGGCAGCTTTCCATCTGAGTAGAAGCACTGGTTGGTTCTCAATGCCTGAAATCATCCTACCCTATCAGCTACTCATTTGGATTTAAGATTTGAGGCCCTTATCAAGGAGATAACTTCAATTGGCTAAATCACCAAGATATTATGCTGTGAAATACTGAAAGTTTGTCTAGGAAGCAAACCATACATCCACTTCTCTGGGTGCTCCAGACATTCTCCTGGATCAAATCTGACCATCAGAAGGCTTCATGGTGGTCATGTTAATTTCAAATCTGAAGTTTCCTTGTTTGAGTTGTAGAAAATTCATACTTGCCTCTACTCTAAAAACGTTGTGCCCAGCAGGCTCAGAGGCAAATATGTACATTTTAAAATAGTAACTTCATTAATTCACAGTCTTAGAAAGGTTTATTATCTACATTTTCTACATTTTCCTTGTCTTCAACTTCCTATTGTGCATTGATTAAAAAAAAATATATCCCTTTATATCACTTTTTAATAAAGAGGTAGGATATAAATAAAAGTCAAATTTCTCTAAATATGTGATTTAAAATATTTGTTCTTAACCATGAGTCTGTGTTTTTATAATAAACCATTTCTCAAGGACTATACTTAATTTTGTAATGAAAATAAATGTTAAAATTTGAACTTGGAAGCCCAGAATCTTTAAATTGAAATGGATCTTTCAGGCCATCTAGTTTCACCATTCGAGTTTATAGCAGTGGTCCTTAAAATTTAAGCATCAGAATCACCTGGAGGACTTTTTGTTAAAACTGCTTGTCACGTCCCACCCCAGAGTGGCTGATTCTGTAGATATGGGTAGGCTCCAAACTTTGCATTTCTAGCACACAGCTGATACCGATGCTGCTGGCCTAGGAATCACATGTTAATAGTGACCGACTTACAGAATTCAGAATTAAATGTCTTTTGAAGTTAAAAACATACGTGCCAGTCGTATTGTTCTCATTTTATGATTTCTCAAAGATGACAATCATAGCTTCTTTAGCCTCATTTGTTCATTCATTTAATGTCCTATGGTATAATTCCTCCAACCTGGAACCTTAAAATGATTTATGGCAGTATTTCACTGAAGCCTGCAATAGCTTCTTCACTGTCCCCGTGCTTCCAGCCTGACTCCCATATAGCCTATTTTCACCCAGTAGTCACAGTAATTTGGGGAAAAGAAATCAAATCATGTTATTTCTCTCCTCAGAATCCTCTAGATGCTACTCAGAGAAAAGGTCAAACTCCTTACAGTTGCCTATAAGGCCTTATGATATGGCTTCTCAGTTACCTTGCTGAATTCACCTCTTCCTGCTTGCTATCTCCCTCACACCTCTCTAGCCACATTGGCTTCTGGCTGTCCTCTGCATCTGCCAACCACAAATACACTGGTCCTTCTCTCAAGAAAGCTCTTCCTCTAGATAGCTGAACATGCCTAACTCCTTCATCTCCTTCAAGTCTTGGCCAAAAGTTTACCTTCTTAAAGAGGTCTACTGTGCTTCCCATCCAGCTTCTTACCCCACTCTATTATTTCCAGAGTACTTATCACCTTATTATGTACTACATAATTTGCTTATTTATAATGTTTATTATTCCTTTTCTGTCTCTCCTGGGTAGAACATAAGCCTCGCAGTAAGCAGGACATTATAAGATATCTGTTGAATGCAATTACCTAAAACAAATCCTACAGATATCTTGTCCAATGTGGTAACCACGGGCCATGTATGTAGTAGTTGAGCATTTGAAATGTCGCTGGTCTCAAATTTTGAAATGATTATATTTTGGGTATGTTGGATTAAATAAAATGTAGCATGAATAACATTAATGTCACTTACTTCTTTTGTCTGCTTTTGATGTTAGCACCTACAAAATTTCAAGTACCTATGTTGGTCTCATTATATTTCTATTGAATAAGATTTGTCTTGTGTATACCTTTCCCCTACTTCTTCACCCTCCTCCAAGTGATCAGATCCATAAACAAATGCATGAACTAATAAAGAGGGCAGTCCCTATTCTGAGATGCTCTAAAAGGGAAGGCAGCTCTCTCTGAATTGATAACTTTTCAATTTTACTTGGTCAAATTGTTGTTTTTGTCCTTAAGTCATAGGATTTTGGATCAAGAAACAGCATGGTAAAAAAGCTACTCAATCTATAAGTAAACATCTGAGTTCATGTACACACGTATTTGTGGAGCAGAAACCACATTTAAATCTGAATACAATAGAATTATAGGAAGCTTTCTATTTTGAAATAAATTGGCATCATGGCAAATAGAAAGAAACAGCATTCTCAGACCAATAATCAATGTTCGATCTGTATTTCTACCATAACATCCGTTTTGCTTCAGCCATAATAGCCCTCTGAGTTGCCCTTGGCCATGTTTCTCCCACTTCTTGCTGGTGCTGTGTGCTTTAAGCAGTTTCTTTCCAGGCAACCGCAGACTGTTTACTGACTGTAATCAAAATGACAGTGCACTGTTTTCACAACTGAGTGTCGAGTCGATTGCCTTTTTCACTTGGCAACCTGAGGGAACTTTAGTACTGCAATCTTGAGATACAACTTGCATAACTTCAAGATGGTGGTGCTTACTTCACCTGTTTCCTACACTCCTTAGAGGTTTTATAATTCAGAAAATTGAGTTTTATCTAGCCTGTAGCAGAGAGGCTGTAATCACAGCCTTCAGATCAGTGCTAGTGGTAAATTCCACTAGAACATTGGTTGATTCAGGTGGAGCTGAAGTTCAGCTGTCATGTGATTCTTTACCAGCCAGAACCCTGCCACCTGAGGGGCCTTCTCTACCAAGCACACCCTGTAAATAGAACCGTGGACTCTGATCTCCTTAAGGTGATGCTGCAGAAGAGAGTGTAACATAATAGAAAAGCATGTCCTGCCCCATCTTTTAAGAAACAACCTTTAATAGAAAGATAAGGAAGAGATGGAAGAAAACAGAAGAAAAAGAATGAAACTTGCACTTTAGGGAACCTGTATTCTAGACTTCTTTTTACCATCACTTGCTGTGACATACTGAACACTCAACACCTTAAGTGTTCAGTGTCTACATCTGTAAAAGAGGAGGAGAGGAGAGAAATCGACTAGTTCATTTGTAGTGCTTCTTTTATCTCTACAACTCCAGTCTAATGCCCAAACTCTGAGACTCTGTACTAGGTAGACTCCAACATTCATCCCTTCCGAGCAAGAATGATCTGAGGGCACAGCAATAGCCACATACTCTGAACAACAAAGATCATTGACTACTAGACTAATTCAGTAACTGAGGTAGGCTATACTATACCTAGTAGAGGCTATCTTCATATTTGGAATACTTTAGTGAACTAAGTACTTGAACAAATTTATATTATGTTTTTTGATGAGTTAATACTATGACTGCTTTGAGTAGAGCATAGCTGAAAAGTTGGTCGTTGAAAAGAACTGTCCCTCTAATCCTTTCTAATTCTAGATATTCAATTCGATATAGATGATTTCTTCATGAAATGGTAATATCAAAAATCACCTCATCTGAGAAATTCTATCCAAATAGCAGTTTAAAAAAAAAAAACTGATAAAACTTTAAGTCTAGTTTTCAGTGAAATAGGACACATCACTTGGTTAAATCCCCCTAAAATACGGTGTTTTAAAGTAAAGAACAGATGAAAACAAATTTTCTAGGATCTGAATTCAGTACCCAGAGAGTCTGTGTTTTTCCTTCCACTGTTGAGCACATCATTGGCACCAAAACAGAGCGAGGGCCTGCGTGCATTGCCCTGTTTTAGGTGTCAGTCATGCCACTTACTGCAGC
>NW_006442484.1:37752028-37760594 GCF_000325575.1 Pteropus alecto
GAAAGCTCTCTGAATATAAAGGTGGGAGGATTCTGTTTAATGCTCAATTCTTTTGAGGCTGAAGGAAGGTCAGAATGCTGTAAGAGAAAATTACATGATGCAAATTTTTTTCCATTCAGGAATTGCAATGACCAAATTGATAATGAGAGCCAAGACTGGCATAGCCTGTCTGTCTTGCCCAGGGTAGAAGATGTAGCCAGTAAGACCCCGGCTAGAGAATGCAGCAGTCACGAGGAGAAATGTAGAGGAGCTGAAGGGAGAAGATTCTAGACAGACAAAACTGGAATTTGCAGCGTTCTTGCAATGTTCCACGTGTGCCACCTGCACTATCTCCTCAAGGACATGGACAATTCAGGATTCTGATAAAATTGCCAGTGTAAAACTGGGCATTGCTTCCACTCATTCTTTAAGGGCCCCATTTAAAAAAAAAAAATAGCCTATTTTTTTAGAGCTGTTCTAGATCTATAAAAAAAATAAACCAGAAAGTACAAAGAGTTCTCACATCGTTTTTTTTTGTTGTTGTCTTAAATATTTACTCTTTAAATGTTTTATTCAGGAGGAAATTCCTTCTGTTTACTCTAGATACACCAGCCTCCTACTTCAAAATATGGATACTGTCATCCTGAGATTGAACAATTCTTTTCTATATGGTAATAATTTTACTGAACAGGCTGATAGAATGGGAGAAGTCATAAAGAAAGCATAGTTAAGTAGTAATATTAAAGAATGTTTCTCTAGAGGAAAGACTTTAGGATATAATCTTCACTGAAGGATGTAGAGGATTATTTTATTAAAGGCTACCACAGTATCATCCCCAGCTGTGGAAAGGACTGAGGGAAACCAACATGGAAAAGCAACTGGGGTGTTAACCCAGCAAATGTCTCCTTAAAGTGTTGAAAAAGCTGACTCACTAAGGAAATGGAATTCCTTTCAAGAAATGCAATTCATTATTAATTCCACTTAGCTATTAGATTAATTCATTTCTTTCTCAGAAATGCCACTTTCTGAAAATGTATTTTTAAAGCATTTTGCCTTTAAAAAATTTGTTAGTTTACAGATCTGCCTTTTCTCTAAATCTGCCACAATTGTAGTTTCAAAAATTAGAAATCATGTTTTGTTTCCAGCTGGATGATCTAGACATTCAAAGAGTGTCTTTCAATAGACTCTTATTTGATTATTTAAGACAATTTTCAGAGGAGCAATTTATAAGGTAAAGAATTAAAAAAGGACAAATCTCTGATCGTACAAATCGAAGTTCATGGATGCTTTATTTCCCACTGTGAACAATTGTTTGTATTGTTAGTTTGCAGAGTATACTATAACCAACAGCTGGGTCAACTTTCAAGTAGAGGTAAGAGTAAGAAATTAACAATTTGAAATATAAAACTGCTTAAACATATAGAATAAATACTAGCTTGTTCAACCAAAGGAGAAATGAACACAAATGTATTTTTTGTTACTTTCTTAAATATTTGCATAGTCTCTTTACTTAACATGCACCCACTCATTAGCATTTAGAAATTATTCCAAAAGTCTTTTCTCAGCTAATTTTCACTTCTCCAGTTAAGCTTTCATTTGTTTCTCTTATTTTTTTCAGCCTTCCTTTAGTCAGTTGGTTCTCAGACCTGGCTGCATATTTGTTTGAACTATACTCACAGAGCTTTTAAGCAAACACTGATACCGGGGTCAGCCCACAAAGAATCTAATTCAATCGGTGTAAGGTAGAGGGAAGCATTGCTCTTTTGCAAGCTCCGTAGGTGATTCCAGTGTGCAACCAGGGCCACTCTCTGAATAAGCTCATCGTGTTTCATCTCCTTTTTTCTCTCAGAATGTTTGTATATTTCCCTTCAACTATTTTTTTTTCCTGTCATTTTTATTGGTGAGGTTTTAAAAATGTAATTTTTTTTTCATTTCTCATATTGCTTTTTTTCCTGATTTTCCATTTACTGTCCAAGAAGTTCTCATTCCAGGCATATGTATTTGATTTGTATTCTTATCTAATTCTGCCAAATTCTTATGTCAATAAAAGATAACTCAATGTAATTGTGCTTATACTTTTGTCTGGTCTTCCAGTGTTAATATAATAATATACTTTAATTTTTGGTATAAATACAAAAAGATTGATAGCAAAGCCTAATATAATTGTTGAAAACTAATGCTAAGAATGGATTTGCTTGAATTGTAATCATTATTGACTATGATTAAAGATATTTTAAAATGTTGAGACCGTATGGGACTCAAAGACATGTAAATATTCTATTAGTAATAATTTTACCATTTCACAGCTAAAGAGCATATGTTTACTCTAAATTTTAAGACTTAAAGACAAATTTCAATAGTTTCAGAATAGGGCAGAAGTGGGAATATTACATACTGCACCAACTAGCATATCAGTAACAAGATATCCACAGCAGAGGAAGCATTAAATTCAACAAAAAGGGGGAAAAATAACTATGATAATGAAGTTTGGCGATATAAATATTAGTAGGAAAAACAGAAATGTTTGTGGGGGGCGTAATGTATAGAATATCTGAGGATTTGAAATGAAAGAGGTGGACAAGTGGTGGGCAGGTGGGTGAGCCTGGGTGGGAAGAAAATAAATCTTGATGCCAGTGTGGCTGTGCCTCCAAATACAGTCAAGCCATTTCCTCTCTTGAGGTTTATTTTTCCTCACTGGGAAAAATACTGGTTGGATTGGCAAAGCAAAAAAAAAACTCGGCAAAAAATTCCTTGGCCACATCCTGCCTGTGGGTATGTTTTGTTGGATCTATCCAGTATCGTAAATGATTTGAAATAGATGACAGCATTTAACAAGAGGGAAATTTCTAATAAAAAATCTGGATTTTCAGATTCTTTGGAGAAATTATTTGATTCAATATTCTCCTAGACCTAAGAAGGAGCTTCTCACTTTTAGAAAGGGCATGGGCTGTCGAATTCCTTAGTCCCAAACTGATTGACTTCACTTATTTCCCTTATCTGCTTTGCCCATGGAGGAATTTGGGTTTGTTTCCTTGAGAATTTATTCTTAAGACCATTTCCAATTATGATATAAGTTCCATGAAAAGAAAATGCCCAAAATACTTTGTTTAGGCAGAACAAAAATAACTTATAAAGAAAAAAAAATGTCACAAGTAAAACCACCAAGGGGACAGAGAAACTAACAAACAGGTGACAGGTTCTCAAATACAGGCTTAAGCTCATAAAATGTGTCCTATTAACCCTATACAAGAATATTTTGGGCTCCAATCCAGAAGCACAATGTCACTTAGCAATAGGAACTGGGAGTCCAGTTCGAGCTCTTGGGAAAGGAAAAAGACAAAATGTTCTGTACAACCCAAGGACGGATAAAGTATATTCTGAATATTAGGAGATTAAAATTCCCAAAAATGAACTTCTTGGCAGAAAATGGCCGAAGTTATTTAAAGAGTGACTTCCCATCTTTGAATTCACCCATCGAATAAAATAATATTAAACCACTGTTTAATAATTCAAGGATCATCATTTCTTTCACTTTGCTCCAGCACAGAGATTAATCACATGAAGGGCTCCCTCTACGCAGTCTCCTAAATGATGAAAACCTAATTCAATTATTACAGAAATAACTCTAGACTTTTAAAAGCTTTCTCTGAACTAAAACAACCCCTGAGAATTCCCATATACAACTGCCACCTAGCATATGTTTATATGTACTGTATTTGGGCATGATTATATGTGTGTGTGTATACATACATATATATATGTTATATATATAATTATGTATACATAAGCATACACACACACACGTGTGTGTGTGTGTGTGTGTGTGTGTGTATGTGCTGTATTTGGGCATGATTATATGTGTGTGTGTATACATACATATATATATATATATGTTATATATATAATCATGTATACATAAGCATACACACACATGTGTGTGTATGTGTATATATATATATATGATATTATAAACCTGATTACAAATTACTTTTGGTCGTTCTCTATTCCTATATCTTGGGCAGAAACTTCTTTAAAATATTTTCCATAATGTCTTTTATCACTTAAAATCCTGGAGAAAAGAGGTAGGTATACTATAAAAAAAAAATCAATAAATACTTGACACATTAAAACTTGTGGTTTCCAGTTGAGTGGGTATTTATACAAATTTTAAAGCATTCTTTTGTGGTGAATTATATGTCTGGATGTAGATTCAAATTTCGGATACCTAAAGAGTTGGTGCCTGCCAGGCAATTCAGAGGATAAAGCATGTCTTTGCTTAGCAAGAGAATAAGATCTTATTACTGTTTTATCAAGTAAACTAAAATTAACACTATTCTACTCTGAAATATGTATCTACACTTAATATATCCCATTAAAATATATCCAAAGAAAGTGTTAACTTTATCCCAGAGTGAAAAATATCATCAGGTAAAGCTGAACTAAAAAAGTAGCCAGAGCAACAATACAATGGCTTTTATCCTTCCCAAAGTTTGTAACTACCTCTAAGAACCATCTACCTTAAGAAGTAGTAGTTCAGATACCAGGTTCTATATTGAGTTGCCACTAAAATTGTTTATGGGGTAAAATTCAAGTGGAAGCAAAGATAATTTATAATTGAAATTAATCAAAATTTAAAATGAGATCCTAAAAGTATAGAAGTATATTGTTCATATCTTAAGTTATATTTCAGGGGTAGGTGAGTAATTCATCCTCATAGTTTTGAAAAACTGGTGAAACAACCATTAATGTTAAGGTGGAACGAATAATATATTTTTAGATGACAAATGAGATGTTGATTCCCAACTTTCAGTTAGTTCACAGTGTTTCTACACATGAATGATAATGAGAAAAAAGTAATCTGCACAGCTACCTATGCAAAGAAATTTTACTACCTAGTCACATGTTCAGTCTTTGATGGAAAAAAAGCATTTGTCTTATACTTATGGGTGCTTTCGGTAAACTTCAGTAAACTTCAACATTAAAAATAAGGAATTATAAGAGCTGGGAGTAACCTAGTGTCAGGGAAATGAACTAGCAACTAATTCCAAACAGAGCATTGTCTAATTGAAAAGCCTTACCTTCATATCATTAAGCCTCCCAAACTCTTGGCCATCTGAGATCTGTCTAATCACGAGCCCATTAAGTCATCTTGGCTGCCATGAAGATGAAACTGACAGCGTAGTTACTCGAGTCAGTTTAAAGAGGCCCAGGGTGGTTGAAGGGAAGGATTAAGAGGCCCGGGGTGCTGAAAGAACATCCCAGCTCTAACTTCCAAAGATCCCGGTAGCATACAGCTGTCAAGAATATGAAGCTGCTCATGGGGAAAGCCTTTGGAGGGAAGCAGGGATTTTGCAGTATGTCAACAATTTCATCAGGCACAGTTGGCCTTTCCACCTTTTATTGTACCATTAATAGGATTTAAGTAGCAGAGAGTTTGTGAGTTGATCATATAGCCAACACATGCAGTCATTTCTGGGATTTAAGCTCTAATTCGATGATCGTAGTAGAAATTATTTGGCATTTAAATGTGGTTCTTGGTGAAACCTAGATTTTCTTTGTGAACCTTCACAGAAGGCTTTTGCCTAATAGGCATATCCTATTAAGGCACAAGTTGAAATAAAGCCCCTTGCTCCTATTTTGTTTAAAAGCCCTTGAAGTGTGGAGTTCATGATAATATATCATTGGGCAAAAGAACAGTCTTCTAGAAGGTGTTATGAGAGTTCTATAGATTCTTCAGGAAATGTCCAGGATATTAGCACTAATTGATATTATTACAGGGAACACATTTGTTGTTATTGTTTCAGCAAGGGCACTCTTCCAAGATGAGAATTACTCACTTTTTAACTGCAGAATTCCTTGGCAGTTTCATTCTATCCTTCCTGTTGTGATGGAAGATATTATATCATCATCACCAATAATAACAATAATACCTGTTCCATTTGGTGGAGGTTGGATGGCAGTTGTGGGCATTTAATCATGTTTCAGGATATATAATAAGCACTGAACAGGCATTATTTTATTTACACATCTTGCAACAGAGGCATCATCATTCCTGTTTTATAGATGATGTAATAAAGGCTCAGAAAGTTTAAATACTTTAATAGTGGAGCTAGGATTCAGTCTGCCAACCCTTGCTCTTAACCACTTCTCTGCATTGCTTTCTAGTTGTAAGCACCACAGAAGGAACTGGCCAAGGACCGTTAAAATATCTCTATCCCTCTATTTCTCTATCCCCATGTTTAACACACCATTAATGGTAATATACAAGTCAGTAGGAGTCAAGGATGTGTCAGATTACAGTTAAGCTGAGAAATCAATTGGTAAAAATCCAGATAAATTAGAGTCATAGAATTTTAAAATTGAAAAGTGTCCTTATATATCTTTGATTCTAATTCCCATCTTGTACAGGCAAAGAAAATGCACTTCATTGATATTTGGTTCTTTTCTGAGGTAACAAACTCATTAGTAGCAGAACTTGAACCAGAAACTAAGACTTCCAGCTCAGTACTCAACCTATTTTTCTCTACTACATCAATAAATTAGTGTTATTCCTCACCTTACAAATGAAGTCACTGTTAGATGCTCCTAAACAATAAGATATCCAAACTTATTTGATATATCATTTAATTGAAACAGGTTGAATTCTAAAAATTTTCAAAGAGCACATTTTGTGAATAACTGTGTACATTTGTTCTTCACATTGTGACTACATATTATTTCATGGAACAAATAACTACGAGATGGTTGCAACTATTCCAAAAAAAAAAAAAAAATGCTAACATTCAGGGCCCAAATGTAAGCATCCATTCATAAATGTAAAACAGTTCAATCAAGACCAGCTCTTGTGTTTACACGGAACCAAGTTACTCAGATTCAGTCACCTGTAGAGAAGCACAGTGTGTACAATACACACAAGTCAATTAACATTCATTTCTGGAAACCCTTTTCAAGGAAACAGTTTTCTTTATATCCTGTGGTAGGAGTTCTTCTGAAATATACAAGACCCAGGGCCTTTCTCCAAGGCGTCCACTATTTTTTTATGTTTTTAAGAGGAATATTATTGCTACTCAATGTAAAATATTAAGTGAGAAATCAGTATTTTTACCATATCATTAAAAATTACAATTGCTTTTAAAGCAAAGGCCTCAAGTTCTATTTTTAGGCCCTTTTGACCAGTGCTGACTGGAAACCCAAGTTGAAATCAGAGGTCTTTATTTAACATAAGGCACATACTACTTGGAGTGAGTGATGAAATTTTTCTATGCAAATCTCTACAATCACTTATGCCTTTATCTTTGTCCTCAGATGCTACATTACACCACCTGTTGTGTTAAAAAAAAAAAAACCTTTATGATATTTAAAACCATTCTTTCAATTAACACCTCTAGATTTTCTGCCAATAATTTTATTCTAAGTATGTAATAGCTAGTTGAATGAAGCATTTGTGGTTATGCTACAAAATATTTTAAAGAAAACTATAGAAATGTAAATTATAAGTATATAATTATTTTTTGGTTCAAGTGGTTCTCCCTAGTAATTAATAATAATGATAATAATAACAACCACTAATTTTTAAATATACACAGAAAAAAAAACAAATGTATCAAGCTTATGAGATTTCATCAAGATGATATACCTTTAGGTCAATAAATTGAAAGGTAAATACTTAATATAGACATGAACATATTAAAATATAAAATAAATACATTATAGAGCAAATAGGGATTATTTTATTATCAGAAAGTTAAATCTCTTTTTAATCGTTAGTATTGGTGATCTTCCCTCAGTAAAAACAGATTATTTTAGAAAAAATTGATAATGTATTTCAAATAGCCAAACACCTCTATTTTATCACTCCCTATAGTCGAGGCCTCTCCAAAGCCGTTAAATAAAACACTGAAGCACAAGGATGATAGTTCTAATTTCATTATACATTTATGTTTTAAAAATACTGGGCACTGAACATTTAAATAGAGATGTACAACCATGAAATCCATTACGTTAGCTTTGTGTAATAAAAATATATTTTCTCTAAATACAATGAATCATAAATATCTGCATGATTCTAAAATACAAGCTCAGTAATACCTAGTCTGTACCATAAGTCACCATTTCTAGACAGATGCTCTATTTCTATTGAGAGATAAAGGAATAGTAAGCAGTTTACAAATCAAATGAAGCCTTTGGTTCCTGTAATTTACATTAAAACATCATTAGGTTAAAAATAGCAGCATGAAGATTATTTTAAAATAAGAAAAATTGTGTGGTAGCTAGATTCTATGGTGCAGATAATTAAATGTTTTTACTAGCTTACCTGATAAAACAGAGCCTTGGAGATCACAGCATAACAAAGCCCGGCATCCAAGATGGGTAGAGTGTAATGTGTCTCCCTTTGCAGTTGTTCACATTTTTGGCCACAGAGGTTTACAAATGAATTACAATGTTTTTTTATTTGCTTTCTCTGTATACAAGAAAACAAAGAGACCTTTCCAGAATTCTCTCTGCTGTGCCTCCGCTTCCTGTTCTGAGATTCACTCTGTGGTACCCAACATATATCAGAAAACAGCTTTGAGGGGGAAAAAAAAAA
>NW_006442484.1:37760606-37774055 GCF_000325575.1 Pteropus alecto
AAAACCCAACGTGGTACCGCCATCTACTGGCAGACACACAAAAATGAACAATAGGAAAAAACATCCTCATTATTCTCTATCATAAAGTAAAACATAACCTATTCACTGCATATGAGCATGTACAAAGAGACTCTTTTGCATGTTCAATTATTTGCACCTCACTAATATTTTTTCTTAACTCTATAAATTTAAACAGTTGATTCACCCATAAACTATCACAAAAATAAAACCTATAAATTTATGTTTGAAAATTAGGTTTTCAGATTACCTTACACCCTATATGTAGTTTTGCAGTATCACCATTGTGGTTTGCTTTGGTCTTCCGGAAACTTTTTCTTGTCATGGAATGAATTCTTTTCCAAGTGAGTAATCTGACTCTTTAAAGAACATATTCACTGATGTGATAGTCTTTTTGTGTTGCTTTTCTGTAAAATATTTTCAAGAAATAACATCTGAATATGGAAAACAACTATCATGTTATTAGTTTACAATTAATTAAATACATTCATATGGATAGAGCACCTTAGTATGTGTCAGACACTATAGTAGCCTTGAAAAGACAAAGATAAAAACACACAGTGCCTGTCATCAAGGAGCTGTATAATGAAGAGAGACAAATATAGCAGATACCATATTTTGAAGCCATGTGCTCAAGGAGTGTTATTTACTTAGTTTTTATTTCCAGCCCCCATTTTTCCTAATGGCAGAAAAACAAATCTAGTCTGTTCCAGAAAATTGAGTCATTTGAGGCTTTTCCCAATGATTTCTGGTTTGCACTAAACCAATGCATAATTTTCCTCCTCCATCTCCTCACGTGGACTGATCTAAGTCCAGGAACACTTACATATATAGAGAAAGTAAAGTATAGTCCCCAGCCTCTCACTTTTCTATGTAGTCACCCAATAAAGTATAAAATCCTATATGATCCACATTCCTCTTTAGCCCCAGAAGCACCATCCATTCAGTTTTGTATAGCAGCATCCCCTCTTCATGACCATTGGTCACCTCAGGTTTTGTCAGTTTTTCCTTTCAGGTAACTTTTGTTCTTGTCCTTGGGGGAAGAGGAATAAAAACAAGTCGCAGCTTTCCAGGTCTCTGCACTGTAATTTGCTGACATAAGCACCAAGTCCCAAATGCCCCACACCACCATCTCTATTCTACTGTTTGTAGCCCATGGAGTAGAAGGTTCTCTGTGGGCTTCAGACAGTTGAGGCACAATTTCTGACACATTAGAATATCCCAACTTCTCATATCTCTACCTTTAAAACTAACCCTGGACAGGCAAGCTATCTGTGGAGTCCTTATCAGAGACCCCAGTTGGATTAGGCTTTCTTGCTTTTTCAGAATCTTCCTTTCCAACCCCAAAATAATTTGGCTTGGATCTCTTCCTTCTGTGCCAGTAGTAAATTGATGAACAAATTTTCTTCTCAGATCTTTCTGTTTTATAACTAATTTATTATTTTGCTAGGGCTGCTGTAACAAAGTACCAGACTGGGTGGCTTGGACCAACAGAAATTTACTGTTTCACAGTTCTGAAAGTTAGAAGTACTAAATCAAGGTATCAAGTATGGCCAAACTCCTTCTGAAACCTGTAGGAGAAGGACCCTTCCTTGTCTCTTTCAGTTTCTGGTAGCCCAGACATTCTTCAGCTTGTGACAGTAGAACTCCAGTTTCTGTCTTCACATCATCTTCCCTCTGTGCATGCTTGTCTTTGTATTCAAATTTCCCCTTTTTACAAGAACATCAGTCATTCTGGGTTTGGGTCCACCCTAATGTCTTAATTTTAACTTGATTACCTCTGTAAAAACCTTATCTCCAAATAAGGGTGTATTCTAAATTACTGGGAATTAAGACTTCAATATATCTTTTTCTGGGGGTGGAGGAGGGGTGTGTGTGGAGTGAGGGGCACAAGCCAACTCATAGCACTTAGACTGAAAGCCTTTAAATTTAAAACATAAGACTCTGAAGATTTTTTTATCTGTTTCCTATAACAGTTCCATTTGGAAATTAATAACCTTGGTATCTGGCCAGAATTTGGGGGAGTGACTGGAGGAAGAGCTTCAGATAATATGGAAAGATTCAATAATAGTACCAACAATAACAAAAACCAACATTTATTCAGTGCTATGTGCCAGACACTGTTCTAAGCGCTTTGAATATATTCATTTAATCTTCACCATAGGTGGTATTATTATACACATTTTACAGATGAAACAAATACAGAGAGAAGGAAAACACATTAGTATTTCACATATCATCTTACCACACAGGCAATTATAATTGAGTGAGATAACTGCTATGATACTAACGTGTCAGATACTGGAAGAGCATAAAGGAAAAAATCTTCCACTAATTTAGACCACTGCTACTTACACATTTAGTGAAAATTTATGACATTTTACCATTTCATTGTATAAGTTTCCTTTCATGAGATATTTCTATTTTCCAGGAACTTTTACCTTTTTCTGTAGTCACAGCCCTTAATTCTGCCAGTCCCTAGCTAGCGCTTCATACTAATACTAAGCACTAGTAACAGTACTTAGAAATATATTCATTATAATGCCCTCTTTTGGGTAGCTATATACTCAAAAGAGTTTTCTTGTAGTGTTTTCTGGGAAACTAATTTTTTTAGGTGATTCTGTGCCGTGTGTGTGTGTGTGTGTGTGTGTGTGTGTGTGTGTGTGTGTGTGTTAAAGTATAAACTATTCTGAGGACAATATGGGGGAATTATTGTGGGATAAAATTAAAATTGGGGGGAAGAAAAGAAACAATGCAGTTTTACAACACATTCAACAGACATAATTATAAGTAACATAGTATATATATAATTATAAGAAGTATTAATGTAAATTTATAAATTATACCAAAATTAACAGAATTCACATGTTATGGAAATACTATTCTCATCTAACTTACATATTCATTGTTAACATTTTTAATTGCTCCACTACATCTGTCAATGAGTAACGATTATTCCAAATAAATTAGCCAAACCTAATTTAGCAATTCTCTTTTAATTTTTTTCATTGCCTTCCCCTCCTTTGCAATTTGGAGCAGTGGTTCCCTAGGTCTAGTTCAAACACAAAAATAGTATAAATGAAATCTGAAAAATCAAGACAATGTATAGAGCTAAGGTAAATATATAAATACTATAATTAATATCTTAGAGAAATGAGTATATTACATGTGTGAAGTGAGAATAGGATACCTTGGGAGAATAATAAAGTATAGATAAAGCTGGGGGAAAATGACTAGACGGTTTAGAAGAAAAAAATAAAGACATCTTTTAAAAAGTTGAACAAAACACAAGGATATGAAAATGTAATTTAAAAAAAGAACATCAATCCCCAAAGTAAAATACCAAGTAGATGTATTACAAGAAAATTTCCAGAAATGAAAAGTCTTACCAAATGCCCACTTGATAGAAAAGAACACACACTTAGATGCATTTTAAATGTGTTATACTGAAATTAAAAAAAAAAAAATCAAGGATTTCACAGTTGTCACTTATTGGGAAAGGAACAAAATGATGGGTGCAATGTATGGAAATTTCAGAATTCGCTCTATATATTTCTGTTGTGTTTGAACTTCGTATAATTTTACGTGTGTATTAGTGTAATTAAAATATGCTTATGATATTAAAAATATAATAAATATGTACCTCCATGCCATTTATACTTATTTATCTTTGAGTTATTTCTTTTTTTGAGTCTAGAATAGATCCTTTCTGCTATTCAGAGAGATCCTGGAGTCTGTCTTCTTCCGGAAGCCCTCATTCATGCTGATACTTAGTTTCTATGCTTCTGTCTTTAGTCACCTTAATAGCAAAATTAACTACCACTATGCTTGCATTGATTTTTATTAATTATAATTAATTTAAGTAAACATAAATTAATTTACATCTTCTCTGTACGTTTTCACCTCTATAGTCCATTTTAGATCTGAATCTGCTGTTGGTAAATACTCACTTTTTCCCAGTGTTTAATATATAAGGTGCTGTAAATTATAAAAAGGAATAAGTGGTCTTTTTCTGATAAAAGATAATTTAATACTTTCACATATATCTTTTTTCTTTACAACATCTAAAAGTTGAGAAGTGTAGATATTTTTCACATTTTTCAGCTGAAAAATATCAGTACAGAAAAGCAAAAATTACATGGTGGTAAAAACAGTCAAAAAAACGGGATAATTGTCAGTTTTAAGTCAACTCAGTAGACAACTCAAATATTCCAAATATAATAACTGTCAAAATATTACTTATTAGGTGTGCTTCAATTCAGTAATATTAATATATTTTACCTTTATTATAAAAGAATAATACAGTAAAAAAGTATTTCATTTCAAAGTGGTTTTCAATATAGATTACCCTCCATATTGTCTTTCTAGGGCTGTGCAATTACAATTTTCTGAAGGTAGCTTGGACCACTCTGCCTTTTAAATTACTTTTCATTATTGTCCTTCTCATCTGCATTTCCAAATGTTGTTTTCCAACCATTCTCTTTAATAACCCTCCTACACAAGACTATGAGTTCCTTGAGAGCAAGTACTATACCTTTTTTATATCCTTAGTTACTTAACACAGTGCTTGGCACATAGTAGACATTCAATAAGTATCTGTTATACGTAGGATAGTAATGTGTCACTATGTATAAATTGGTGTATTATCTTTTCCATTAAGAAAACCAGTAATGAGAAAAAACTTGACATTTAATACTAGAGTTAGAACAAGATTCTACTCTATTTTTAAAAGGTAGGCAAATGTACTCCAACTCAACCTATAGTGTAACAACTTGTGAGAACCTATATCTAAGTGCAAAGTATCACCTATAACCTTTCAATATTACCTTTCATACTACCATATACATTGTCAGAAGTGAGAAGATGTCATTCATTCAAATGACTGAATATTCTTAAGATGCTTGTAAGTGCCCATTATTTACTATGGGGTTTCATTACAAAAAGACAGATGTGAAGCAGATGAGGTCGGGTATTGGAGATACACTTCTCTGCTTCTCAGAAAAGATCACTGGATAATTTGTTTACCCATAAGCACACACACACTCCACTCTAGGGCTTTGTGACTAAGCAACAGACCTCTTTTTCCTACACAAACTTTGTTAGTGTGACACTGTCAGACTGTCAGCTCAGCTAAGCTAAAGAGAAAAATACATTGCTGTTTTTTCTATGATCCCTTAACACCTATTGCTAATTATAAGTAAGCACTTAGATAATTCACTTATACAATCTCTCATTCTATCTTCTAAAATTTGGTGGGTGCAAGTAACTATACCCAAATCATGATTAGGTCAATAAGAGAATTAAAATTTTAATTTAAGATGCTCTCTTATTTTTTAAAATATTTGCTTGAACTTCTATTATTTTTTTTTTTACTGTTTGTTTAGCATTATTTTTTTAATGCTAACACGGTAAGATAGGAAACCATGCTTAGACCATATATCTTCTAAGTCTAGAGGGTATAACCCTTTGAAAAGCTTATCTTATATGAGATGTATTTTTACTTACTTTATTGATTTTTTAAAATTTAGACAAAAAATATTCTTCATAGTTTGTAAGTTCACTTTATTTGTGGGGAAAAGAAATTAAAGGAATTATATTTTAATTATATTAATCACATTTGAAATTATATGTTTATATCTCAGAAAACTACCCTGTTTAAGTTTACAAAGGTAAATAGATTCTTGCAGCTTTCCAGTGTGCTGTGGATGGATAGAGGGTTGTTGAGAAAAATATGAAGATCAGGGGGCGTGGGAGGAATTGAGAGGTGCTAATGAAGAAAAAGCTGAGAAGGAAGCAAGGGGCTGCATTACTAAGGGACTCCATCTACTGGAAGGAAGCCAAGAAGAAAGGCAAGGAGAAACAAGGCATGTTACTCTTGTAACCCTGGAAGAAAGGTATGTGTAAGTTGATGGAAGTGAAGGTAGATGAAGTAAATGGATTTGAAAGTTATTATAGAGCGTATGTTGTATTTATGAATTTTAATCTAGATCCAAGTATGTGAAAAATAATAGATTGATAGTTATTTCAATTTCAGTAATTACCAGGGCACCCTCACTCATTATAGAAAAGTTTCAGAGTCTTGCATAGGGCTAAGACATGAAGGTAGAGATGAGGAGTTCAATCTTTGGTCATGTGTTTACATAGGTTACAAAGATTCTTTTATTCAACAAATATTATTGAGCATCTACTGTCCACCAGGAAATGTCCTTGGTGCCTAGGACACATCAGCAAACAAAGACCTTCACTTTATGCACCTTGTGTTTTATGTGTGGAGAAGGTGGAGACAGTAAACAATAATCATAATAGACTAGTAAATTATATGCTATGTTAGATGTTGAGTGCTATGTAAAGAAGTTAAAATTAAAACATAGTAGAAAGGATTAAAATATTGGCTGGGATGGTGGGTTTTAATTTTTAAGTTCAGTGATTTAAAAGAATTTATTAAGATGGTAACATTTAAGCAACAAGTCATGTTTTTGGCAAATTTTGTCAAAATCTCTTATGAGGCTGGGGATCTTGGTTCCTGGGTTTATATCTTTTGAATGTAAAATTTAGTCATCCCTCTTTAATGTGTAGGTCCCTCTCCAGGCTTCTGCTAGAGAAGAGGACAGAAAGACAAAGACAAACTTTAAGCAAAATTTGGTTCTATGAAGAAAAATTATAATTTACCATAGATCTATTCAATTGCATGCTTAGATCCAAACAATTCTTATCTCCCCTTGATAGCCAACACTAAATATTTTTAAAAATCTTTTGGAGGACATCTGTGTATTTATTTTTCTTGCAATAGGTTATCTCTAGCAATACAAGTTATTATTTTTTTTTACCTCTATCTGGAAAATAATGGTAACATTACTTCTTTTGCAAAGTGTTCCTTCAGCTAGAGACAATAATTTGCCCCAAATTGGCAATGTGTAGTCTTCTAGAAAAATCTTTCCTTCTGCTATCCAGCTAGACAGGTGGCTCTGGCTTTGGTCCCTGTTACTATGGGTCACTGCACACCTGGACTCAATTGTTCAGCCTCAAATGGAACAGGTGGGATGAGGGTGGGCCGTCCTGTGGGACATAAATGGACATAGCACAGTGCTTTGCAGTCTTACTGAGTGGGTGGGCGGTCACAGGCTATGGGAAGCTCGGGAGGGTGCCAAATAGAAGGGCTGATAATGTAAACATAGACTTTAGAATCTAAAATAATTCCTGGCAGTAAGTAGGGCCTGGCAGCCACTCACACAGTAGTTAAATGCTGGTTAACACCAAGGCAGGTGCTTTGCATAGGCTGGACAATTGTAAGCACTTAGATAAATATTAGTTGTTGATTTATTCTCTTTGTTTTAAGAATGTCAGCTTCCCAGCTTTCCTGTAGATATTACTAATCCACTCTATCTAACCCCTTATTTATCTATCTATCTATCTATCTATCTATCTATCTATCTATCTATCTATTTAGTCAGTCAGTCAGTCAGTCACTTAACCAGTCAGTCATTTTAAGAATACAGCAGAGAAAGTGGCTACCATGTTTGAGCAAGGCTGCAGGTCACTTGATTTGGGTAAGTTTGCAAATATAAATAAAAGCGTATAGCCTGATTAACACTATCTCTTAGGGATGGAAGCTTCAAAATAATAATCGTGTCATTTATCTGTGTTATTTGATTATTATGATAAATCAGAGAGATATTCAATATGTTTTATGTAAAAAATCATGTAATATTACTGTTGTTAAAGGATACCTTGAGACAGGGAACCTCACCTTCAAAGTTCAAGGATAATTTATAACAGTAATCTGGATGTTTTAAAAAACTGAAGTTTGAGGTATTTTTTACTCAATAAGTATTTATTGAAAGCTTAAGCTGTACCACTCGGTCTGCTGGATGGTGGGACATAAGTAAGAATAAAACAGAGTCCGTGTCCTCAAGGAGCTTACAGTCTGGGGAGGGAGGTCGACAACACAGCAGTTTCAACATGATGCACTTCTGAAGATAAAGGTATGCACAGGTGCTATGGGACACCTGACTGGGACTACTCTTGAAAGAAAAATTATTTCTGCTTTTATTATGTGAAGTAGAAACAGCTTTAAAACTGAGATAGCATGCTTTAAAATGTATAAATGCCCTTAAGTCACTCACTTTGCACAGACTGGTCTCTGTGAAGTGTATTATAATGGGTGCTTCTAGAAGACTATTTTAAAGAAAATCATGTGGCCATATTGACATGTATATTTTAGAGCTCTATGTTTTCTAAGTGACAGAACCTCTGTTCAAAAGACTTAAGATAAAACGGGCAATAACAGGCTCATAAACTAAAACTTGGAGGAACTAAAGGTCTTTTGGGCTCCTCTGAGTCCAAATCCTAAAATGATGGCATCTGGAATCATTCCCCCTCTCTCTAGCTCTATTTTTTTAAATTTATTTTATTTTTATTTTTATTTCTTTTACTGTTCTGCCTTCCTTCTTAGGCTGTTTGCACATGGTGTATGCCTGCAGGTCCTGGTTTACATCCAACCAGATTCAAGAATAGAATGAAGAGTATACTTCATTACCAAGTATACCAGCAAAAATCTCAGGATCAGCTCTGATGACTTCTGACTGAGTCAGGCATCCAACCCTGACGAATCACAGGGGCCAGGAAGATGTGTTGCTCCAAAAGGCCAAAACTGGGTCATGTGCCACCTTCAGAGCAGGGGAAGAGTCAATTAACACAAATCAGGTGGACTGAGAGCAGGTAAGAGGTAGTTACCTGTGGGAAGTTGGGGAGCTTTTACTAGTAGTGAGAATGGTTGTTGGGCAAACCAACTACCAAAACCCCATGGATTTCTTTCTTAATTAAATTTTATATTTTGAGATAATCGTAGACCCACGTGTTCTTTTCAGATTAAAAAAAATTAACATAAATTTTCTCAAACTTCCTAAACTACTTTCTTAAAACCTTCTGTTTTAAAAAGTTATTAAAGGAAATTTCCAATTCATATTTGAAATGAACATCTCTGTTTCAGAACATGGAAAGACCCTTAGATTCCTAATTTTGCTACCAAAAATCTATGTGATATTACGGAAATCACTTGAACTTTCTCATTTTCAGGATTCTCGTATGTAAATATAGTAATTTTTTTGTTCTTACCTCTCTCAAAGGCTTGTTGCCAGGATAAAATGACAATCTGGTTTTTAAATTGTAAACTACTACTGTGTTTCTTCACAAGCTTTATTTTTGAAACATATGTTTTTACTCAACTTTGTATAAAGGTTTCTTTCTACTGCATTCTACCTCTTATATACATATGGAAAAAATTAATGTGATGATTCAGCCTCTTCTACTTTCAAGAAAATTAAGATTTGGATTTTCTACTCCCTAATGCCTTTAGACTCTTCCAATGGCTTTTGGCTTTTTATTGTTTGTTAGTCATCTATAAGTTAGCTATCTTATTTCATTGTTTGGAAGCTTTTGAAATAAGATAAACATTCTGTTGGTAGTTAAATGGCTACTAAAATGCATGAACAAATTACATACAACAACTCCCATTCAGGAGTTTTAGAAATAATGATTCTTATATACATAATAATAATGTACAGTTGACCCTTGACTAGATAGTTTTTTTTGTTGTTTTTTTGTTTTTTTTGTTTTTTTGTAAACGCTTGTACTATTTTAGATCCACAGTTGGGAGCCTGTGGATGCAGAGAGCCGACCGAATGTATTGATCTATGCCATTTTATATAGGAAACTTGAGCATCTGAGGATTTTGGTATCTGCAGGGTGCTGGAACCGATTCCCTGCAGATATGGAAGGACAACTAAATTTTGGGAAAGTCAGGAGTTATATTTAGATTTTCTACTGCACAGGAACTTGGCACCACTAATCCCTTGTATTGTTCAAGGATCAGCTGTAAATACTGGACCATCAATTCATTTACAGAATATTCACAGCCAAATAATACATTAAACAGGCAGGGCTCACAGAGTATATCAAAGGCAATCCTCCGTAGAGGATGTTTTGGGAACTAATCAGTAGAAGCTTCAAAAAAAACCCTCTTTGACAATCCCCTCTAATTTTCACAGACCAAGTTTTGTCTTTTTGAGATGAATGCGAGGTTTTGAGAGTCATGAATCTTCTTTCAGATATGAATGTCTGGAACCTTCTTTGGAATACAGCATTTATAAATTATTGGTTCTTTGGTTGAAATTTCTAATTTGAGCATCCTGGTTCATCTCTTGTGCTTAATCCACACTCATTTTATCTCTCCAATCACTCATTTTATCTTTGTAATGTACCATTGCATCTGTGTAAAGCTCACTGATTCATTTACTTTTCAACATCTCTATAATCTACTGAATTTCTACCAGCAAAACTGATCAGGCACTACAATGATTTTGTCCTTGCCATGTTCCTCTGTTTGAAGAGTGTCCTTGTAGATTAATTGGACTCATGCTGTTTATATCATCACTGAGAAGCAGCATGATGTAAATGTAGATAAATGTTAATAATGCACTTCATTTTTTCCCTTTAATATTGAGTAGCATGAACAATATTTCTTTACAAATTAGAAAATTGTCTTACAAATTCCCAAAATTTTGGTAGTAACTTTAAGAACAAATGAATATTAAGAACGTAGCATTTACTTCTTAAATAGTTGCTAATTGTTAGTAACTGAGTGATAAAAGGCCTTAAAGAGTAAATAGGCAACTTTGCGAACAAGAAGCAGTCATAATCATAAACCAGAGTTCTCTTCTCCTAAAGGACCACTTTTCTACCCCAGAGTCTGACATAACTAAAACCATACAATTAATTAAATTTTGACCACCCCTACTGATCTAGAGAGAAAAGATCTGCCAGGAAAAAAAAAGTCTATTCTGATTATAATAGGTAGGCGACATAGAGAAAGATTAATGATTGAGTTGTAGACAATCTCCGATTACACACACGCATACACACATACAGAGTTCTAACTAGAGAGGAATATTTAAATAACGTCTAGAAGAAAGCATTGATGGACTCTATTTTGTAGATCATAAACTTGGGGAAAATAAATGAGGTGACAAAGAAAAGTGTCTGCCATATCTCTTTCACAAGTGGAAGGAATTGCATTTAGGTAGCATTATTTCGGATAATCTTCATGCCATTTAAATATGGAGATTGATTGCAGGAAGAACTGAAGGCAATTTCCTAAGAGTTTAATTCACAGGTCGTGTCCTAAACATTAGCAAAAGTAAAGCCCAGTGCATTGTAATAGCAAATAAAATTAAATTGCCATTTAATAGCCAAACTTAAAATTGAGAAGAGTTTCAAGTGCTAGAACTAAAACTGCTTTCTGAGAGCTATCACATATCTGATAATGTTTTCCCTGAGCACTTGCAAATAAAAAGGTTTCTTTAATGTAGTGCTATTTCATTTGTATGTTTTACACAGTTAGATCAATCACATTAATAATCAACATCATTTGGAAAGAAAAGATGTTTGCTAAGGCAGCCTCAATGTAGGGGCCTTAGCTGACTCTGAAAATGACTTCCCAGTTTTCTTTTGCCTACCAAGAACAGGCATTTTATAAGCAGTAATGTAAAAAACGTGAGGATTATTTGGTTTCAAGTGACAGAAAACCCACCCATGATTAACTTAAAGAAGAGATTTTTTGGCTCATAGAACTGGAAAGGCTAGAGGGTGATATAGCTTGAGGCAAGCCTGCACCAAAGGGATCAAATGAAATCCTCTGGATCCAATTTCTCTTCCAGTTGTCTCTTTTTCTTTCCTCACTGCTGGCTTTATCCATAGATACGTTCATCTCTCTTATGCCAAAGTGGCCTCCAGGAACTCCATGTTTACATCCCCACAACTCTTGTACAGTTTAAAAAGAAGTGTGTACTAGATGGAGAGGAAGGGAAACATGGTGGAGTGAGAGATGTCCCCAGATCTCTCACCTTGAAACAACAATAAGCTGAACACATAAACTCAACAAAAAACACCCAAACTGCACACCCACACGTCTGAGTGTGGGATCTGCACATAAGAGCTACCACAGGTGAGAACCCTGGGTGTCAGACAATGGACTAGGAGAAAGAAAGAAGCTACCTCTTGCAGCCAATGGAGCTCCCTGTAGGGGAAGGGAGAGGGGAGAAGGTGTGGTGACTTCCCTGAACAGCCCTGCCTGAGAGAGTTTGTGTGTTCCATGTAGCTGGCAGCAAGGCACAGTTATCAGGGCAGAAAGCAGAGAAGCGGATGGATAGAGAAATAACAGTTGAATTTTACCAGCCGCAGTTGCAAAACCAAGGCGGAGCCGCAGCCTCCAACCCTCTACCCAGAAGGCCTCTCCCCCCATACTCCCTGAGATTGAATACCATGGAGCTCCAGGGGAATCTGAGCAAAGGCTACCAAAACTGTTGTTAACACTGACAGGGACTGAAACTGAGGGTAGTGAGCATGATTAAATATCTACATGAAAATAAAGGCATTAAATAAAGGCATTATTAAGGCTTTATATAAAGCAGAGATCCAAGAGGCTTAGACGCCACCTACTGGAAACCAAAAGAAAAGCTCCTTCTTTGCAGCAGGCTAAAGAGAGACCTTTATATAATAAATCTTCTTTCTGGAAAAACAACAGAATAAAGTGGGGAAGGTAGAGAAAGAACAGTTGATTATCAGCCAGGGTTGCACAACACAAGGCTGATCTGCAGTCCCCCTCTGCCAACTAAACTGCACCTCCCCCCATATCTTCCAAGATAGAACACTGTGGAGCCTCAGGGGAATCTGAGCAAATGCTACCAACACTGTTGCTAACACTGACAGGGACTGAAACTGAGGGTAGCGAGGATGATTAAATATCTATCAGAAAATAAAAAGGCATTTTTAAAGCTGCTTTATCTCTTCTGGAGATAAAAAACACACCACAAGAGTTGAAAAATGAAATAGCAAGCCAAGCTTGGGAAGTTGACCAAATGGAGGAAAGGATCAATGATATTGAAGAAATCTAGAAATAAATCAGAATGAAGAAGAGGAAAACCAAAGAATGAAAAATAAAATAATAGAAATTCAAGAACTAGCTGATACCATTAGAAGAAACATAAGAATAATGGGCATTATCGAAGGCAAGGAAAAGGAGCAGGGACTAGAAAGCATTTTCAGACAAATAGTAGACAAGAATTTCCCAAATCTAAGGAATGAGATGGAGCTAGGAATTCAAAAAGTCAACAGAACAATTATCTCAACTCAAAAAGGCCTTTACCAAGACACACTGTATGAAAATTATCAAAAATCAACGACAAAAACAGAATTCTCAGGGTAGCCAGGAAAAAGATGATGGTAATGTATAAAGGGAAACCCATTAGATTATCATCAGACTTCACGGCACAAACCATACAAGCCAGAAAGGAGCAGAATCCAATATTCAAACTATTAAATGAAGAAACTACCAGTCAAGAATAATGTATCCAGTTAAGCCCTCATTTAGATATG
>NW_006442484.1:37774800-37777883 GCF_000325575.1 Pteropus alecto
GAAAGATATCGAGAGACACTTCATAATGATAAAGGGAATCATGCACCAAGAAGACATAACACTTATTAATATCTATGCTCCCAATCAGGGAGCCCCGAAATATGTAAAGCAATTACTAACAACTAAAGGGAGAAATGGACCAAAACACTACGTAGTAGGGGACCTAAATAGCCCACTGTCGGATATGGACGGATCATCCAAACAGAAAATCGATAAGGAAATAACATCCTTAAATGACACATTAGACCTACTGGGCGTAATTGACATTTACAGAGCTTTCCATCCCCAAACAGCTGCTTATACATTCTTCTCATAGTGCACATGGAACATTCTCAAGAATCGACCACATACTGGGACACAGAGATAGCCTCAACAAATATAAGAGAGTTGAAATCGTACCAACCATATTCTCTGATTATAACACTTTGAAACTAGAGATCAACTGCAGAAAGCAAGCGGGAAGAACCACAAATACATGGAGATTAAACAACATGCTACAGAAGAATAACTGGGTCAGAGAAGAAATAAAAAGAGAGACGAAGAGATACATAGAAATGAATGATAATGATAGTACAACATATCAAAACTTTGGGGACATGGCAAAAGCGGTCATAAGAGGAATGTTCATATCCTTACAGGCCTATCTCCAAAAACAAGAATGAGCCCAAATAACCTAATGCTTCATCTTAAAAAAAAAAAAAAAAACTAGAAAAGGAAGAACAAATGAAGCCTAAAATCAGCAGAAGGAAAGAAATAATCAAAATTAGAGCAGAAATAAATGAAATTGAAAGCAAAAAAAAAAGAAAATAAATAAATGCAACAAAGAGCTGGTTCTTTGAGAAGGTTAATACAATTGATAAACTCTGGCTAGACTCACTAAAGAAAAAAAGAGAAGGGACAAAAATACACAAAATAGAGATGAAAGAGGGAAAATTATGACTGACATCACAGAAATACAAAGGATCATAGAAGAATACTATGAAAAATATATAACGCCAAATTTAATAACCTAGAAGAAATGGACCAGTACTTAGAAAAATACAATCTTCCTAGACTGAATCAAGAAGAACCGGAAAATCTAAATAGACCTATCAGCAGTATGGAAATTGAAACAATCATCAAAAACCTACCAGAAAGTAAATGTCCAGGACCAGATGGCTTCACCAGTAAATTCTACTAAACATTCAAAGAAGATTTAATACCTATTCTCCTCAAACTCTTCCAAAAAATCAAAGAGGAAGCAATATTCCCCAACTCATTTTATGAGGCCAATATTACTCTGATACCAAAACCTGGTAAGGATAACAGAAAAAAAGAAAACTACAGACCAATCTCTCTCATTAACACAGATGCAAAAATCCTAAATAAGATACTAGCAAACCGAATACAGCAACATATTAAAAAAATCATATACCACGATCAAATGGGCTTCATCCCAGGGGCACAGGGATGGTTCAACATATGCAAATTAATTAATGGGATATACTACATAAACATATTAAAAAATAAGAATCATATGATCATATCAATAAATGCAGAAAGAGCCTTCAGCAAGATACAGCACCCATTTATGGTCAAAACACTTAACAAAATCAGTATAGAAGGAAAGTATGTGAATATAATAAAGGCCATATATGACAAACCCTTAGCCAATGTTATACTTAATGGTGAAAAACTAAAAACCTGCCCTCTAAGATCAGGAACTAGGCAAGGCTGTCCACTATCATCATTGTTATTCAGTATAACATTGGAGATCCTAGAGAGTGCAATCAGACAAGAGAAAGATATAAAAGGCATCCAAATAGGAAACAAAGAAGTTAAACTGTCACTATTTGCACTGCCCTCTAAGTTCAAGAACAAGGCAAGGTTGTCCACTATCACCACTGTTATTTAATATAACAGTGGAGATCCTAGGGAGTGCAATCAGGCAAGAGGAAAATACAGAAGGCATCCCAATAGGAAATGAATAAGTCAAACTGTCACTATTTATGGATGGCATGATTCTCTGTATAGAAAACTCTAAAGACTCCGCAAGAACAATACTAGAAACAATAAGCAAATACAGTAAAGTTTCTGGATACAAAATCAACGTTCAAAAATCCATAGTGTTTGTATACTCTAATAATGAAGTGTCAGAAAAAGAAGTAAAAAAAAATAATTCCTTTTGCAATTGCAACAAAAAGAATAAAATACTCAGTAATAAATTTAGTGAAACATGTAAAGGACCTATATAATAAAAACTATAAGACCCTATTAAAAGAAATCTAAGAAGATACAAAGAAGTGGGAAGATATTTCGCATTTTTGGATTGGAAGAATCAACATAGTTAAAATGACCATATTACCTAAAGCATTATACAGATTTAATGCAATCCCCAACAAAACGCCATCGGCTTTTTAAAAAAAAGAAATAGAAAAAAAATCATCAGATTTGTATGGAAGCACAAAAGACCTTGAATTGCCAAAGCCATCCTGAGAAAAAAGAATGAGTCTAGAGGCATCACTCTGCCTGACTTCAAATTATACTACAAAGCGACAGTAATCAAACTAGCATGATATTTTCAGAAAAACAGACACTTGGACCAGTGGAACAGAATCGAGAGTCCAGAAGTAAACCCACATTTATATGGGCAAAGATTTTTTGACAAAAATGCCAAAAAATACAGTGGAGAAAGGAAATCCTCTTCAATAAGTGATGCTGGGAAAATTGGAAAGCCACCTGCAAAAGAGTGAAATTAGACTGTTGTCTATCACCATACACCAAAGTTAACTCAAAGTGGATTAAGGACCTGAATATAAGACCTGAAACAATAAAATGCATGGAAGAAAACATAGGAACGAAGCTCAAGTACCTTGGACTTAAGAGGATTTTATGAATTTGACCTCAAAAGCAAAGGAAGCAAAAGCTAAAATAAATGAATGGGACTACATTAAACTAAAAAGCTTCTGCACAGCAAAAGAAATCAGTAACAAGGCAAAGAGACAACCATCTGAATGGAAAAGTATATTTGCAAGCAACACCTCCAATAAGGGCCTAATATCCAAATATACAAAGAACTCATACAACTTAATAACAACAAAAAA
>NW_006442484.1:37778473-37842402 GCF_000325575.1 Pteropus alecto
TGGAAGCAACTCAAGTGTCCTACAAGATATGATTGGCTAAAGAAACTGTGGTACATATATACAATGGAATATGACTCAGCCGTAAGAAGAGATGAAATACTACCATTTGTGACAACATGGATGGACCTTGAGATAATCATGCTAAGCGAAATAAGCCAGACAGAAAAAGTTGAAAATTACATGATATTACTTATATGTGGGATATAAACCTAAAAGCAACAAATGAACAGGACAAACAAACAGAGACTCATGAACATAGACTATAGACTAATGGTTACTAGAGGGTCAGGGTTGGGGGAGGAGAGGGTAAGTACACTGGGTAAAGGGGCTCAAATATAGAGGGGTAGGGAGTGGGTGAAGTAGGCAAAGGGAATCAAAATATGGTAGCTGAACGAAACTGGACTTTAGGTTGTAAACACAATAGAATATACAGATGTCAAATTATAATGTACACTTGAAAATGATATAATTGTGTTAACCAATGTTACCCTAATAAACTTAATTAAAAAAAAAAAACTCACTAGCTGGAAATGTTAAAAAAAAGAAAAAAAAGAATGTGAGGTTTCGAGAGTCATGAAACTTCTTTCAGATATGAATGTCTGGAACCTTCTTTGGAATACAGCATTTATAAATTATTGCCTCTCTCTTCACACTGTTCTAAAGCTTTGATATTTCCATCCATTGGCTCTGATTGAGAATCATGTCTAATCTTGAACCAGGTTTGGTGACCAGAGGAATACAGGGTCTTGACCAATTCTAAGTTACATACCTATACCAGAAGCCACATGAACTACAGACACCAAGAGTTTGAGCAAGAAAGATCTCTGGAAAAAAAAAAAAAATTGGAGTGTGTTCATAAGAAGATGAGAGGACACGTGTAAAGTTGCAAGTACATCAAGTATCCATGACAGATTTTTATTTTCCTGCTTGTCAATCCCGGAAGAGGATAGTGAAGTAACAGGAGAGTGTCTTGTGAAATCAAAAGGCCACTAAAATTTCTCTCTCCAGAAATGGTTGCTTGAAAGATGCTGTCTAGTAGGGAATATGATTATGGGCAACTGCACACCCAGATTAGTGAACAGCCCTCTCTTTGGCCCAAATTTAAATAAATTTTTATGTAAAACTCTCTCACAGACACTCTCACTGTTAGGTGATTTCTTCCTATGTTTTGTTATACCTCTGATTAAAAACAATAAAAACTTATAAGAAGAACTTGCAATTTTTAGGGTGTTTTCTCATTTATATTTCATCTGAAATGTTCCCCAGGACTTTTCCATTTCATTAACTAAACAAAATTTGTTTTGAATAAATACCAAAGTGACATACATAAAGTCAAAGACAATGATCTCTATAATGTTTTAGTTTGAAATTTATTGTCTAAGCAGCGAGAACACAACATTTTTCTTTTTCAGATTCAATTTTATTAAACCTGTTCCGCCTCATTCTAAAGTTAGATTGTTATATATAAGGTCACAGTTTTATATTTAACTCTGTTAACCATTCAGTTTTCTTTCATTTTTGTAAGATGAAACTCATTTTTGCCAGCATATTGAGAAATTTTGAGGTCTAGTTTCTCATGTAATAAACTTATTATAATCTTCACATTGTCTTCTTCCTAGTCTTCTGCTCACCTCATCTTTCATAGCTTGGCCTTAAAGCAAAGTTTCAGTGATATTCTTATGCCATAGTCCTCTCTACTCAAGAGATTTTACCCATCCCCAATGCCAGACTTAGATGACATGCACCCTAGAGTTCTTCTAGCCAGAATTTATGATCTGGTTCTAACTTAAAGGTGGAGAGTGCAAATTGGGAAAGGACATAGGAGGAAAGGCCTCTAAATTCTTGACATTTGGTATAATGCGACAGAGGAAGGGGAACAAAGATGCTAAGTTTTGGTAAGAAGAAAAGAAGATTAAATGTATAGACATTGTGCTTGGCCTGTGTATTCTCTTAGTCTAATACTAGAGATATTAAAAGGGGTAATAAATTTCTTGTTTAATCCTTGACTATTGCAATTTGATTCTATGCCTACTAATCCTCAGAAACCATTTCCCCGGGTTCACCAATGTCCAAAGATTACCAAATGCACGGATCTATTTTTGTTCTTACATCACTCGATATTTCTGTGTTCTTTTGCACTCTTGGCTCTCTCCTGATGTAGTTCTGTTCTCTGTCATTTTTGGTGATATCATTCACCTTAGTAACTCTTCTCCTTACCTCTGTACTCTTTGATTTCAATCTCTAGTCATCTAAGCTAGATACTGAGAGTGAGCCTTATCCCTCACATATATTCCTTCCCCAATGCATTTAATTTGATTTTTAAAACAACTTACCAAGAAATAATTGCATGTTATATAATTTATTCATTTGAAGTGTACAATGTTTCTTGTATATTTGCAGAATTGTGCATCTATTACCACAATCACTTTTAGAACATTTTTATCACCCCAGGAAGAAACTTCATATTCTTTAGCAATCATTTTCCATTTTTCCCGAGTCTTAACCCCTTCACCCCCAACCCTAGGTGACTACTAAACTGCTTTCTGTCTTTATCAGTTTCCTTATTCTGGGTATTTCATGTGATGGAATCAAACATTACTTGTCTTTCGTAATTGGCTTCTTTCACTTAGCATAGTGATTAAAAGATTCATCCATCGTGTAGTATATATTAGTATTTCATTCATTTTAATTGTCAAATAATATTCTGTTGTAGAGATAAAATGTGTATACCACATTTTATTTATCCATTCATCATTTGTAGACCTTTCGATTATTTCCACCTTTTAGATATTATGAATATTTCTTCTATGAACATGCATGTACAAGATTTTGTGTGAATGCATTTCTTTTTTATTCTCTTTGGCATATATCTAAGTGTGGAATTGCTGGGTCATAAGATAACTCTATGCTTAACTTTCTGAGGAAGTGACAAACTATTTTCCAAAATGGCTGTGCCATTTTACATTCCTGTCAGCTTGTAGAAAGTTCCAGTTTCTCCATATCCTCACCAACACTTGTATTTTTATGCATTTTTTTTTTAATAGCCATCTAGTGGGTATGAAGTGGTATTCATTGTGGTTTTGATTTGTGTTTTCCTAATGATTAATGATGTTGAACATCTATTCCTGTACTTATTGTCCATTGGTATGTTTTCTTCGGTGAAATGTCTATTGAAACCCTTTGCCCATTTCTAAATTGGCTTATTAGTTTTTTAATGGTTAAATCGTAAAAGTGATTTATGTGTTCTGAATACAAATTCCTTATCAGGTACATGATTTTCAAATATTTCCTCACATTCTGTATATTGTCTTTTCATTTTCTTGATGAGGTTCTTTTAAGTACAAAAGTTTTTAGTTTTGATGATCTAATTTATTGACTTTTCTTTTGTTACCTGTGTTTTTTTGTGTGTGTTGAATCTAAGAAATCATTGCTTAATCCAAGGTAATAAAGATTTACTTCTATGTTTTACACTAATTTGAAAAGATATATGCACCCCTATGTTCATTGCAACATTATTTACAGTAGCCAAGATATGGAGCAACCTAAGTGCTCACCAATAGACGAATGGATAAAGTGTATGTGTATACACAATAGAATGTGTATATATACATGCGAAATTTATGCATACAAACACACAATGGAATATTATTCATCCAAAGAAAGAATGAAATTTTGCTATTTGTGACAACATGGATGGGCCTAGAGGGTGTTATGCCAAGTGAAATAAGTCATACAGAGAAAAACAAGTACTGTGTGATTTCACTTATATGTGGAATCTATAAAAAAAGCAAAACAGATGATCAAACAAAACAAAACAGAAACAGACTAATAGATACAGAGAACAAACTGATGGTTGCTAGAGTGGAGAGGAGTGAGAAGGATGGGTGAAATAGGTGAAAGGGATTAAGAGGCCCAAACTTCCAGTTGTAAAATAAGTCACAGTGATATAATGTACAGCATAGGGAATATAGTCAATAATATTATAATAACTTTGTATGATGACAAATGGTTACTAGACTTATTGAGGTGCTCATTCCATAAAGTATATAAATATTGAGTTACTATATTGTACACCTGAAATTAATGTAATATTGTATATCAACTATACTTCATTAAAAATTTTAAAAGTTTTATTTCTACATTTCCTTCTAAGAGTTTTATTTACTTCTTAAATTTAAGTTTATGATCCATTTTGACCTAATTTGTTTGTATGGTCTAAGGAAGAGGTCTAGCTTTATTCTTTTTGTGTGGATATCCAATAGACCCAGCTTTTTTATTGAAAACACCAATGAATTTTCTTGGCACCCTTGTTTTAACTTGTTTTTAAATAATGTGCACTATAAATGTTTAATATCTCTTTTTCCTATTCTTTCCATTCTGCTTCCTCTGTCTTTGTTAGGACCTTATTAGTTCTCATTAGATTTAGGGAATGTGTGTGTGAGTGTGTGTGTGTGTGTGTGAGAGAGAGACAGAGAGAGAGAGAGAGATCTCATCACATATGTCATTATGTTTTATATTTGGTGCCTTAATTTCTTACTTATGAAACAGAATTTATTTCATAAAGATTTAAATGTTAAAAAGGAAAATAATCTGAAAAACAATTCTTTAGTTTTTCATTGACTGTGAGACTGAATTCTTAGAAACCACCTTGTGATTTGTTCTTTAGGAAGCAAGTAAACGATGAGAAGACTGAGTACCTGAAATGAGAAAAGTGATCCTATTAAAGGGAAAGAAAGAGGCTGAGACATGAAAATGAAATTATATGGAACAAAGAAGAATGAGGGTATGGCAAACTTTGATTTTCCTGTATTTTTTTTGGCAGGGGGAATTTCAAACATTTGATAGTCCTTTAAGCCAAATCTTTTATTTACTTTTTTTATGAACAATTTCCATATTTAAAATATCTCATGTAGTGGAATAACTTTGGACTTTTTAAAAGTTAATTCTTGTAAATCTAGGGGAAACTACAGTTCTAAAAGAACATGGATATTAGGATAAAGAAGATCTCTAGATTGTAATTAATCATTGACTTAAATTCAAATAAAATGTTATTGATTAATTTTTATGGTATTTACTTGAATAAATTCATTGTTAAAGGGTTTGATTTTTTTAGTTAATTAATTAATTAATTTATTTTTATGGTGACATTGATTAATGAAGTCCAATAAGTTTCAGCTGTACACTTTAACAGTAAGGCATATATATATTTACACTGTATATTCACCTCCCATAGTTAGATTTCTTTCTGTCACCACATATTTGACCCCCTTTACCCAGTCTACCTCCCCACTCTCCCCACCCCCTACCCATTGATAACCACTAGTCTCTAGTCCATGTCCATGAGTCTCTGTTTGTTTGTCCTGTTCGTTCATTGCTCAATAGTCTTTTAAATAAGAGAAAAATAAATGAATTTGTTACTATTTCAGAAGGGCTTTTTGGGGAATATTTAAGATATAGTCCTGCTGGAAGACTCATAGAAATGAATAGATTTTTGTATCCTAATTATACTAAAAATGTATTTCTTTCTCTAGCCAAAGTATAATTAACATGAATAAACCTCCTTTATCATAGTCTATGATACCATTTGTATAGATATCATAACATTTATTGAGTGTTTACTCTATTCTAGGCACGCTGCATTTTTTTTTTACTTAATACTCACAACTTTGTAAGATAGTTACAGATGAGTATCACAGAGGTGGTAAATGATACTACAAAAGGTTAAGAAAATATTCGAACTGAGATTTCACCGAAGGATTGTCTTGCACCAAAGCCGACATTCTTTTCTAGCCTAGGCACACATCAAAATATTGACCATATATTTGTTCTATGATTAAGTGTCAGAATCAATGCAAAAAAAAAATGCATTGTTTAGCGAAAAGAGGTGATGCAGCCAGGGTATTCAGGACAAAGTCAGAAAGAGGTGACTCTTGAGCCAACACTTAGGAGGATGATGGAGGAGAAAAAGTGAAAGAGAGATGGATGGTAAAGGTGTTCTACCATAAACAATAGCATGGCATAAGAAAATAATATTTCTTAAAACATTCAGTCTGGGGCTTATGAAGGTTGCTTTCTGATTCATCTCTTTGGGACAAATGTTCTTGCCTAATTTAATAGAAATGGTATTTTCTCTGCAAATACCTTTGAGCCATACTCCGAGATGCAGAGATATTTCTTGTTGGAACTAACTCTGCTAGCATGCTTGAATAAGCAGAATTATTCCTCTAAGCTATCTGAAATGGAGCTGAGATACCAATAAGCAAATCATAGCACACAAGAATGGAAAAGACAAACATTTATTCCATCCAACTAGTGCTTACATTAATCCGATTAATTAAAGCATGAATGAAAACTATTTACTTGAGTGTTGTGAAAGAGCAGCATTAAATCGGCTCGTCACCCTGGGAGACGCACTGTGATTGTTGGCTCTCATTCTGCTTTTAGCTTCATTGCTTTCTTCTTTAAAGTAGTGCTTTACTATATTTTCTCATATTTTCCAGTAGTTGAAGCTGGGGCAGTTTACAGCCAGAGAAGAGCTCTTGCTTGTTTCACTAATGACCAGATTCAAAATAAAGCAAGGTTTTAATAATGAAATTAATCATGAAATTTGTCATCAGACAAGGTCATGTGCACATCTGCAATGATCTTCCAAATGGAAGCAATGACCTGAGGGTCATCTAATACCTTTTTGTGGGTTTTCCTAGAGATTTAGTTCCCACTTGTGTTTTATAATCAACTTTCCTCTAAAAATTTCTATAAGCACCAGGTTTATTTCCAATTTTCTGTCTGTTGCATTTACTATGGGGTTTCAATAGCATAAATTATTTTTATCAAATCATTTCTAAAGAAGGATACGTCAGGATTTTTTGAAGTATATAAGAAATAAGAATCAAGTCAAAATTGCTCATAAAATAGCCTTTTGCTCAAGGTTTGATGCTGCTTAGTTCTGGCTTTGACCTTGAAATGTCTATCTAAAATGACCTGTTAGAATGTGTTGGTGGAACTCAAATGATCCTCTGTTTTCATAAGTGGGTCTCCAATATGTCCCAAGGACCAGAGAGTGTTAATAGTCTCACAAATGTAGAACTGAAAGTCACAAGGTATAGGAAGTGACTTAAAATTGACATCAACTTAAAATGAAATTTAACCTGAAAATAGTTAATTATGACATTGAGTGCCATAAAATTGAAAATATTTGTAAATTAATTTGTAAAAAATTAATATGCAAAGTAATAGTTTAAATATAATATCAGTTATGTTTAAATAAACATTAAGTTTTTTAAAAATTCTGACTGAGTGGGAGGCAAGAGAGAGAAGGTGAAGCTTTAACTGGCAATTCAAAATGCAGGTTATAACATATTTCCAAATTTAGAAGATACTCGACTAAGTGATAAATTCATAAAACACATGCTCTGGAGGGCTGAGCAAAAACTCCAAAACAGCAGGTTTTCAAATAACATCATTTCGTTATAACATTGATGAAAAAAAAAAAAAATCAATTTCCCAGCCAGGGAACTTCTGTGTGGAGTTTGCATGTTCTCTCATGTCTGTGTGTGTTTTCTCCGGGGACTTTGGTTTCCTCCAGCATCCTAAAGATACGCATGTGAGGTTAATCGGTGTGTCTATATTGTCCCAGTCAGAGTGAATGTGGGTGTGTGTGTGGCGGCCCTACAATGGGAGGGCATCCTGCACAGGTTGGGTTCCCGCCTGCTGCCCTCAGCTGCCAGGATAGACTCCAAAAGACCCTTGACCTCGAACTGGAATAAGCGGGCTGGGAAAGGATTCTCTTACTTGTTTATATTCATCTTTCTTAAATGTATGTACAGCTTACATTTATTTCAGGGTTTACTGTTAGAAATGTTTTGGGTCTTTATTCAGAATTTTGATGAGGGCTTTGTGACCAGAAGTATGCCGTCATAACTTAACTCTTGTTTATATCGATTAGCCTTTGGTAAATTGGTTTCGTTATAAATTATTTTACTTAAAGTTGCAGTTTCCAAGAACCTATTGGGAGCATTAAGAGAGGACTTGCTGTAGATTTGTGGTGAGCAGTTGTATAAGTATGCTGGTATATGCACTTCTGTTATTTTACCTGAGAAACCTCTCTTGATCTCCTCTTTGCTTTCAACCTTGGAAGTTTCGTTAGCTCTGTCATCTGCTATACTTGCCTGTATTATGAAATATATCCCACTCTGAGGTAATCTGGTTTCATTTTCCTTCTGATCTATTAGAAAGTGAACCCCTCGAAGCAGAGATCTTGCCTTGTTTGTGTTTGTGTCCCTAGCACCTAGCACAGAGCCTGCTAACGAATGCTTATCCGATTGAAGGGATCCACACAGTGGTCTGCATCTGCCCAGACATTCGGCATTGCCTTTATTTAAAGAGACAGGACAGGTTTGAAATTTTTTGTCCTATCTTTCTAAGTTCACATGACTAACACCTAGAGGTGCAAACGAGGTGGAGAAGAGCCCAGGAGCTATTTCTAGGAAGAAAGCATTTCTCTGATCCTTTGCTTCTGCCCACGGTGTTAATAACACTTTGTTCAGCACCCACACTGTCAGCTTCATTCCAGCTGGGACTCTTCTGATTAGCAGTCTGCTCTTTGTGTTCCCGCAGACAGACTCAAAGAAGGAGGGGCTGCATGACAAAATTAAATAAATATGATTTTACAGTATGATGGCATCTTACGCAAAGTTTCTCTTGGTATTATTATCCCGCCCTGCCTACTGATAACTTTAAAATAATTTTGTAGTAGTTTATTGTTTCAGGAATAACTTCATAAGCATTTTTTCCTTTGATTGATCCTTATAACAATCTTGTGATTTGGGTGGTAGTGGGAGCTATAACACTGTATCCAAGATCAGAGAGAAGAGAATAATGAGTCTGCTTTAGGTGGTTGGCAGTCTGCACATGACCTGAGATTTACAAGACTGGTAGATTATCAGACAAATGATAAAAAAGAAAGAAGTTTCTCAATGGAGATAAAGAAGAGGGGAACAGAGCTATGAAGATTATGTTGAGATTGGCAACATAAAGTAGTATGGAAGGTAATGGTTTCAGAGGGGATTCAGATAAACCTGCAAAGGTAAGGCAGACAGATGTCACATTACAAAGGATCTTGCTCGCCATCCTAAGGGACTAAGACTTCATCCCTAGACAACAGTGTACCATTGAATGTTTTCTAGCAGAGGGCAGTTATTAGTTCTGTGCTTAGTAAAAATTCAGAAGGCACAAATGCTCATGATGGAACAGGGGCATGAAATCTTTCTCTGCTTCAAAGTATAAGCTGTTCACACTTGAGATCCAATTCCATGGTTTTTCCCAAGGTGAAATGTTATTATCAACCTTCTAACTGTAAATCTAACTTTCTTCTACTCTTAAGAAAGCCTCTCTGAATGCATGTGAATGGGAGTCACTCAAATTCGCACTTTAAATTATATAAAAAAGTAATCATTTGTAACTGTTAGTCCATTATCATTATTAACAAACATAATGCTGTTTACAATTAAAACACTGTGTCTGATTAGGCAGAAATGAGAATAGAAGGAGAAGAAATGAGAATAGAAGGTGCTAGTTGGAGAACCAGGAAAGACACCTGGAATTATCAGCACACGGCAGAAAACCCAAGTCTTGTTGATGTAACCACAACTGCCATTAAATTTGTCCCAACAGCAAAACTCCAACTCTTATATTTTAAGCTTTCTGTGCTAATACTCTGTTCTGAACTTATCAGGCTGGATGACTTTTAACTAACAAGTGTTAAAAATACTGACTACAGCCTGTGGACAATTTTTTAATGTGTGGGTAAAGCATTTTTCTCCTTCAAGAGTACAATTGAAGAAACTCTTTCTTGCTTATTTCCAAACACATACACAAATTTGGGAGCAGTGAGAAAAGTTCTCTGAAGTTATTTTGATTTGCTTTGTTTCTCCCTTTGCAATCTATGGATAGAAATGGTTATATTAGGTTCCACATTATTAGCTTATTCCAGTCGAACTTTAGAAGTGAGCTGAGAGATTTAAGTAGTAGTCTCCTCCAGAGATCCTTTTATCTTTTCAGGGGCAAGTGAGTAGATTGGTCCCTGCTTTTATAACTAGAGAAGGTTCATAGGCTTAATGTTTCTGATGGTATGTTTTATAAAATACTAGCCCCAGAGATGTTCCAAGAAAAAGAGTTTTATAGTCCAATATTTTTGACAAATGATTCTTTTATAAAAAGCTCTCTGTTGAAGAATCATAATACACATTAGTGCTTTAAGTTTCTTGAGAAATCCTTCAGTAAGAAATTAATCTGTTTTTTATTTTTTAACTCAACTGCTAGCTTTCCCTCAAAATGTGTTCTCACCTTTTTCCATAGTAAAACATTTTAACCTGGAGCATGGCTACACACATCTTTCCTTGAAATTAGGCAATGCACTTGAGTTCTCAACAATGGACTGTAATGAAGATATATGTACAACTGGTACATTATTTGCCTAAATGGGAATTGCTTGTTCCTCTCTTCTTCCCATTGACCAGAATGTAGATATTACTGTCAGCCAACTTCAAACATGAGGACAAGGACAATGCTCTGCCTTCATACTTTGGACTTTTATGGGAGAGAGAATTTTTCCTATTTGAGCTAGAGTATAACTTTGTTATAATATCTCAGTTTATACCTTATTATACGCAACATTCCTTGAACTATTTTGACCATAGAAACAACCTTCTTCCTTTCTGTGGAAAATCTATTAACATGTTGAAAACCTAAACTTCTAGGAAACACACTTTAGACAACACTGGACCATGCCAAAGGATTTTTTAATTCTGATTTATTGGTTAGCACCGCATACTTTGGGGGATGATGTGCTCTGTGGTTTTCCTAATAATTCTCTACCTCCAGTTGGAACTCCTCTAACTGATGACCCAGATTCCATCTATCTAATCATTCTTGAAGATCCTCCACTGGATTCTCTGGACCTGGCCAGGATACAAGCAATAAAGGAGAGTATCGAGGATCACGTGAGAAGATTAAGGGGCCTACAAGAGGTGAACATCACTTTTGGTTACATTGTTTTGGCTGTAAATCACGTTGTCCTATCAACTGCCAGGAAACTGAGAATTGTAGGTTAGTTGTGTGTTAAAGAAGAAAATAAAATGGTTTGGTGAACACAGAGAATTGTCTCTGCTACCCTAGAGTTTTAAAAATGTCAGAGACTCACTTCCTTAATTCAATTCTTTCTAGTTGCACTCTCTTTTGGAAATACATAAAATGTTTCCACATGTAGGAAGACAAAACAATGCAACCACTCTTACTTATAATTTCCATAAGGAATTATACATCCTTTTCATGATAAGAGACTCTTAGGTGTAGTGGAAAGAAAACTGTTTGTGGAATAAAATGGTAAGGCCTCTAGTTCTCTCTCTTGAAGTTATATCTCTGTTAAGTCACCTGCCTTTTCTGAAGTGTAAATCTGAGGTATAAATCAGCTTCTAGATTTATAAAACAAGAGAAGTATTTAGATATTTGCCCTGGTCACAGTGTCTTGTTATTTAAGAGCCAAAGAGGGTCATAGGAGCCAGCTATTTCTATATCAGTAGAGAAATCTTCAGTTCAGAAACCCACTTGACAGCACTTTTGAGAGGTGTTTAAACTCTGGTGGAACTTGAAGAAATTCCTGTCTGCAAGGAAGATCTTTTTTCCATTGTCGCATAGCTATCATTAAGTTCTCTTTGATAGTAAACAAAAGCATTATGGTAAAAGCAAGTGAAACTTAGAGTTGAGTCCTTCCTCTTTACCTGAGTTACTCGTGAAACTATTGATAATCTCTGCAACATTTGTATTTCCACTGAATCATGCCACCTATCTTCATAATTTCTCAAATACTATACATCATCATTAGGCTGTCTCATCTGCAAATGCTTGTTCCTCTTTTGTTCCACTCTTTCAACAACTTTGCTCACCAATTCTGGAGAACATAAAATGTCACTGCTGAATGTTTGATACTCTGTGACAGTTCTATCTGTCTCAACTACGGGTTCACTTTGTATCTCAACATTCATATCATTTATTCTGGCTCACCATCCTCGTCTGTTCACTTTGTTCGCAATAATGTAAATTGAACTTCTGTAATAAACATGGTTTACTATACTTTATCTGACATTTTTCCCCTTGTTCTATGGATACTTTTTTTTCCTTTTCTTAGCCTCTATTTTCCCTTTATCCAAGAAGGAGATGGATCAAATGTCTCCATATACACAGACATTTTCCCCCAGATCTTTTACAGACCTCATCTGGTGAAAAGGTAAAGATCAAAATGGGAATTTCAAGCCATCCCTGGGAATGGGACACAATGGGTACACAATGGGACCCTCTGTGTACATGACCACAAAGCCTATACAAAAGGCCAATTGAAAGTGTTCACTCTGGGATATCTTCATTTAATTAATATATCTTATCATTTCTAGGGTTTTCTAGATACTGATGATGGGCCATTCTTAATTTTATCACTGTCTGTCACAATTACTGATCTCAAGAAGGCAAAGGGTTTCATGTAGTCTAACTAGAACTGAAGCCTTCTTCACCTAAAGATCTTGTTGGCTTCTGCTCCGAAAGCTAGTTTGGAAGTACTGATGACTCCATCATGCCAAGAAGATATTACTCCCCCTTCCCCCGCCAAAATCTCTATCCCATTTATGCTTTTCCAGGTAATTGATTCTGCTCAATTAGTAAGATCAACTAACCAGTGAAATCTCCTTTGAAGCCTGAGCACTTTCCTTTAGGATCATCTTCTTATACTCAGCCCGTGTCGCTAAATGACCCTAGTTTGTCACAGGAACAGTTTTGACATCATACATATATAGCTGTTGAGGATTTGAATGGCCTGTTCATGGTCCTTCTATGCCCCTTCTCTCACCACTGACCTTACATTATTGATCTCAGTTAATATCATTCTAATTGTGGTGTTTCATTCCTTCAAAGAACACATTTAAACTACTACTCTAATTTCAATCTTTCTCTCTAACATCTCAATGACTGACTACATGCCTAAAGCAGTGCTTGTCCCTCTAGAGGACTCTGTGTTTCCAGTTAACTTTTAGAACAAGAAGATGCCCACTGGAACCAAATCCAAGGGAAGAACAAGCTGGCTCTCCAGCATCTCCAAAGATGCTGGATGCTGGAGGAATCCTATTTGTTGCCCAGGTGGCAAAGTTGTTAATTCTGTGACATTTCATTTCTAGGTGTTCCTTCATTTGTGACATTCATCTTCTATGAGTCAGCGATTTGCCTGGTTCAAGAAAGCACCTTCGCAGTGAACTACGATGTGATAGAAGTAACCTTCAGTAACTAGTACATTGTGATGAGCATGGGTCAAGGGAAAAGATGTGCAGTACCATCTCTTATCTCCAGAAACTGACCAGAGAGTAATTAGCCCATTGTAATATGAACCTGGAGATCCTCAAAAATTTCTCCAGATTTCATCTTTTTCTGCCCACTCTGTTGACAGAACAATTAGCATATTCCAGGCCCCATCACTCTAAGGTTTTATTTTGAGTTCACTTTTCTCATTTGCCATGCTGGAATTTTCTCATGTGACTCTGGTCCCTATAACTTGTTACAGTAAAATAAATCCAAATAACAGAGAGGACTGCTTCTAGTAATTAAGGCTTCTAATGTCTGCCCTTCCCTAGTTCACCCTTCATATTTCATATAGGTGGGCAGCAGGGTTCTATGCCCAATGCAGCCCCAGAATTCTTATAATCTCTGATCTCACAGCTCCATCCTACAATCCATCCAATGAGAACCTATTAAAATTCTGTTTTAGGCTGAATTAAGAGCATGATTGTAGTTTTTTTATATTGTGTTACCCCACTGAGAATTGAATTGTCAAAAAATAAAATAAGGAGTTTACTAAATGTAGTTTTTAATAAAAAATATTTTAGCTGATAATCACCATTATTAGTAATAATAATAATGATAAGCTTGGAAAAGTGAAACACTATGAAATGGCTACCACAAGAGCCATAAAAAAGGAATTGGAATTTATGATCGGTCTTCTGCCTATCAGGTATTTTTGTGGACACCAAGTAACCATACTTTGTCATAGAGTTCAGAGAATGTGAATGTGTCTAAGTGGTTCTTCATCACGTTAGTTGAGTTTTTGCTTCAGGATAAAAGCACACTTCCCGACTAATGATGTCAAGACAACCAACCAGCATTAATGTGTTTCTGGTGTCAGTAACAGGATCATGTGGGGTTTTGAACATGTATGAGAACGTCTCGTTGTTCACTGGATCATGGAAACCTGCACTCTCTTTCAGAGAGTTATTTCCTGGGAAGAGAAGTGCCTCTGGCAGAGTTCTAGGGATCCTTTTCTTCTTTTGCTACTGTGCCCTGTTCTCCCACTTACTAATCTCTTGATACTTTGTTTTTTGTAATCACTCTGGCTCCTTCTGTTTCTCTTCCTACCTTCTCTTCCTGTCTTCCTGTATTAGTCTCTCACTCTATTACAAACTCATCATCATCTGCTCTAAAATGCCATATTGAAATGTTGAAGAGAGGCATATCTGATGATCATCCTTTTCTTTCACTTGAATCTTGCTCTTTTGGCTCACATAATTGCGAAGCCTTGGAGCTGAGTACAAAGAGTACATAGATTCTAAAAGTTACTGGAATAGTTTTCTCATAGTTTCTATCTCTTGAGTCACAAGCTGATTTCAAATGGAACATGAACACTGAGAATAGAGGTCTGAGTTAGAATTCAAGATACATCTTTTACCAGCTAAGGAATTTTTTTCTTTATTTTTCTTATCTTTATGAGGGGAAAAAATGAGAACCTCATTCATAGGCCTGTTGTAGGAATTTAATGAGATAATCTATGCAAAGTGGTTGGCACACTGCTTGGCACATAAAAAGTACTCAAAAAACATTAGCTATTGCTAAAATTATTTGTTACCCCCCCTTCAAAGGATTATGGCAAATATTCTGTTTGTCAGATTTTATTTACGGAAATTATACACTTTTGCCAACCTAATTTTTACCTCCCTATATTTTTTCATCATTTGATAATGTACTTGTAAATGTCTACTCATACTAAGTGAAACTAGAGTGATAAGATATCTTTTCATCAGTATTAGAAATCTTTGAACGTGGTACAAAACAAAATCTGCCTTTTCTAGCTTGAAGGTCTGTGATGCCCTAGCAATAAATGCTGCAGGAGAAACAGATATGGAGTTCAACTTTTTAAAACTGAGATCAATAATGTAAAGTCAGTGGTGGGGGGAACAGGCAACCAATAATTTAAGAGGTTAGCATATTTCAAGGTGACTAAAACTATATAAAATAAATTGTTGTGGTTTTTTTAAATTTTTTTTTTTTGATCTCCTGCTTGGTTGCATTTCTTTAATGCAGCTACTTCATGTGGGAAGAAGTGATTTAAGAAAAATGGAAACAAATATTAGGTACAAACTAGACTTAGTCTTCCTTTAATTCTTGAATTGGGTGGATGTTAAAGAAAATGGACTGAGTGAAAAGTAAAAAGTGACAAAATTAAGCCTTTATTAATGTTTGCAACTTAATGGAGGTAAAATAAGACTTACCGTATTAGAAGATTTTATATATATATATATATATACAGACACACACACACACACACATATGTATATATATATATAAATTGTGCTAAGAGTTAAGAATGTTATTAACATATATAGGTATGTTATATAATATATGAAATCTGTAAGTTATATATAATATATAATAATATGCAATATAACATAATGTATAAATATTTTCTATACAATATATTATACACTTAAGTATATAAATATAAATACACAAACTCAAACACACACACAAAGATGGAGTCCCAAGAAAGCCAGTAGAGTGATTGAGTCTGAGTCCAAAGGCATAAGAACCAAAGGAGCCAAAGCTGTAAATCCTAGTTGAGGGCAAGGAAAAATAAGACAAAACATCTCAGCTCAAGCAGGGAGGCGGAAAATAAAAGGGATGAATTCCTTCTTCCTTCACCTTTTGTTCTATTCAGTCCCTCAACAGGTTGGATGATGCTCATGCACACTGGGGAAGGCAGTCTGCTTTATTGAGTCCACCAATTCAAATATTAATCTCATCCAGAAACACCCTAACAGATATACTTATAAATAATGTTTAATTTGGGCTCCCTGTGACCAGTTAAATTGACACATAAAATTAACCACCACACTTGCTTTTCTTCCCAAAATTTAAGCTAATTTTGAAAACCAAGCTGCCAAAATAAAACTGTAGATTTTATGAATAAAGCAGTGCTAGAGAAACATATTATTGAGAAATTATGTATTATTGGTTTGTTGTTGGTAGCCAAATGAATGTCAACCCAAGCTGATTTCAGAATATATCTATATTTTCTCTCTCTACACATATACGTACACAGCGCATGCACACACACACACACACACACACACGCACACACACACACATACACACCATGGGACACAATGCTTATATTTTTACAACTTATTTTAAAGCACTTAAAATATTCTAGATAAGTGAATATTTTAAATAAAAACTAAAGTTACAATAGTCTCCCCAAAGTCTTCTTCAAAGTCTGGCAAAAAGTGCTAACATGAAATAAGAGCCATTCAATGGTATTTTACCAATTGTTTTTTTTTTTTTTTCAGAACTCCATTGAAAATAATTCAAGGGCATAGTAGTCTAATTTCAACATTTGTATAATTAACCCAAGTTATTTAATAAATTCCCACTATATGTCCAGCTTTCTGTTTAGATCTTAGATGATATTTTAAACAAAGAATATGCTATTTCACACTCTATGACAGACATGTTAATGAGAACATAGAAATCCACATGTAAAATAAATAACATTTCCATGATGTATTAATAAAAATAATATGCATAGTCTATGTTTAAGACATTCATTTATTATTTGGGCAGCTTTTTATGATCCAGATACTAGTCTATGAACCAGTTTTATAGCAGTGAACAAAACGTAAATATCTCTGCCTTCATGAAGTTTACATTTCCCTTAGAGGCAGCAGACAATAAAATATATAGTATGTCAGCTAAATACTCATTAGAAGATAAAAATTAAAAAAGGGGTTAAGGCATGGCATTAGGGGTCAGGGCTAGCCTCACTGAGGAGGTGGCTCTAGAGGACGTGAGTCATGAGGAACCTATGTAAGAGCATTCCACGCAAAGAAATCAAAAGGTGGAAACTTCCTGAGAAAGGAGCATTGCTGCCATGTCTGAGTAAAAGCAAAAACATCAGAATTGTTGGGGATAGAATGAAGGCAAAGATAACTAGAGAATAAATTAAAAAAGTAAACAAGCCCAGATTATTCTGAACATTGTGAGCATTTGAGCAGGCTTTGACTTTATTCTGAGAGAGTTGAGTACCCACTGGAGAATTTTGAGGAGTACATTTTATGATTTAGGATTTAATAGGATTACTCCAGTTGCTGTGTTAAGAATATAACAAAGGCAAGGGGAAAAGTAGAGAAGGAAACTAGTAAATAGATGTTGTAAAAATACTTAATAAATATGATGCTGGCTTGTGCCAAGATAAAGTAGTAAAGTAGTGAGTTAGATTCTGAATACATTTTGAAGGAGCAGGTAACAGTACTCACAACCTGATTAGATGTAGAGTATGAAAGTAAGAGAAGAGTCAAAGATGACATTAAAGTTTTGGTCTAAATCATTGAAAAGATGGGATTGCTGTTATCTATGATAGTGAATACTGCAAGAGATGCAGCAGCTCATTTTAGACATGTTAATTTAATAGGGAATAAATGTGTTTAATGCCATTTGAATATAAATCTGGAGTTCAGGATAGAGGGCCAGTCTAGAGCAATAATTTGAGAGTTATCAAAGACTATTTTCTGGGGCACATCACCATTCAAAAGAAGGAAAATGGAAGGGAAAACTAGCAAAGGACACTGAGAAGAAGCTGCCATGTGTAGAAGAATGAGATTATAGAATGGTTCTAAGTAAGAGCAAGTGAAGAAAGTATTTCAAGAAGAGGGAAGTTAGCAATGTTTCAAATGCTTTTTAATATTATGATTGAAAATACAGTATTGGATTGAGCATGAAGAAATTAGATCTGGCACATGATAAGCCATCTCCAAATAAACATTGAGTTGGTTCATGGTTTTCTGGTTCTGCTGATTCTGCTCAAAATTGGCTGATCTTAGTAGATTTGTTTATTCACCTGCATCAACTGCCAGGTCAGGTTGGAGCTAGTTGTTTTTAGAAGTCACAGCTGGGAAACATGTCTTTGCTCCATGTGGTCTCATGTCCTTCACCAGGTAGACCAAGACTTGTTCTTATGGTGGTTAGAGAGGGTTCCAAGAGCAAATCTCATCCAGAAACACCCTACATTTAAGATGGGAACAATATCACTTCTGCGGCATTCTATTGCCAAGTCACAAGGTCAGTGCTGATAAAAGATGGAAAAATAGTCTCCATTTCTTAATGGTAGTCACATTGCAAAAGACATGAATATGGGGAGGAGAAAAGGATTGTGACAATGTTTATAATTTACCTCAGTAATTTTGACAAGAACATATTAAAAATGAAGAATGTAAATATATTTTATAACTTTTTAAAGGTTTTACTTATTAATGTTGAACTTCATGTTTTGAGATTAGTCAAAACTGAATTATATGATGGAACTGAACACATGAGAAAAAGTTTGGGGTAATTACCTATTTGCTGAGATAAATTGATTTTACATCACATAATCTCATGGGCCTCTAACTGGGATGTTGTATCCTTAGGAGCATGTGGCGGCATGTCTACATGTACATAAAATCCCAGGACAAGTTAGACACATCTTCCTAAAGGGTAACATTTACCCTCAGAATAATAGGAAATATAATATTTTAAGAAAAATATTTAAATGTCATATAAATTATAAAACTCATGATTTTAAAGATAAAGTGAAGCTTCATGTTTGTGGCATCTCAGGCTCTAATTTTAGGATTTCAAGCTTCTTGGCCATTAAGAATGCTTTGCTTGAAAATTTGAGAAAAATTATTATAGTTTATGTGCCCTGAGAGTTTAAACCAGTATTTTATGTTTGTGCAGAAAACTTATGAGGTGAGATAGTTGAATATATGTATTTGAATAATTTGATCTTCCAAGTAACTTTAATTATCTGTGAAATGTTAACAATGTATTTTTAAAACATTACAAATATTTCTTAATTATATTGTCAAATTAAGAGTAAGTTAAAATTCAGAGAACCAGGTTTGTTCTTCTGACTTGCTTATTAATTAATTCTGCACAAGTGGGCTTGGGTATCCTCATCTATTCAATGGAACACTAATGCTGGAACAATCTGTATAATCTAACTTTAGCAAAAATATAATTAAACATTATGTAAAGGATCCAGAGAAAGTGTGACCGATAATCACATTTTTATTAAATAGAATTATCGGCATTATGTCTTCTGATCAATATGTATAAATATGTATTCTGTGGATAAAATATTAACCAGATATGTGTATCTTAGATAATGTCATTTATTCTGGATGATATAAGACTTTTTAAAATAAAAATTTATGTAAATTATTACAAAGACAAGATTTCAGACCAGTTTAACTGCTTGAATCCTTTGATAGCTGAAGTTGGTTTTCAGCACCATGGACAGCGATACAGTATTCCTACAACAGCCGCCTACTGAAAGACTGCACTATCAAAAGACTAGGAAGAATTTTAGTTCATATACCTGTCCCCAAATTTAAATAGTATCGTAAAAAAATGAAAGAAAGACTATCTTTTTTATTTCAAAGTTGAAAATTTAACCAGAGCCTCACAATTGACCATAGAAAAATTAATTAAATGAATATATTATTGAGCACATAATATGCTCAGTATAACTGGTGTTATTTACCAAATGCATTCTCATTATAATTTAATTTTTCTCTTATCTCCCTGATAAAATATAACTACACACTATAGTATATTATAATTACCAAACTTCATATAATGTGTAATTTGATATATGTATACTTTGAAATATCTTTAAAAGCTTGGGTTGACTAAAGATTCTCTAGTTTATCCTTTAGTAATTTCGTTGTCCTGTATTAACTTTAACCCTTCAATATTTCCCTCAAATAAAAACAATAACAACAAAATAATGCAGAATTTCTTTAGAAACAAACACTCATACAACTTCTCCTCAAAGAGATACCCAGCAAAGACTTCTAAAATTGACATCTAAAATTACTATATAGGAGTTACGCATTACTTTTTCAAGGGTAAATAAAGTTAAATGAGTCTTAAGATAAGCATGAAGTTTTTAATGATGTATGAAAGTTTCAATTTAAATATAAGGTAAATAAATTTAACTAGATCCTAAAAGTAGAATTAAAATTTTTAAAAAATTCATACTCTAATGCTTTTTAAATGTTTAATTTAAAATTAATTAAGGTAGTTGATTTCAATTACAATAGAATTATGGGCTATACACCACTTAATTAAACTTGCTGAATGTGACATTGCCAAAGGATCTTGAATAAATGTGGTTCCACTTTTGGCCAGGAGATGGAGCTGTCATGTAAGAGGCTGCCTTACATTTATTTATTTATTTCAATTTAGCATGCTGCTTTCCAACAGACAGTGGATACCATCGAGTGAGTGTCAGAACAGAAAGCTAAGGCAGAAGCAGAGAGGATGCTGTGGTCGTCCTTTCTTGTTTTTTATTTTTCACTAAAGATGGAACACATGTGAGATTTTACTTTCTTCTCTAGTCAAAATTCTGAAAAACTGCATTGGAGACTATTATATTCAACACATATATGGATTCTGTGCTATGATTTACAATTCCCTTTATTTCAGGTAAGCCAATATTATTCTCTCATTTATCTATTGAGGAATCATTATCTATGTTAATGAAAATGTTTAAAATAAAACGTTTGCTTTGTAAGCTTCGGTTCAGATCTAAAATATTCAAAAGGTCTAAATCTAGCTGTTCTGCATTTTTAAATCTTTCTAGACTGAAATAGGCTCCAACTCTGGCATGCTATATTTTAATATGTCTTTGGCTTTTTGACCTTTAGTGTCTGTCTATCTGTAGCTATCCTCACGTGCCTTTTGAAGGTAAAGCTTTCAAAGTGAAGGATGAAATACTGCTCCTTAACACGGTGAACAAATTGTAGAGATGTAATGAAGCAGATTAACATGGCAGTGGCTTTGCCAAAGCTCAGGGCTGAGCCTTCTGATAGGAGCCTCAGAGGCATCCTGAGTCCAAAGACCTTCTGAATAAGGCCTCCTGCCAGCAATGATGGTATGGATTATTTATGCTTTTTTTCCCTTTTAGGAAAATATGTAAGTCATTTCTTTTATATGAATGAAAGATTTATGTAATGCGTTTAATAGACTTGGAATGATAACACAGACCCTCTCCCCTCCCCCAATATGAATGTAAGGAGTAAACTGAAAACAAATTAATTGCTGAGAAAATGGATTTTTTAAAAAATCTTGGTAGATTTGTGATGATAGGACTGTAGCCATTAGAAATAGTTGATATTGTATAAGGTGCTCACACTTTAAATTATTTTTGGTCATGTGACATTAGCTGTGCTAAAGAGTGGAATGACTCAGGAGCTAGAAACTGCATGCAACAGCCCTGCTTTTCTCTGCTGCTTCTCATGTCTTCCCTTAAATCTTCTTTTTATTATCATCAAATTACTAGGAAGAAATCAATTACAAATCCTGCATTTAAAAGTCCTGGTTGTCATTTAGATCAATTTTAAGTATTTAAAAATTTTTTATAAGACTGTTTTAAAATGCCTAATTCCCTCCTCTTTATAGAGTGGAGTGTGTGTGTGTGTGTGTGTGTGTGCGCGTGTGTGTGTGTGTGGTGGTGGTGGTAGAGACGGCAGGTGGTGGGGATGTATCAGGATGTTTCTATCTTACTCATCGTTTTCCTATAAAGAGGTAGCTCTGCTGTGTCAGAGGTTGTGAAAGCTATGGGGAATGATTTCATAGAATGGTTTGACCCATCAAGAAAAAATCCATTCTTTTGACATATGGGATCTATAAAGAGATTTAAGTTCCAAATGTTCCTATATACATGGGAATTTTTAGAATTACAGATTTTTAGCATGTATCTATCTCATGATTTAAAGAATAACAGCTGTGGCTGAGAGATTGAGTTTCCCAGAGCCACATACTAAATTAGAATTAGAGGCAAGGCTAGATCACTAGTTGACAGTTTTCACTGTCTTTCATAGCACTAACACGATTTACCTCTAGTGTAAATCCAAATGGCATATAGCAGGTGTGCTGATATTGACTTTGTGTGTGTGTGTGTGTAAATTCTATGAAATAGGGTTTCTTTCAGTGTACATGTTATGTTTTTCAGTGGCATATTATGTGCAGTGTTCAGTTTTCTCAGACCTCTTGATGAGGCATCCAAAAAAACTAAAACAACAACTGTGGAGACTCTCTGTTTCTTAATATTCTCCTTTCTTCATTTGATGAGGTATGTTATTCTACTCTGCGCCCATGAATGATATGTATAGTCACATCATAGATCATAACTCTGTTCTTCCTGCCTAACAAAATAGACGGTACATGTAGATTAGTCTATTGACCCTTACAGATACATCATCTTGTGCCCTGACCTTCTCTCTTTTTTTTACTTATGGGCACAGGCTGCACTTTAGTTCTTCAATATCTTGAGAAAGGAAAAGGATTAAAATGTGTCACTTCCACATACAATATTTATGGAGTACCACACATCTACTGAGAACTGTCCACTGTAGAGACTGAGACATAAACAAAGGCACGGAGTTTACCTCATGGAGTTTAATATGAATATGTGCCTGTACAGATAGTACTAAAGCTCTACATATTATAAAAATGAAAATTAAAAAATAGGAGAAAGTGAATGGGACATGAATATGAGCATTTATCTGGTACTAGGCACTGTGTTAAGTCTAAGATGCAGAATAAGCTAACAGCACAATTTTTGTGCATGAAGAGCTCAGAACCCAGAAAAAAAGGATATGATAGTTAAATTAGGTATTTAAGAGTGAGTTGAGTTTAAATAAATAAAAATAGAAAGTTACCATTCCAAGGACAAAGGTGAGGCAAGCAAATACAAGGAAATAGGGAACTATAGGACATTACATAGGGAAATTATAGAAAGTTGCAAAATTACAACTTGATTGGGGCCCACGGGTGCTGTATTTTTTTGTTGTTGTTTTTCTGTGGCAGCAAAAGTAAGGATAATGAATTTGACTTTTGATGTTATGCTTTTAACATAGTAACACATGCTCTCACATAGAGATGAAAGTGAAGGTGAAAAATAAGGTGAAAATTTTATGTCCAGATATCAGATTAGAAGATAAAGCTGAATATATAGCTGTGTATGAAGCTCTGGCAAGAATTAGATTATACATAAATGAACATCATTGGGGAATAAAAATGGGGTGAAGATGACTGGGGTATAACTTTAACATTAATTGGAGTAAAATGAATCTAGAAAGGACACTAATTAATTGTGGAAACATAATGAGAAAAGTTGGAAGAATAATAATGTTATAGGAGGCAAAGCAAGTAAGTTGACTACCAAAGACAGGGCTTAAAAGCAATAGCAAACCCATAAAGTGGTTATTTAATAAGAAATTAGGGTAGGAGCTGATGAACTTTGTTGTTATTATTATTATTAGGTCATCAGTGGATTTTAAGAGGTTTAGTAGATTTGCACAGACAGGAGCTCAGACTGAGGACTAAACTGGAAATGAGAAGCCTGAAGAGTAATTTTAGATTTTAAGACGTTTACCGGTGAAAGAAAATAGATAACAGTTTTTACTTTGAGGGGTAATGTACTGTTGAGGGAAATTCGATGTTAGTTAGCATTAGAAAAACCTCAGCTCCTTCCTAGAGTAAAGTTATTAAGTCAGTATAAAGAAATTTGTAAAAGAAAGAAACAAAAAATATATCGAAGTTGCAGGAGACAAGAGAGTGAAGGTTCAAGGATGTTTTTCTTTGAAACAGGAAGAAGGGGTAGGAAATGATTTAAAGGAAAGCTGAGGTAACTCACTTGAGGTGCCCATTCTTGGAAATTAAATCCTTATCTGTAAGATAAAATATCTCTTCTATTTAAATTAGTTGGGTCCTCAGAAAAGGCTGTTTGTGGCATATGGACTTTCTCGAAGAAATAATTAATCCTCAGTAGCAAAACACTCTCCAGCAGAGCACATTTTAGTCACATTAATCCTTGAATTGGAAACTAATAACACCGTTTCACATTAGGTTTATTGTACATACTTCAGTTATCTATTTTTTATTCAGAATGACCTGTTTAAAAACAGCTTCTATTTTAAATTTGCATAGGATTAGACCAACATATATCTATTACGCATATCTAGTTTGATGTTAAGGTCTGGTTTGTCAGCCTCTGAATTAATTATTCAATCTCTAGCCTTTTCTTCTCTAAGTTTTATTAGTACTTTCACAAGGATATGTATAAAGAGAAAAAGTTGACTTAATTACAAACTTCCTTCTCTTTGGCAAACTAACCTCCTTTATGCAGCTTTCTACCAGAAATTCTTTCTCTCTTCTATTGATAGTTCCAGAATCCTCTTGCATCTACCCTAGATCCAATGTCTAGGCAATCCCTAGTACTCACATGCCATGGAATGGCAGTATGAGGCCTTGAAGAAGGAGCAGTCGTGATGAAGAATCCCATTCTTCACACTGACACCTGTGAAATAGCTGCCTTCTCAGTTCAGATTAACTCAGTTCATTTCAGAAGTGGTTGGATAGAAATATCACTTCCTTCTTTTTCCTTCTTTTTATACCTGACTCTATGAGGCCATATGGCGAGCCTGGCAGGTTAGAGTGAGAGGGGTAGAAGTAGGCATTTAGGTGGCAATACAGACACATATAACTTTCCTTACCTCAGAGCTGACTGTGGGCAACATTATAAAGGCAGACTTCTCCCTGCCCCTCAGAGTCCTCCTCTTTTCTTCTTTTTCCCCTGAGAATCTCCTCTAGATATCCTCCTAGCTACCTCACTCAGCTACTAAGCTTTATAAATAAGATTATTTTGAATCTAGCTTCAGGTCTCAGTTATTAAAACATTAAGATAGAATTTAGATTTTTTTGTTTGGTTTTATTCTATTGTTATTAGGAAATTTGGGGTTATTATTGCCAACTGTAGAACTCTTATGCATTATGCATTTCGAACTTGATGTTTATTTGCCTCCGTGTTTTCTTGACCAACAATGTGGCTACTTTGGAGGCTGTGGAGGAGATAGCTGATGATCTAAAATGAAAACACTAACTTGAGTTTAATTCCATTAACAGCTGTTGTGTACCCACAGGAGGGCCATGGACAATGCTTGGTACTAGAGGTTCTGACGTGAATACTAACCATGCAGCGAACCAGATCAACACTTCTCAGCTCAGAGCACTTTCACAGGGATTAAACTCTATATTTGGTTTTGTCGCTGACTCCCTTTGAAAAATATTTAAATTATAATTTTTAATAGGTCAGAGAAAACACAAATCAGGCCTTAGAATAATATTTTTCAGATTTCTGCTCTAAGTAAACATGCTAGAAGTTATACATTAAGATCTTTTAAAATTTCTATTGAAAAAATTTTGTAACAAAGGTCACAAACACTTTTAACATTAATTTCAAACCATTTTCAGAAGTTGCCAATAAAAAAAAATCCACTACTTTTCCTGTTTTTATCACTTTTTGCTATAAATTATGAATACATTTTATTTAGGATGCTTTAAATACTGATGATAGTTACAAACAAGTTTATTTCAAAAGAAACCAACTAGGAAAATATTTAAAGTGTTTTAATATATTTTGCATTTTTCAATACTGTGGATTTAGATTTTGCCAACAGCTACTTCACATGTCTATTATCTTTAGAATGCACATTTAATATGATCTCTAATTTTGTTTAGATATAATAAAAGTAAAATTTTTGAAAAAAATTGCTTACATTAGTGAAAAGTTGTGCTTTAGGATTTAAAAAAAGAAAAGTAATAGTGTCTATGAAAGCAAATAAGATCTTTAGTCATCAAAATGTGATTTTATATTACATTGATTTTAAGAAGCATTAAAATCTTATGTGCATTTAGTTGATGACAAATACCATTGGCAATATAGTGATGGCTATGGAAATTTCAAAGTGGCCAAGAACATGAGATAAAATCGTATTAAAATGCAAAGGTAAAAGCTACTGGCTTATCTCCCTGTAATATTCATACATTAGTGTTATCTCCCCCTTACTTCATTTGGATTTAGAGAAATCGGGGTGGTAAAAGCAGAAGTGGAGGTGGACTTTGCAAAACTTTTCCTGATTATATTCCACTGAAATTTTAAAACAAGATCTTTATTCGGAAGAAAACATAATTACTAACTACATTAATAATAATAATTTAAACATTTTTTCTATTACATAAGGACCTTTTGTTATTTCTGACAATATTTGGAGAAATGGTTTAAGAATCATGGGTATTTAAATATATTTTATTTATCAGAATGCGTTAAAAGATTTTTGAGGGTAAGAAAACCACAATTTTAGTTAATTTTTGGTTTTTAGTTGTTAAAAATAATTTTTTACTGGAATAAAATGATATTGGGAAGCGATCGCCCTCACGAAGTGCTTTGAATTGTTTGAATTAATATTACAGTGTAAAATGATTAAATCTTGTATTGCTATTTAGCATCAGTTGGGATTATAATTTACTTTCAGCATAAGAATGTCTTAGTGGTGTTAAGAAATAAGTATGCAATTAAGTGATTGCAAAATTATGCCCTGTCCCATCTTGTGGTGAGTGATATGCATGGAAAAACAAAGTCCTTATTAGGCTCATATGAAAGATAGTGGATTGGTTGGAATATCATGAAAAAAGAGAGAGTTTATGATAAGATTATGATCAGAGAAGACTAACATTGTCTCCCTTCTCTGAATAACTGATGTCAAAAGGTGAAATATCTAAGACATGAAGCAAGCCACCCAGGGGGCAATTGTGATAGTATCTCTATTAACTCAACATTACTGGCTAGGATGTTTTCCTCCTTTTCTGTCTCTCACCTGGACTGAGCAACTATGGTGGCCCAGAAATTGTCAGGCAGGTAAGATGTGCCAGAGAAGTGCTCAGACTTATACTTGCGAATGCCTGCATCAGTGGTCTGGGGAACCTAGCTGTGTATAGATAGGGTGACTGTAAATTATCAAAACCACATGTGGTTAATAATTTCTCTAGAACAACAGCAGTAAACCAGGACTGTCCCAAGCAAACTATAATATATGATAACCCCATTTCTGATAGTTGGAAGAGAGGAAAATCAGAAAAGGATGATGCCATATTTTATATTCGATTAGTCTACCCAAATAAATGGTTCATGATTTAGGTGTCTAGGTGTCAAAAAGTTAAAATGCAAAATGGCCCCTAAAAGCTAGATAAAGATCATAAAAATAAGATACCCAATTACTGGCCTTGATAAATCCACCAACAGAAATTTCAGATGATTCTTATTGAATCCTTAGTTACATCACCAGGAATGACCTAACTCTATGAATTTTGCAATCGACTTCTTACTAAAGTCAATTTTCTGCAGAAACAACTGTTTTAGTAAATATATGTTGTTATTGCAAATATAGACTCAGAAGAAGCAGAATATGGGAAACCCTTTTGCATTTTGATGGCTTCTGGCACTAGTCTTATGTCCTTAGAGCCATAACTTCCTACACCCTCAGAAATTTTAAGGTTAAATTAGACCTATCAAGATAAAAGTAATAATTTACACAAAATCTATGAATATTTTCAATTCTGGAAACTTGGTGGACTAATGAATGTGGAAGTCCTTTACCAACATTTATAAACTCTAAATATAATAAAAATGCTTCTTAAATACATAGTTAAACTCATAATAAAGGGAAGCTGCCAGTATTTCAGAATTAAAAAGATAACTAAAACCCTGAGAGTAAACATGAAAGCTGACATAGGGATCTGGGGAGTAGAAAAAGAGATATCATATTTCGAATAAGATCTTAATTTTCAGAGAGTTTAGTTTTAAAATCTGTGCAAATATAAGGATGAGGTCTTGAACTTTGTAATATGGGGAATTCACACTGAAAACCTGTGTAAAGCAGAGCCTCAAAAAATTGTAGTCTCACTGAAATAAGAATTAGAAAACGCAAATATCTTGATCCAGGAATTCAAGGACATTTGTCTCTGTCTGTCTTTTAAGAAAAAAAGAATTAAAACCCTAAGACTGCATCAAGTCAGATAGAAAATGCATATATAATATTCTGTGGAAAGAAATTCCTCAGTGTCAGGCTAATATCTTTGAATATTTGGCAGAAGCAATTGAAAAAATAATAGAAAGTCATTTTCTCAAACCATAGATCTTAAAAGAAAAAAAAAAACAACTTAGACTCACAATAAACATATACAAGCTATATAAGAAATAAATTGCCATAAGGGATGTTCAGCAGCCTTAACAAAAAAATGTACAGAACCAGCATCTCAGGAACTTGAAATAATAAAATAATACAAAACAAGCTATAAATAAGCATGCTTAAAATGATAAAAGTGTTAAGGAATAAAAACAAAACCCTTTGAAATAGGAACGACAGGTATTTAAAAAAAAGAAACCAAATGTAAATTTGTAAATGAAAATGATACAAATTAGCATTTAAAACTGTATGCGTTTAACAGATTAGATACAGCTGAAATAAGAATTAAAGATTTGTATATAGAGATGAGGATTTACCCAGAATGCATTAGTGGCATTCTTAATTTTAAGAAGCATGATAAGTAGAATTAAAAGGATCAGCAACACCAAAGAGATATTATAGAAAGAAATAATTGAGATAATGGAGGAGATTTGATATTTGAGAATATAGTAGCAGAGAAAATTCCAGTACTGATGAAAGTCATGTTCCTTGGATAGAAGAAGCACGAATCAAATGATGAGACTCTGTCTTCAAACCCAGATAAATTCTTTAACCATTTGAGAATTTAGTATTAAAAATTAATAAAATCGGAGATGTTACTTAGGTCTAGTAAAAGAAGGCAATACTAAGATTGCAAGGGTGTACATGCAGTTGAGCAGAGTAGGCAAGAGAGAAGCAATTGAAGAGCAGCATCAAAAGGTCCAGAAATGGAAAGAGGCACATATGGACCAGATGGGGTGATTCTGGAACAAATTACTTAAAACTACTCATACAACTTTATTGCTGACCAAAGCCTAACTAAAACACTCCAAGCAACAAATGGAATGGTCATAATTTTGGAAATATATTTCTTATTTGACTTTAAATATTTGTTTGTTGCCTTAAAAAATTTATCATGACTTCTTTTGTCATATTTAGATTCTTACAAAAAGAGAGAAAATATGATACAGTGGAAGACTCCTTTGTACCCATATTGATCCCATTCCTATCAGTCCCTTCTCAGTTAACAGCTATTTTGAATTTGATGCACAGTCTTTATATTCATATTTTTCAATTATACTCCATACAACTTGCACACACAATATGGAGTACTGTTTTATGTATTTTAAAATTTTTATATGTGTTATCATACTATAAGTATCTTTCTATATTTTTCTTTTTACCCTCAACATGATGTTTTTGAGAACTGATCATTTTTATGTATGGACATATAGTACAATCACTTCAACTAATGTATAGTATTCCTTTATGGAAATGGATCACAAATTATTTACTATCTCATAATGATAGATATTCGGGTTACCACCAAAATTTTTTTACTAGTATAAACAATGCTGCCATGAACATCTTTATATATTATTCTGTATCTACCCATGAGCTTGTGTAGGTATGGCAATGGATTTCAAATACACTCTGTTTGACAGTTTCACACCCTTGAGTACAGTCCAAATAGTTAGTCAATAGTCCAGATTTCCACCACCAGCATTATAATAGTGTAATCTACTTTCTTTTATAGAAGATAAACCCATTATAGCATTTTGGAGAAAAGTAAATAGAAAAATTCTTAGTGTTGATATCACTTATATGTGGGATATAAACCGAAAAGCAACAAATGAACAGGCAAACAAACAGAGACTCATGGACATGGACTGTAGACTAGTGGTTACCAGAGGATAGGGGATGGGGGAGGAGGGGAGAGGTAGAAGTGTAAAAGGGGTCAAATATAGGGGGTTGGGGGAGGGTGACTTGGGTAAAGGGGATCAAATATAAGGCAGCTGAAGGAAACTGGACTTTAGGTGGTAAACACACAATAGAATATACAGATGTCAATTATAATGTACACCTGAAAATTATATAATTGTATTAACCAATGTAATCCCAATAACCTTAATTAAAAAAATTCTTAATATTCATGTGAAACAAGACATTCAGTTCAAGGTTGTTTTTTCACTACTTAGCACAATAATTACTTAATAGTATAGAGTTTAACAGAGTTCCCATATGCCCCACACCATTTTTCTATTACTAACATCTTACATTAATATGGTACATTTGTTATAATTAATTGACCAATATTGATAGTCTTATTAACTAAAGCTATGCTCGATTAATATTTTTTTAGTTTTTAATTAATTTTATTTTCTATTTCAGAATCTCATTCAAGATAGATTACCTTTAGTTATCATGTCTCCTTAGGCTCCTCTTAATTGTGACACTTTCTCAGACTTGCCTTGTTTTTGACGGCTTTGACAGTTTTGTGAAGTACTCTTCAGGTTTTGTAGAAGGTCCTTTATTGTTTTTTTCATAATTAGACTAGAATGTAGATTTTTGAGAGGAAGGTCACAGAGATAAAGTACCATTTTCATCACTTTATATCAAAGATACATACTATCAACATGATTGATCAGTTGCTGTTGACTTTGCTGACTTTGCTGAGGAAATATTTGTCTTCTTCACTATAAAAATACTCTTTTTTCTCCTTTCTATATTGTACTCTTTGGAAAAAAGTCATTATGCATACAATTAAGAAGTGCAGAGTTATGCTCTCCTTCTTGATGACAGAGTACATAAATTATTTGGAGTCTTATGCACAGGAGATCTCTCTCCCATTTGTTTATTTATTCAATCACTTATCTCTATCAATATGGACTCATGGATATTTATTTTTTACAAATTGGGTTATAACCCAATATAACTTTATTTTGTGACTCAGATTATTCCAACTTTAGCCAGTGGTTGCTCTTTCAGTTGGTTTTTGTATACCTCTGACACATCGTTGTTTATGTGGATTTTTCTTTTCTGAGTACTTCTTTATATTCTGGTATTACAAGATGTTTTAGGCCCATCTTTTACATTTCCTGTCTTAGTCTTAGAATCAGCCATATCTGTGAGGAGATCTGGTTCTTTTTATTGGAGAATGGTATTGGAAACCAAGAGCTGAGCATGGGGGTGGATTTAACCTTTTCTAAGCAATTAGAATAAAACTAAAACTAAAACTTAAAAAAAAAAAAAACGTTTTATAATAAAATTATGTAAGTGGCTTCAAATATAGTGGGGAGTTTGGTAATTCATCTCCTCTCTCTTTGGTAAAAGCAATATTCTAAATCTGTATGCCTCCAGTGAATTGCCTGCTCTCTGCCAAGCATGTTTTAGAGAGTTGAGGTACAATGGAGAACTACACAATACTCCTGCTGTTGTCAAGTCTACATTCCAGTTTATAAAGATAATAAATTGCAAAACAAGTAAATGAACAAGGCAATTTCTGAGAATAATAAATGCAATGAAGAACAGAAAACAACAATATTTTTAAAAAGGACATGGTTGCATGAGGGCCGGGCAGTTAACTTTGGCTGGTTAGGGAAGACATCACTGAGGAGGTAAAATTTGAGTTGAAGTAAGTTTTCAGCCACGAGATCATGGTTGTGTGTTTCAAATAGAAGGAATTGTGAGTGTAAATGCCGTAAGGAAAGAGAGACCAAATTTTATAGGTGTTTGTAAATTATTATAATGGTTTTATCTTTATTCAAAGTGCGACTAGAAACCATCGGCAAGATTTAAGTAGAGACTCACATAATCTGATTTGTGTTTTTAAATAATCATTCTGAGTTTATGTGGAGAATGAGTTGCAGAAATAAAATTAGTGAAATCATTCATGAGACAAGTTTAGTAACCCAGGTGAGCCAGGGTTACTTTAGTAAGCCAGTGCTGGAATAGACTATCTGATAGCAGTGGTGATAGAGACATGTGAGCAAAGTTTAAGGTATCTTGTGAATAGACATAGTAAACCTGACTCTGGGTGATGGGGCTAAAGATGAAAGAGCCAGGGTTAAATTTGTCTATTGTCTCCCCAGTGACTGTGGGAGAAGCCTTCAGGGAAAAGCCCTTTTTCAGGAGCAGTCCCAAGTCAACAAAGACTCGATCGAGATTAATTCCTTAAACTATCCCTGGCTGCAGCGCTAACTGCAGAGTTTCACTTTCTCAGTATGGTTTCAGTGAAACATCACTGGATCACAATGTCTATTTCTTCTTCCCATTAAATTTAAATTAATTTGAATTTCCCCTTACCAGAAAGGTAATGTATGTTCATTAGAGTTCATTTAGTAAACACATACAAGGGAACTAAAGGACATATAATTTATCCTTACATTTTCTACCATAAATATGTTTGTTAGTTGGTTAGTTCTTTTATAAATGTGCTTATGCTCTACTTGCTGGTTTTTTTAACCTGATTTTTTTGCTTGTCATTAAATGTTTTTGTATGCAATCATTTTTATGGCTGCATGTTATTCTATTATGGGAACACCAAAATTTATTTAGCAAAAGACTTGTTGAGCCCTTGGAGTTTTTCAATATTCCATTGTAAAAATATTTCAACAAGTAGTATGTAAGCTAAATATTTACTTACATTTTTACTGGGTTCTTTTGCTAGATTTCCAGATCTTGAATTGCTTGATTAAAGGATATAGATATTTTCAAGGTTCTATATGATTAATTGCCACATAGAAAAATTATAGTGATTTTACATTTTTCACAGCATTGCATACAAAATATCAGTTTCTTTTATGCCAGTATGCCCGTACTGAGTAGAAGCATTAATTTTTTTTTTTCAAATTTGGTAGTCGAAAATGGAGTTCCTTTGCTTAATTGGTGATGAAGTTAAAATGTTTGCCTGTTATTTTATGAGGTCTTGCATCTTTCTTTTACCTGTTGTTTAGTCATATCTGTTGCCCAGTTTTTTTCTATTGTGATGATGTTTATTGAATTATATGAGGATTTTTGTATTTAAAATACATAATTTAAAAATAAATCTGCTATTATATCTGTTGCAATGGTTTTCCAATTTATAGTGTCTTTTAATATTTTTATATATACAGAAATTATATGTTTTATTTACATATGTTATATTTATTTATATTATGTTATTTGCATATATATAAAACTTTGATGGTCTCCCATAGTTGAATACTTAGACTACTCACCCAATGGCTATATAAATGTTTAGAATTTTAAGCATTTTATTTTTTTAGTTTTAGTCTATCTAGTGTCTATGGTAGTAAAAAGTATGCTAGGGATACAGTTTTTTATGTTAAGGATTAAACCGTAGTTCCAAGACAATTTTTTTGTCAATGTCCCACACAGCTGGGAAAGCTGGGCGTTCACTCCCTTTCTTGCAAGGGAGAAATCATGGCTGAGAAGGTCTCAGCCCTATGCTGTGCCACCTTGAGGGAGGGATGATGCAGGCAAAGTCAAGCTGTTCCTCTTTTCCATTCCAGTGCATCCCAAATCATATATATAAAGTTTTTGCTCTATATATTGGTGTGCTAGAAATTCTCCTCTGGAAACCTGGATTTCCACAAAGGCTCTCTTGTCTGTAAATAACTTCCTGAGTCAGTATTCTCCAGGTGCTCCTGGACTGTAGCTGAGTGGGACTAGAACCAATTCATAGGCTTCTGCAGGGACCACAGCTGGTACTGAAGTCCAATGCAGGTGGATGAGATGCCTCCTTGGTCTATTGACATATCATGTTAGATTCCACAATTCCCACAGAGATACCTTTGTTTGTGGATGGATGCTGGATTTTTGTTGTTGAATAGAGGAAGGGAAATTCAAGGGATGTCTTATGCTATCATAATGCTGACATCACTTCACTAAACCACTAGGATTTAATTGGAGTTAACCAGTTTAGCCCTCCTAAAGAGTCTTAATGCATGTCTTCTTCTAAACCTCAGCTTAGTTATTTGTCCTTGTTAAAGGCCTAATGTCTTTATTACTTTATTCTTAGAAATCTCTGTCTAACATAAATATGCTAACTCACTATTAGAAAATGTTTCACTTTCTGCTTGATCATATACTGATAAAAATTTCCACTGAATATGTTTCTGTCTTCAATAGAGTCCAGCGTTACAGTGAGTTTTTTTTTTTGTAATACCCAGTGCTTCTGAAAATACATATGAACTTTCATCCTAATTATATCTAATTCAAATGTCACTTCCATTAAATGCTCTCTCTAATGTTTTTGTACGTAATGTCACATTGTCTTCTGTACTTCCATCACATCCTGCAGCTATCTCTACACTTGTCATACTGTGGACTAGCCATATATCGGTACACCTGGGTCATCTCTTATGTGAACTTGAGCAATGCGTAAGGTTGGACATCATGTCATAGTTCTACCAAGCTACCCAGTACCTACATATACTGCCTTCTGTAGGAGATGATCAATAGATTGTTGAACTCGAGTCATTTAAAATTTTAATCAGGCTACTCCTTGAAATTTATTATTTTCATAACATAATTATATCCTACTTCAAGTGGCTTGTTAAAACAGCTCTCAATAGTTTATTTTAATATAACTGCCTCGAATAGCTTTTAAATTTAGTGTTATAGTAGACTACCTGGTGATTTTTAAAAGAATATGAATGCAGTATACGTAAAATTTTCAGAAAAAACAAGTAATAAATATAATTGTGGGGAGGTCTTAGTCTCTCTGTGTGTCTCTCTGTCTCTCTGTTTATCTGTCTGTCTGTCTCTCTCTCAAAATCTCTATTTCCAAATCTCAATTATAAGAAATTCTCTTATTCCATGAGTAAATAATTTTTATAAGTAATAAGAGAATTAATCAACGGTCATACATATGCTTTTGCATACACACATAAATGCACACATTCTATCCCCTCCAATCATTATCTTCCCAATTCAACCAAAAAATAATAATAAAATGACCTAGCTTCTATAGAAAGTAGTAAAATATAGATTTCAGTATTCTGTCATTATAATAGCAGGGAATGTGTGTCTTTTTTCAAATCATTAATTGCAGAAATGTTTGAGACAACACTTTACTCAGCTAATAAGTTTAATCTCTGATCCCATGTAGTTCATCATTTTCCCCTAAGCTTCTGGTTTCTCAGATTCCTGACCTTGGTTAACTCTGCAAAAAAAAAAAAATCGGCTCATTATTAAAGACTAAATAGAGATATATATGAAACAAAATATGATTTAGTAAGTCAATATAATACATTTTACAACTCAAGACATTCTAAGAACATGTAAGTAGATTTGTATATATTACTATCTTAGTTTTCGTGACAGTGTTTCTAGCAAACGAAGGGAAATGGTGTTTCATGAGCTAGTGTTCTTTACAACAAGTAATAGAAATAGATTAAGGAAAATGTTCACAAGGAAAGAAGGAAGGGGAGGAAGGAAGGAAGAGGAAGAGAGAACAAGAAAGAAAAGAAGGAAGGAAGAGAGGAAAAGAAAAGGAAAGAAAGAACCTGTTGGCTGGGTATAGAAAAGCTAATAGACATAGTATCAGATAAGACATGTACTGGGATAGTCCAATGAATAGATGGTAAGAATCAATGGAACATTAGTGATTCTGGAAATGAGTGGTAGAAAACAGAATGAAACAAACTATAACAATAATAATAAAGAAAAAAGTCAATGGGAGTTATATTTTTACATTTAGACTTTCAAAAGAGATCATGACAACTCTTTGTCCCAGAAATTTTATGCAGAGTGCTGTGTTGTTTATATGTTGGGTGTCTTACAGTCCAGTGGTTCTAGTACCTTGCACGGCATAAAGTTCTCCATGCCCCCATAGCTTAACAAATAAGTATTGATCTGAGAAACCTTAAATTTCCCTTGGACTAGCCGCTGGTAAGTGTCAAATTGAATAGAAAGATTAACTTTTCTACTGCATTTTGAGTTATAATGTAAATTAATGTGTTAACTTTATATCTATTGGTTCCTGGGGGAAAGAAACAGATTAAAAAGAGAGGCAGAAAAAGATAATTTAAAGAGTACGTAGCTTTTAATGTGTGGTTTTCAGTTTGTAAACTGAGAACTTTCGTATCCTTTTATGGTAGGCTGTACAATGGCCCCAAAGATACCCATGCTCTAATCCCTGGACCCTGTGAATGTTTACCTTATATTTTTAAAGAAAAAAAAAAAAAAAAAAAAAAAGGACTGTGGATGTGATTAAGTTAAGGGTCTCGAGATGGGGAGAGTATCCTGAGTTATCTGTTTGGGTCCTAAATATCATCATAAGAACTCTTATAAGAGGGAGACAGAGGGATATTTGAGTACAGAGGAAGCAGGAAATGTGACAACAGAACAAGAGGTTGGAATAATGCAAGGAAGAGTTCACAGAGCAAGAAATACAGGCCTCTAGGAGCTAGAAAAGGCTTGGAAACATAATCTACCTCAGAGAACCTGGAGGAAATGTGGCTCTTCCAACACCTTGATGTCAGCCCAGTAAAACTCATTTCTGACTTCTGACCTCCAGAACTATAAAGAATAAATTTGTGTTATTTTCAACCACCAAGTTTGTGGTAATTCGTTATATTAGCCATAGGGAACCAATACACTGTTGTTAAGTATGAAATTACTAAGGCATCAGTAAATTAGAATCCTTAATGCCATAACCTGTACTTTTCATGTGAGCCAACTTCTGATGATTTAAAGAAAAGGAGCATTTTGCATATTACTAATGTTATATATTCTTTAAAAGCTAATTTGAAAAGCATCTTTTCACCTTTATAATCAAAGGAAGAAGACTAATTTTCTATTTTATCAATGGCTATCGAGTGAATTGAAGGCATAGGTTGGATTATTCATATTCATCTCATATTTCTTATCATTGTCAAGAAACATATTTGGGGCATTTGTGGTTTGGAGCAGCAAATAGACATGGCAGTGAAAGGTCATAGTCATACTTCTGAACAAAAAGATAATTTGAAGAATGATGATGAAATAGTAGCTATGTTGGATACGTGTCATTATTTCTTCTACTCTTTTACACCATATTCTGAGACCTGAAGGTTCCTTGTTGGCACTGTAACAAGAGGCAACCATAGCCTGTATCTTCTGGCTGGGATGGCCAAAGATAGGCACCAGCAGGGATTGGAGAGCTGAAGAGAATGAAGTTAGGGTATTTATTCCTCACATCCCTTCCTGACAGATTCCATGGTAGAATGTGAAGATTATAACTCCTTCCAGGTGACCCCTACTCCCTCCTGATTGCAAGAATCATTACCTCTTGCTTCCTACTGTTTCTAGCCCTGGGGGAAGTATACCATTCCTTTGTTGGTTTCTCTTAACCCTAAAATGCCTTTATAATTAGCCTTTTTGTTTGTTTGTTTTAATCTTTTCAATTAAATTCTCCTGTGTCATCTATGGTTCTGCCAAGAATATTTACTATACTACAGACACTAGTGAAACAATTCACATGATTCAGATTATTTTATCCTTACAATGACCCTGTGAGTTAGGTACTGTTATGATGACATTTAAAATATGAGTAAATTGGGTTCATCAACCTAATTCCAGTGTGAGCCCCTCACCCCCACCCCACATCAACAAACAATTCTGAGACACCTTACCGGTGGCTGAGAATTTAACTCAATTCTGACAGTATCTACCAGGAGATAGCATCAGATTCCACAGATTAAGGGTTTAATCTTACAAGACACCCTCAACGTGCATTCTCACCACACACTTCAGATGCCAGTTACAAGTCCAGACTACCTGTTCTTCTGACTGACTGGCTACAGATCGAATGACCCTCTCTAACTCAGAATGCCAATTGCAAGTCCAGATTGTTACATGTACTTCTGACCAAATGGCTATAAATCAGAAGATCCCACAACACCGTCCTTGGGTTCGATTAATTTGCTAGAATGGCTCACAGAACTCAGAGAAACATGTTACGAGATCACTGTTTTTTTTGTAAAAGGATATAACCCAGGAACAGCCAGATAGAAAAGATGCATAGGACAAGGTATGTGGGAAGGGGCACAGAGTTTCTATGCCTTCTTGACGTCTACTACTCTCCCCACATCTCCATGTGTTCACCAACTCAGAAGCTCTCCGAACCCCATTCTCTTGAGTTTTTATGGAGTCTTCATTACACAGACATGACTGATTAAATTACTGGCCATTGATGCTTGATTATCCAACCCTTCTCATCTCCCCTCCCTGGATGTAGGGGGTGATGGGGAAAGGACTAACACTTCTAATTCTCTAATCACCTGATTGAATCTCCTGGCAACCAACTCCTATCCTTTGTGTTTTCTAAAAGTCACCTCCTTAGCATAACAAATGACACCTTTTTCACTTTCAACAGATGGGAAATTCTGAGTTCCTGGAGCTGTGAGCCAAAAATTGTGGATATAGACCAGATAGATATGAGAAATATATTTTGGTCATCCAAATGACCAAATATATATTTTCTATAAATCACAATATTGTGATGAGGATACTAAAAAACATAGAGTTTAAATAACTTGATGGTCATATAACTAAGAACTGTCTAAGCCAACATGGAATCCGGGGAGTTTGACTCCAGAGCTGAATTTAAATGTGGTAATAAGTTAATTAATATATTTTTAAAGATAATCTCATATTTTTAGTGTTCATATAAATCCCATAGACAAGATGTAAGTACAGAAAAAAATGGAATAAGTAGAAACAAGTCAGAAAATTTAGTTCATAGTTAATAAAACTAAACACATAAGACAGAAATCTAGATTTGGAAATGGTTTATACATGCATTCTGCATATCTGAATGCTTCAGGATGTTATTTAATATCTTAAGTCAGGCGAATAATGGCACTAAGAGGGGCAGCATTTTCTTTAATATACCAAAAATATCCTTTTATTATACAAATTGTCAAAATCTATTGCTGTATGTGATCATTTTTCAGTGATCAAAAACAGTTAATTAAAGGCGAAAAAAATACTGCTTAAATCCCTAAAGATTTGCTAATGTAAAATCAATAAATGCATTTTACTTATCTCCCTGAAAATGCGCATTGTCTTCTTCAATTGCCTTCATTAATTTTTTTAAAAATATCATACAGTTAGAAGATGAAAATTTTATTTCCTGGAAAATTCTTGCTGATCTTCACATAAGGGTGTAACAAAAATCACATCAGAATTTATTGTTATTTCATCTATAGAAACTGGAAGAGAAGATGACATTTGTTAGACCCCTCAGTGTCTCCTGAACCTGTCCTTCCTAACCTTAATATTCAAAGTTTTCTTCCCATTTATATATCTGAGAGTAAAAAAATGTTTCATGAAATTTATGAAATTCTTCATGACATGACATAGGTTTGAGAGTGCCATTTTGGTCTGCATGATACCTAACAGATTGATTTGTGATAACATCACTGGCAGACCACTTACAGCCTCTATTGAGGGCCAGCAAACTATGACCTTCTATTGGCTTTTTTGTTTAAAATAGTTTGGAAATAAAGAGGATATTTTATGATGTAAAAATTATATGAAATTTGAAGTTTAGTGTCCATAAATAAAGTTTTATTGGAACATCTATGCTCATTTTTTTATTTATTGTCCATGGCTATTCAGGCTACTACGTACAACACAGTAGCACAGTTGCAGCAGAGATCAGGTGGCTCACAAAGCCTAAAACACTTACTAAATGGCCCTTATAGAAACTGAGTTGCAGACCTCCAACCTATATACTCACATTGCAGTACAATTGTAAAGTATACGTATTTGACAGTATTTAAAGTTCTGAATGAATGATCTTACACAGTGAAATGTATATTGCAGATACAGCCTATTGATTTGACCATTTTTAGTTGATTCTTTTAGCTTTTCTAGGTACATAATTTTATCTGTAAATAATTATGATAATTATATCTACTCTTTTCCAATACTTTTAATCAACGTTTCCTCTACTTCTGATCATTGGTAGATTTTCCTGGAGAAATCAAAAATTAAAATTTCTAGCTTTATCCTAATTTTGATAAATATCTATAGCGTTTTTCATCACTAAAATATATTTACATCAGTGTTCATAGTGATATAAGTGTATTGATGTAAATTTAATTTGAGACAGATAGACTTTATCATGTAAGGGGATTTCATTTATTTCTCATTAGAGAGAGCATTTATAATAATTTACAAATAAATGTGAGACTTTCTAAGTGTCTTTTAGCCTCTGGCTGTAGTTCATATTTTTTATCGATCCATTGATATACTGTATTTCATTAACATATTTTCTGTATTTCATTATATATATTTCATTAAGATAATTTCAATATTAATAAAATATTGCATCATTTTTGTATTGCTATTTTGGATGTTATTTTTGATGCATTATTTTATTTAGTAGCTGATGAATTTTATTTAAGATTTTTATATCTGTATTCATTAGCGATGTTGGTTGTAGTTATCCATTTTTGGTAAAGTTTTACCATAAAATTTATATTTTTTTCTGAAAAAACTTTTGATAATTTTCTATTTTTCTATGCTTTAGTCAGTCGTTTTTTTAAAATGTGGGAATAACGTGTTTGTAGATAGTGTCAATATTGACTTTTTAGAAGAGATCGATAAGTCATCTATAAAACAATACCTTATTGGTAAAATAGTTTTACTGTTTTTCATTTCATTTATTTATAATTTTCCTGATCAAGTTTTCTATGTCTTATACAATTTTAACAACTTCATTTTGATACGTGTCATCTATTTCATAGAGAATTTCAAAGATTTATAAAGTTTAAAATAAGCTTTATAAATTCAATGTATTGTTGTCAAACAATGTGGAATAGGTCTACAAATTCTACCTTATTTATTGAGATGGGATTTTTTGTTTGTTTAATTGCTTGTTTGTTTAAAAGCTTGCAGCTTTGTTACTGTGTAATTGATCAATTTTAGAAATTATAAAATGAAATTTTCTTTATACAGTACAAAGTTTGGTAGAGCTATTAAAATAACAGTAATAATTATTTTTACTCAGATCTTCAATGCCTTTACTTTGTTTTCATATGTGATCTCTCAATCTCTCAAAAACAGAGAAATGAATTTCTAAGAGTTTTGCATAATAGGATACTATTATTGTTTATAAATTTATGACTAGTACATCTTTATTGAAAGATTAACCTTTATAAATATAAAATTATCTTATTTATACATTGGTTATTTTTGCCTTGAAATGTATTTTGTCTCTAATAACATTGCAAAACCTACATTTTTGTTTGTATTCGATTGGTATATTTTTGCTTATTTTTTATTTTTAATCTTGGCAATTTGTTCCATGCTTCTTTTAGATAAACAGCATCTGTTCAACTTTTGCTTTGTGATCTAATTTGGTATTTTTTGTTATTTAATATGAATAAACCAATTCAATATTTATTATCGTGTTAGGTATACTTGGACTTTCTTCTCATCACTTATTTTGTGGTTTCTACTTTTATTCTTTATTATTTTTCCTGATTTGCTTATTGGACTATATCAACTATAGTTTTTCCTTCTTTTTTTCTCCCTCTGTTTTTTCTAATTATTCGGAATGAATACATAGCCATGCTTTCATTTTGTTGTTTTAAAAGAAATTGTCAGCATCATAAATGAAAGAGTATCTGTTAACTATCCCCATGTAAGATTAAAATATTAATTTTTTCCTTCTCTGTTCAACTATGTTCTAATTTTTTAAACATAATTTGGCATTTCATACTGAAGAAATGTTCTGCATGAGCGTATTGTTTTATAACCATGTTGACTGGTTTTAACTTAGCCCTGTAGTATAACTCCATGTCCTGAGAGTTCTTTTATATTACAATTTCTTCATTCTTTCTATCATCTTCTGTAGAGCTGAAGTATACCTTAAAATCGTCTTTTCATAAAGGATGCGTTGATGATACACTCGCTTAGCTCTTGCTGTATGAGAATGTTTTTCTCATGCCCTCATATAGGGATAACAATTTGTTGGCAAACAAATAGTTTTCTCTAAAATTTCTTGTTCTTTTATTCTCTGATATCTAATCTGAGGAAGAGTTTGCTTGTGTTTTTCCCCTCTTTGGACACTAAACATTTTCCTCATTGGAAACTTGAAGAATTTGTATTTTTATCTTTTAACCTTCTTTAGCTTAACAAGATATGTCTATATTTTGGTTTGTTTTAATTAATTTACCTATTATTTGATGGTCTTTTTTGATTTAGAGGCTCTTTTGATATAAAGATTTCATTCTTTCTTGAGATTAGAAGTTATTGCAACTACGATGTTTTCTTTAGTTTCTCCTGAAAACTTTTGTCTAATATTTTTTTATGTTCTTAATAATAAATTTTTATATTTTCTTCCTCTGAGAGCTGTAGAAAATTATTGAGTTTGTCTTCCATTTAATGGATTTAATTTTCTGAATTTTCAATCTGCTGTTTACGGTTCATATTGTACTTACGAATTTAGCTATTTTTAAAAGTATCCTTGCAGTCAATTGGATTCTCTTGCTAATTGTTTGCTTTCGTATATATAATGTCCTCTTAATCTTAATCAGACTAAATTTTGACATTAACATGTCCTTTTCTGTTTCTTGCAGCAATTATGTTTCATTTTAAGGAGGCATCTGCACCAATTTTTAAGAACATGCCCCTTATTTTGAACAATGACATCTTTTTATGTCTGTTGATTTTTCTCTGCTTACTCATCCTGACAGAGAGAATTCTATGCTGTGTATCATTGGGATTTGAAATGGTTCTGTCAAGCATTGTTCATTTCCTATAAACATCTAAAAATATTTTAGGCAGAAAAGAAACTCTAAATTCTCAGTCGTTATAACTTTGCCATGTCCAATAGCCTAAAGAAGGTGAAAGCTAATCAAGGCAGGGACTGTGTCAGTTCAGCAGCCAGAACTGAATCTTAGGAAGTGAAGCATTATTTTCTGAATTTAATTGCCTTCATAAAGAGCAGTATTGCTGTTTTGTTGTTGTTGTTGTTTTTGTTTTCGTTTTTGTCTGGAATGTCTGTTTGCACCTGTTGTAAGCCAGGCACAGACTTCGCAATCTGGTGGATATCTCAGAAATATTGGTGAAATCTGCAATGTCTTACTGCTGCAAAATGTTTCTTCCTCTAACCCTGGCCATGGGATCCCATTGTGATTATGGTGTTCTATGGGCACGTCTTTCATTTATTTCTGAGTTATAGTGATCATCCTTATGCCTGCAGTTCTGCAAAGTGTGGCTTTCCTTCAGTCTACTCCTAATGGACCAAATCTAGGAAAGACACTTATGGCATGTGCATATCTTTCTTCCTGGTTTCCAATGATACACATTTGCCCTTCTCAACTCATTTCAGAGTGTTCAATGCTCTTTGAACTAGCATCTAGCAGCTAAGAGGGTGGGATATTGGAAGAAGAGGAATTAAATGTCTGTGATCAGGAGTCTATATTACTCTAAACTACATGCCTTCAGATCCTAAGATATTCATGAATAAAGGAAAGAGATATAATAGAAGTATTCAGTGACTCTAATAAATATGTATTTTTATTTACTTAATAGAAAAGAATTCCCATTTTTAACTTTCAGATTAAATAACTTTTGTTTTTTTTTTCTTTTAAAAAATCTCAAAGCTTGTTCTTTACTTTAGAAATAACAAATTATTACCAGTAAAAAGAAGACTGGACAAGGAGTCAGAAAATTAGAACTCTGGTCCCATATCTGACACTAAATACCTATACTCTTAAATTCTATAAGCTTTGATTTTATCACTATTAAAGTGAAAGGAATGGAGTACATTCTCTCTAAAGTGCTTTCTAGCTCTGTGTTTCTTCTAGTGCACATGAATAGCACCATTGTTGATGCTATCCATGTTTAAAAATTATAGAGTAAATCAGCAAGAAGGGATGAGGTTATTTCCTCATTTAAAAGACAAGAGGTTGCTCAATACTCCAGTTCTGAATTACTAGTAAAACAGAGAAGTTAGACGCTAGGTAACCGGTGTACTGTCAAATGGTTTAACCTTGGCTTTGCACTGTTAACTTTCTCTGTGCTATTAATTTCATATTATTCGTGGAAATAAAATATGCTAACTACCTTAAGTGGGGGTACACCTATAGTGATTCAGACAATGCTCCATGTGGACCTTTTTGCTGTAAATAGTCTCTAACAGAGAATATTGCTGATTCTACCACTGCCTTTCATACCTTGCCAGAGCATCCCATCATTTTAGTCACTCTGCATTACTATGTATGATGTTGAATGTATTTTAGTTGTTTGAAAGGAGAAAAAGGATGATCTTTCAGTCATACTAAAGTGTTGGTTTGTAATAAATAGCAATTATTTACTGTTTCTCTGGGTATTTTGTACAATATAAGAGACTCTTCAGGGCTTTGGTTATCTCCCAAATGGAATGGACACTTTTAACCGATAATTATTGAGCAATGTCTCAAGTGCAAAGAAAGTTTCAGTAAAGGTCTTAAAGCCAACTAGTGTTTTATCCAGATATCTATTCTGCCTGGAAATGGTAAAAGGATACAGACTATGATTCATAAAATATCAAGATCTAAATGATTTGCTCTTCTGGGTATGTGTATTTCATGCTTATCTCTAATAATTATTGGAACTTTTTAAACACGCTCTTTTACCAAGTCCCTTAGTGATCAAGTTCTCTTCCGTTAAATTATTAAATAATGGTGGCCTTTTTAAAATTTATTGTTATTATTGGCCTCTTTGGTGGAGGAGTAATTCAATTTTCCTTTAAATAAAAATTTCATTCACTCTTTGTATTGACTGCTTAAAATGTCAGAATATTCTTAATACTATTTTTATGTTCACCCAGACTAACAAAATTTAAATAAAGGAAAGGATTATTGTTTTACTTTTTTATTGTATTTCTTTTTACTATATTTTTTAAAAAATATTTTATTTCTGTTAATAAGTGAATCTAATTTTAATACTCTTTCTAGAAAGATCATTTTACTCTTTGTTATAGAAAAAGTTTATGAGAGTCTAATGAACCATGGATATATTCACCTACTCTTAAAAAGTGTATTTATCTTTATATTAATCAATGCTGTGTCTATTGGCCATTCAAATTTCACTCAATTTTTTTAAATGAAATAATCGGACGTATTTATCGTTTACCACATTCCCCCTCCTCACCCCTGCAATTTAATTTCCAACCAACTTAGGTTTCTTCCTGTAAAAGATTCCTCACTAGTATCCTTGATTTTAGGCTTCATCTTGCTCCAGTATCTCAGGGCAGAATAAATTTTTTAACACAACTTTCATTCTATTTTCCTCCATAAATTTGGGATTGCTTTATATGAAATTGGACTTCAAAGAAGATGAAGATTAAAGAGGGCTGGGAAAACCAGAGTAGGTGTCTGCCTTCAGTGTATCAAGTCCCACCAAACAAAAACCTTGGAGTCACCTTAAGCTTCTGTAGCTCCTTTTCCATCATTGTGCAGTCAAACCTCAAATTTTATTGAAGCAACCTCAGAAATGCTTATTCATCTCTTCTTTATCCTATTGCTTTTGCTCCATTCTAACATTCATGGTCTCTTGTCTGGACTCTTACAATAGTCTTTTATCGTATCTCCTGCCCCATAGGGATTTATATTCTAGACCATTTTCATACTATCAGAATGATATCTAAAAAATAAACCTGGTTGTGTTACTGTTTTGAATAATATTCCCCAATGATTTTTCATGTACATTATAAAATCCAGATTGCTTAACTTGCACATTAGGCAACTCTACCCCATGGACTTTATACTTTAGCATGTGGTTCTGTTGGCCTGGGAGGTGGCAGCAGTCACAGTCTGTCCTGATAATAATAAATGTAAAATAAAATTTAGAAATTTTAACACTTGATAAGAAATAAAGCTATGACTGACATTTTACAGTTTGCATAAGTGACTAAAGTCAGGTGGTGGTTAAGAACTTGGACTCAAGGCATCAAGTTGTCCCAGTCCAAATTCCGAATTCTGACTTCATCACTTACTGATCTGTTCTTGGGCAACATATAAATGTCTTTGAGCCTCCTCGTGTAAAATAGGGTTGATAATTGTTCTTACCTCACAAGTTATCATGAAGATTGAATTTAATAATACAGTGTACATGTGAAACACTTAGAACATACTTGGCCTTAGTAAGATTTCAGCAAATATTAGCTTTCATTGACTAACAATAACAACAACAAAAGTATTGATCATTATGATGTTCTGTTTTGCTACATTTCTGGAGTATTTAGATAGAAAAATTTTTCTAATTTTAAGCCTAAGTTGACTTCCCATGAGGACATCATATTCTCTTTTAAGTGGGGAAAAATACTAGTTTAATAGTTAGGGATCCTATATATGTATGAATTATTACCTAAACTTACCTGTTTATCAATATCAAGTCTCCACAACTTCTATATTTTTATTAAACCATCTTTTGCAAACAACTGACAATACCCATTTCTTATTATTACCATTGGGATGATCTAAATCCATTGTTGCCTCAGTGGCACCGAGGGGACTTTGGCTATTTCTGCAGATGCAATAAAGAATTACAGATCAGCGAAATTTAGGAAAAGTAGGATTTGCTAAAGTACATTTCAAGAGAGAAATGGGCTACACAGAATTCAGAAAGAGTCCTTTATATTGGCCCTAGATGGGTGGTTTCGGGGTGGGGCATACTAGATGATTGGCATGTGAGGTCACTTTGATTGACACTTGACTGTTGAATAACTTTTTCTACTATGCATGCAGTTACCCAGAATTAGTCTGTTATAATTAGATTCATGAACTTCTGAGCATATATATGATATTATAATGATGGTATAAAGAGGCTAAGGTTAAGGAAGGTGGGATATGTATGATATTGTAATGATGGTATAAAGAGGCTAAGGTTAAGGAAGGTCAGAATACGTACTAACTTCACAGGCGCTTGTGGCCGGACTAAACCAGTGATTAGCTTTGTGGTTTTTAGTTCCTGATTTTCAGCATGCAATGGTAATCTTTAACCATAAAATGGATGTTTTGAGAAGGTCCTAAGGGAAGTCTCTGGGTTGGGCCTTCATTCCCCTGTCACTCATGTCTACTTATCTGTCTAACGTTATCGGTGGTAATTCAAATGGCCTAATTATTCTTTCCTGAATGTTTCAGTACAAACTCTTTTAATCTAACTCTTTTTAAGCACTATCTGGCATAGTACTTTACTCAAAAAGCTGAAGTGATCGAGTGAATTTGATCTCTCTTGTTAATCTTAATTTAACTGTATTTTCATCCATTTACACTGACATTCCCCATACCTAAGATTATTCCTCTTGATTTCAAAGCTTAATAATTTTTTCTTTGTTCTTGACCCTATTGTATCATATTCCAAGAGAAAGTCCCCTTAAGGTAGTACTTTTTCCATATCTTTGATTTCTTATTCTTCATTAACTCCTTTTGTTATGCCTTCAAGCAAGCATGGCTCCCTCTTATGTTAAAAAATGAACTCTGGTTCTATTTTGTTTTTCTTTCCTTAACAGCAAATTTCTTAAACAAGTATTTTGCACCTAATTTTTATATTTCTTTATAAGCCACATGTTGCTATCTACTCTCACTATTGTGCTAAAATTATAATCTTAAGTATGTATTAGTATTTTCATATCAATATTTTATAATATTTAAGATATTTTATAATATACACTTTTCTTTTTGATATCTCACTTTCCTTAAAAGCTTCGGCAAGGAGTCACTGACCTTTGGCATTGCATTCGACACCTTCTCTGTTCTAGCTCCTATCATCCTGCCCTGATTAGATCTGCAACTTGATCTAGTCAGGAATCTCCACTCCAATCCAACTGATTTTTTATTTGCTATTGTCCTGACCTACCCTGTTTTCTCTTGTAGGTCAGAGCCAGACCCTGCTTGCCACTGGGCCTTTGCTCATGATTTTCCTTTCTAGTGGAATGTCCTTCCCTTTCAGCCCAATATTTAAAGCCCACCATAAATTCCACCTCATCCAAGAAGCCTTTGCTCATCACTTCAGCCCTCAATGCCTTTAACCCTTTTCAAATAGCAAGGGATACAGACTGAATCCTTTTTGGTATGTGTTTGGGGGTGGGATCAAATACATAAGTTGCAGTCTTGCATCTGTCATTTATTTGCTGTGCCTACTGACATAAGCTGGCTAAAAAGGTAGTTTCTTCATCTGTAAGATGAAGTTATTTATACCTCTCTAATTTACCTCCCAGGGTTGTTATAAGTGATAAATAAAATAATATATATAAAAATATTTTGTAAAATTAAAAATATATATATTCAAGCTTGTCAGTGTTATCGCAAATAAATCATATACTGCTTTGTATTGTGTCATTTTGTTCTCTTATGCTGTTACTGGACTCAGTACTGTTATTAAATTTCCATGTGTTTATTTTGACCACCTAATTGGGTTTTGAATTATTTGGGGGCAGGGAATATTGATGGTATTATGATCGAAGACCCAAAAATAGTCAACTCCCAATTATCTTAAAGCTAATTTTCTTAGAGGCACAACTGGGCTTGTACCTCCCTATATCAGAGAAATTTATAGTCTTATCTTGGCCATATAGAGATATTAAATGAAGATACCTGATAGAATCTCTCTCTCTCTCTGTCTCTCTCCCCCTCCCCACTCTGTCTCTGTATCTCTCTGTCTGTCTCTCTCTCAACTAAAAGAAAATTCAGTTTCGATTTGTGATCATGACTTCGACTTTTCAAAAACTGTGTGAGTCATATCTTGCCCTTTGATAATTTCCAAGTGAGGCTGCTTACAGATCAGTCCTTGCTTTTAATGATTTCAGTGTATTTTGTTTAGTCGGAAGTGAGAAAAATAAATGAGAAATGTCATTCATGAGTATGGGCCTGTAAATGAATATGTAGAAGGCAAATGATCACTTCATTAGGGGGAGGTGGTATGTTTTCCTCAGCCTTTTGCCCTTTTCCCTTCTCAAGTCTGCTGTTTTTCCTGCTTAGTTAGCAGATGAAACTAGTAGAGCAATATGGTGGGGTGGAAATCACATGATCCGACATATGTGAGCTTTGTGTCTATGCACACGATAGAGAGCCGTCCAAAATCTACCCGTCTTATGAATTCTAACCATACTTTTATAATTCACATGCATAAAGTTATATAGGGAAACTTTTAAATATAGAATGCAAAAGATCATTTCTTTTCATTTGAAATTCTTTTTCTCCATTTATTCCTGCAGGCAAAATTGATATTTTAATAATATTAAGAAAAAGAAGAAAATGAATTTGCCTATAATGCTTTGCAGTTCAAAAAAAAAAAAAAGATTTACTTTAAATAGTTTGAATTCATTCCAACAGCAACTTTATGGATTTGACCAGCTTAGGAATTATTGTTATCCTAAAGAGAGGAGGGAAATAAAGAAGAGGAGGAAGAAAGTAGAAGAAGACAGGAAAAGCCTAAGGATCAAGAGACTAAGTGAACTGAGGAACAGAGTGGCTAATTCTCTATTTGTTCTCTCTAAAATTTTTTAGGAGTGATCAAAAGTAAGAGAATGTGCTAGTGAGAGTAGCTGCCAACATGTTAAATAGACAAGTACATTTTTCACAGATGAAAACTAACACATTTTTTACACGTGAAAACAAAAATTTTTGTAGCAATATCTGTTTTGTAGCTATATCTTTTAAATGGTGCTATTGTCTTTTAAGACTGCACCATGGTACAAAAAAAAAAAAATCCCTTTTCTAATCTTTTAAAACGTCAACAAATATTTCTAGGCATTTAGATAGGCAAAATTTTGCTTTGTCTGCTTCGCTAATGTGGAGCCCTTTCTAGCTGCTAAATTTAGCTGCTGTACTTTCCATATCTGTAAGGCTGTTCTTGGGTCCCCCCTGAAGACGGCCATCCAGGTTTAGACTTTGCTGAGCAGCCAGGCATGGCTATCCTGCTTTCTACATACCTTCTCTGTGCTCAGGCTCGGGACATGGAGAAGCAGTGAGCTTTCCTTTATTTCTGGTCCGATTGTTGCCTCTCAGGTTCTGGCCTGGGCTCTGATCTTGACATTTATGTCACAGGTGTCACCGGTGAAACTGCTGGGAAACCAGATGGCAGGCCTAATAGGTTGGCAGCATCTGCTATTGTACTGATTGTCCCTGCTACCTGCTCTACTTTCTTCTTCCTGTTGATGTTATTGCCTCGTGTCGTTTTCATTATTTCAATGTTATTTACCTTTCCATGGGCCTTTCCAAATGTGAATACCTTTCTATATCTCATTCATTTGCTCTGCTTGGAACCTGATCACCCAGAAGGCTCATGACTCACTGGCTTCCTTGGGATCTTCAAGGGCTTTTGCTTAAATGTCACTTCCTCAATAAGACTTGCTCTAAGCACCCTATTTAAATTTACAACATACCAATCTCCTCACTCACCTCCTACCCTGATATTTTCTCTTTCTTTCCTGCATTATCTTTTTCTATAGCAGTTAGTGCCACCTGCTATATTCTATCTTTAACTTACTTACACTAGGATACATAAAACAGAAGCTCCATGAGGGCAAAGTTTTGTCTGCTTTGGTCTGTTTGGTTAGTTACTGTATTCTAAGCATTTGGAAGAATGCTGACCCATGATTAGCACTTAAAAAATTGTTTTTTTAAATGGTAAACTGTACTATAAATTCTGAAAGGTCAGACTTCTAACTTTATATTTGATATTATTCATTTTGCTTAGTACATTGCTATGTGTAAGAGATGAAGGGCATAGAGAAAAATCCAATAAATACCATCTGCTGTGTATGCTGGGTATTTTACTTATCTTCTTTAATACTCACTATAGTCCAAATCTTTTGCCCAAAGAGGTGCAGATAGAAATTAACAGTAAAGAGACAAACTAGTTCTGTCTGGCTCCAAAGTTACAGCCTTTTTCTTCTGAAATATGGTGCCTACCAAATAATAGTAAGTCAATAAGAGCCCTTTAAAATGAATGATGGTTGCATAGATCAAATGTAGCTAGAAACTGAGTGCCAAAAATTCTTGGTTAAAAAAAAAAAAAGAACTATAAATCAGCTTCCTAAAAAAATAAGTGACAACCCCAACAGAAGGAAATCCAAACCTGTTTAGAGCCATTGCACTCTTCAGTTAAGTGTCTGGACCCCCTAGGTGACTAATTTAAAAAGGAAGATGTATATCTGGGCACATAATTTGATGTATTTGCTAAAAATATATTGTTTACAATGTTAACTCAACAAAGACAGATTCATTCTCGGCCCTAAAAAAAGAAGAAGAACTTCATACCATTGCTCTTCAGTGTTTTCCGTTTGGAATCCAAGAAGTGGTAATTAATTGTATTATTAAAACAAGCCAGATTTTATTGGTAAGATCCTTTTCACTATGACTTCACATTGACCTCTTTTAATTTAGTTATGTGAATGTAAAATTAGGTCTCATATTTAATTCACACATTTATAGAGAAACTGCATGATGCAATAAGCACTGGAGACTGGAAGTGGTCAGCAACCCAGACCAGTGCCCTGTCCTCATGGGGCTTACGGCCAAGCAAGAGCAGCCACTGCTCAGGGAGATAACATGTTCTGTGACTATCTTCTGGATCTTACGTTATCTCTAATCTAGAATTTATGGAAAAGCCCTTAAAAATTAATTTAATTGTCTTCCTTTTTTTTCACTTTAGTAAAAGATGACTTGATGCTCTGTATTTTAGGCAATCATAGAATCTGGGGGTTGGAAATATTTTTGGAATTATACATTCCAATTATTTACCCAGGCAAGCATCCTTTCTACAGTATCTGCCTGAGTATCTCTGGTAATTGATAACTATTTCTTATTAAAGAATAGGCATTTTGTTTTATGCAGGTCTAAGAATTTGAACAGTATTATTTATATTGAATCAAATTGTTCCTTTATATAACATCCATATTCATCTTAGATCTGTCCCTCTAGAGTGACAATAGTCTGTAGCACATCCAGGCCCCCTTCAACATGACAACTTGTTCAATATTGTGTCTCTCTGAAATTTTCTATTATTCAATTGTTTTATTGAGTTTCTCCTTTGTGCAAGATATTACTTTATGTGCTTCAAGAGTTACAAAGAGGAGTACATTATAGCCTTACCTCAAGGCAGTTACATAAATACAACAAATAGAATGTGAAAAATAAATGCTATTGAGTTTGAAAAAGTGAAAAGGCATACCCAGCTGGAAGGATATGGAAATATTTATGAAAAATGTAGTATTTGAGATTTAAAACTACTATTGTCTCATTGGGTTGAATTTGTGATATAGTGAATTTCAGGTCATGAAATGAGCATTTGTAACAACTGGGAAGTAGAAACACAAAGATCAGGATGCAAGTTAAGGACAGCTTGAGCAATTTCTTTCTTTTTTTACCATAAGGTACTGGTAGGGGTTGACAGGAGATAAGACTAGAAAGGAAATTTGGAGCATTCTTTAAAGTCAGGGAGAGGAATTTGTACTTTATATGAATGATAATGGAGAATGATTGAAGATTCTTGGGTAAAGGAGACAAATGTAAGATTATACTTCCATTAAAATTGACCTAGAAATACTTTCTGGGAAAATTAAAGCAAAGAAAAATGTATGTAGAGGGATGCATTAAGAGGTTAATACTGCTATCTTTTTCTCTTTAAGAATAATGGAAAGGATGAAAATGAAGAAGAGTTTCCTTAAAGAAACTTTTCCAGAGTGGTTGCACCTGAAGAATTGATAAGATTGGGAGAGGCAAATAAGTGAATATTGAACTTTCTGGGCTGAGGAAATAAAGGACAGGGGCAAAAACAAGCATATGTGTGTATATGTCCCTGTATGATGGAGAGAAGAGGCAGTGAAGAAGGTAGTCTGACTTTAGGTTAAGGGCATGTATTAGGAAAGATAAGGTAAGCTCAATCTATGGAGGTGACATAGATGTATATAGAAACAAACAAAAAACTCAGAAGCCTAGAATTAGCCTGGCATCATGACACAAACTATATTGAAGAGAAAGAAAATGTACTCAGTGAAGACAACAAGAAAGCTCCTGAATAAATATAGAGTTATGGCTGTTAATTCACCAATGATTTACTGGATGGTTTATCTCAAGTGAGATACTATGCTGGATATTGTGGCAACCACAAAGAAAGTTGAGATCAGATAAACAAGATGCAATAATAGGTTAGAAAGGCTTTGCATAAATAACTTTAATAAAAAAGTAGAAATGACAAACCACTAAAGTATATCTAAAAAAATGAAAATAAACTCACATTTAATAAGCATCTACTAAGTCCCAATTATAGTGCTTAGCTTTTTCTTACAAATTTATTTCATAAAACTCAAAATGAGCCTTCATTTCTACTGATAAGAAAACTAAGGTTCAGAGAGTTGAAGTCTCATTCCAACAGAAGTCAAGCTAACCTCACAATAGCAAGAGTGTAAGAGGAAACAGTTATTCCTGTGGGTACCGGTTTGTTTAATAGTGGTAAAATTGTGGTAGTCTACAAATATCTTAGGTGTAGGTAGGGATTCAGTGACTTAAAAACTCAGACATAATTCACACTACCTGTCTCAACTTGTATATCAGTGGTACATTTCTCACTTCTGAGGAAAGTGGGACAATGAAGTGTATTTAGAACTTGAAATCAGACACATTTGAGTTTAAATCTGGCTCTGTGTGGCAATGGCAATAAACCGGGATCACCACCACACTAGAAAAGTGACATTATGTCTTTCACAAAATATTACTAGAATTAAATGAGATAGCTAATATCAAGAACCGAGTAGAGTGCCAGGATTTTGTCATATTAACATGACATGAAGAAACAAATTCATAGTTTCTTATGTTCTCATTCTCTCATCTCTAATTCTCTCTCTCTGAGACAGACACATGCTTATATGCGCACACGTGCATACGTGCGTGCTCTCTCTCTCTCTCTCTCTCTCTCTCTGTGCGCACACGTGCATACGTGCATGCTCTCTCTCTCTCTCTCTCTCTCACACACACACACACACACACACACACACACACACACACACACACACTTTGTATCTGTCTGCTTGTTTTCTCCTGGGGAAGATGCCCAGACATTCAGTCTAATAACCCACTGAGGAGGTTAGAGGCTGTCTTTTTCTCCCCAATAGAAGACGGTGGTGGCTGAGGGGGAAGGTTTTAAGTAGAAGTCCTCGGTCAAATAGAAGGAATGAAGAAAACTAAGCTGGGAATATTTAGGCATTTGGAACAAATGGAAATGTCTCACTATCATGGGGATGACCATACTTTTGGAAACCTTCCTTACCTATTAAGATCCAGAAGTGGAATTCCATGATTCTAGTATAATCTATCTATCAAAATCAAACGAATATGTAATCAAATTAGAGGTGGCTTTCCAGCCAATAAGTCAATTAGAAGAGTTGAAGTAGTTCATGGATGTCTACTAACATGCATTTAATAAATCTAAAAATTAAGGATGTAGAAACATGTTGCTAGTCTACCTGTAATAAAATAAAAATGTTTTATAAAGATACAGCCATATCTCATTATATAGAATGTATTTTTTCCCAGGAAAGTTGAGTGTAAAGTGATTTGAGTACATCTAATAATATTTTTCAGGGATCGCCATGAGAACATTGATGTGCACTTCTGTTAAAGACAAAATGTGTTTAAAAACATAACAATAAATTACAGGAATACTTATACTTTTATAAGAATATTGCTCAACAAATATAATATGAATACAAAATACTGAAAATAAAGTTTTTTTATGTTGTAACTAAGCCTAGCATTTAAAGAAAAATGACGGTTTGTCTGAACGGTACATACTGAGCCTTTGGCTACATTTTCTATTGTGTTCTGTTCCTAATCTATAATATAAAAACACCTAAGCCTAGTTGTTCAGAAATTTCTCTCTCTTACGGAAATTGTTAGCTACAGAAATGAGCTAGTGGGTCAAGGTTTAAGAGGAAAGGATATGCAAAAACCCAGTGACAGTAGAAAAGTTCATGAGAAAATAGTCTCAAACCTATGGATTAAGGAAACTGGAAAATCCAGAAATAAATCTTTTATTTATAACATTTAGTAAATCTTCTTAGTTTATATTTCCAGTGTTACTCTAATGTACTGAAGAAAACTGAAAATTACACTTGTAAAATAGGATTAAAAGATCACTTTCAGAAAAAGACATTTCTTATTATTTCTCAGCTTTCTTAACTTGGGGACAAAAATCCTCTAAGTTTTTTGAGCACCTATCCACTGTCATTAATTATATAGTTATTATATAATTATTTCCTTACCTATGAGATTTAATAAGCAAATAATTTGTTTTTAGTATAAATTTAACTTTAGAGTACTCATTATTATAAATGTGGATTTTTGTGGTCATATACTCTTTACTACTACATATCTTTGTTTTGTTATTGCCTTGTCTTTTATATAACTTTAACTATTTTTTGTGGATGTCATCATATGTAATAACATAGCTTAATTTTTATGTTTTAATTTAGAAGATTAATTTTTCTATTTTATAAGTGAAGAAAATAAAGAAGGGACTGAAAGGGAAACATAGAAATGTCAGCAGAATTTAGAAATCTAATTCTTAATGTTCTTTCTTTTCTAACTACTTAAAATAATATTGTTTGTCTTTCCCATTATTTATAGATTTTCCAAATATAGTGTCTGGCCTTAAAAGGTGTAATACAAAATCTTCCATCTGAAAAGTAGTATAACTGAATGAAGTTTAAAAGCCACGTAACATCTGTTATTTAGCATTCTAATAAAATGTCATTACAGTGTTAACAAGGGTCAGAACAAATGGGAAAAAAATTAATATGCATGACTTCCGAAAAACTTGTCCTATGATATCAGAAAGAAGAGACTATAATTCTTATTTCAAACCTATATTGCATAAACATCTTTTTGAGATGGAAAAAATATTCAAGTGTTGCTCATCTTATGTCTTCTATGTTTTGGCAAAACATTTTATGTTCACCCTTTTAAATATTTTAAGACACATCCACTGGCTAGGATCAATGAGAGAGAAAGGGGTGACCCTGCAACTTATATATTATTTTGGTATGTTTCTGATAGTGAGTGATTCTGGAAAAGGCTTGAGAAGCATTGCATAATGGTTAGGAACATGGATGGATTCTGTAGCCAGACAGCCTGGGTTCAAATTCTGATTCTCCTACTTCCAGCTGTGAGAACTTATGCATATTGCAAATTATTTAATGTTTTGGTGTCTCATTTTCCTCATGTTTCAAATGGAGATGATCACAGTATTTACTTCATCAGGTTGTTAAGAATTAAGTGGTTTTACAGTTCTTAAAATAATGCCTTAATTATTATTATGGTTAATTTTCCCCCAAAATACTTGGGAAATCACTTTGTAAAAGTCGAACTCCTTAGTTTATTTTTTGAATTAGAATCTTTTGTGTAACAAGTTAGCTTATTTTTGAGCATATCTGTAAAGTAAGACCAGAACGTTGATATATTCATTAGATAAATGAAGATAATGCTAATCCTAACCATGGAGCTTTTAGAAGTATTCGAATGCAGTAAGACAACTTTCTTTGGGAAGGAAACTTCTAAATATCTTGTCTGGTTTGTAAGTCCCAAACATGGAATATTTATCTGTAATGAAAATGGTGAAACTAGGGAAAAAAAAACCAAAAAACTTGTTTGTTTTTATTGACTAGCATCACTGTCCCCCCCTTCTAGTAATAGTACCCCAACTCTACTTTTGAAGAATGTTTCTATACTATCACCACAACCCTGACTTTTCATACATTTCAAGTGAAATTTCCTCATAGTTCCGAGGGTGGGGCATTTGGCTTAGGGGAAGCCATTAAAGCACATAGCATGGCATACCCCTCCCCCTTTCACAGAGTGATTATTTCAGGGATGGGCATGTGACCCAACTGTAATCAGTGAGATACAATGAGAGTTTTTCTGGATCCTTGTTCCTATCGGATTTAAGTCTGGGAGGTTAGGAGGCTGAAGCTGCTACAGCATTTTACTACAATAAGGAACAAATCTCTAGAAAAACTATCACCATGGAAATCAGAGCGAAAGGATACAGCATAACTAGGTGCTGGTAACATCAATTGAGCTTCCAAATCATTCAAAACTTAAAGCCACTATAGACAGTAAATCTTGAATCAACGAACTCTCTTCTTCCTTCCTTCCTCCTTTTTCTCCCCCTCCCTTCCTTCCTTTTTTTCTCTCTTAAGCCAATTTGAATCATTCTTTTTCTCATAAGCAAGAGATTTGCTATACCGACTAAAATTTTGTTTTTGACTATATCGTCTTCTTCCTCATTTCCAACAAATAATATTTTTAATAAAAGTGATGAAGCTACAAAATATGCAAAATATATCAATTTAATAATTACGACCATTTCTGATCATAATTGGTGCCACTGTTTGATTTTCATTTAATTTTTATTTTAAGCTTTAGTTGCATGAACAGATGTTTCAAGGCTGCATAAAGTTAAGAGATTTTTGGTGTCAGACCTTAAGTTTGAATTCTACCTGTAGGATATTTGGTGACTTTTTCTTAATCTTGGTGTACTTCCTTTCTTCAGTTTTTAAATAAGGACTATGAAAGTATTTATCAAACAAGATTGTGGGGAGGATGAAATGATACAGCACATGCACACATAATAGTCCAGTCAGTGACTCACACATAGTAAACCCTCAAATCTTATAACTGTGTTATTAATAACTGTGTTATTAGTTGAAAGACTGGCATTTAGCATTCCACTGTCTTCCATTTTCTTCTGGTTGCTTTTCAGCCACTCAAATCAGAGATAAAATTAGATTGGTGTCTCATCAGGGTTATTTTATGTCTAGAGAAAGTTAACTTGTATGACACAAAAGCCATCTCTGTTGAATCAACAAAGCACTTTATTGGATTTCAGATACTCTGGGGCTGAGACTAAATTACACTGTATGTAAGACTTTCATTAATATAATTGCTGTTTTATGAGTTTCTATTTTTACCCCTTCATTATTTACTTTCTTTTTACTTTTAATTTGAATTATTTGTATTGATTGAATAACTTCTGGTTTATCAAATAAAAAGCATGAACAGAAGAATTATTGGTTAACAGAAGTAATAATTGAAATCAGCAGTCTTAATGTTTTGTTCTAAGGAAAGCCTGTACATCAGAGCTCTATTTCTGAAAGCTTTAGGCTACTTCTAACATACCTCAGTGCATACATTGTGTTTCTCTTCACGGTCCCCTCGCCCTCTAGTGGTAGTTATAAGAATGCCATCTTGTAGTCCCCGCACAGGAAATGCCTGTTCTTACTTCAGTTACCAGAATCCTTTTACAGGAAGTTAGGTGTGGTCTTTGAAGGAGAATTAAAAAAAAAAAAAAAAAAAAAAAAAAAAAAAAAAAATGAAAAAAAGAAAAAAAGCATGATGGAATTTTAGCTGCAGTCTTCTCGTTGCCAGTTTATCAATCCCAAACCCTGGGTGTAAAAGATTCTGCAGGGGTAATGTTTTAACATTCTTATTATGCTTATTCTCTGTGATGCTTCTCTGCTTTTACAGTAGAATCCTTGGGGGAATCTGCAGAGGACCACTTTCATTTTGAAACTGCTGGCTGCATGTTTTAGCATGTCTTTTCTATTAGAACATCCAGGCATGACAGTTCCCTCCCTGGAGTGTGCAAAGAAGGAACTGCCATGCCTGTTGCCAGGCATGAGTCTCTGGGGCTGGGTGAGGAAAATGAGAGATGTTTTGGAGGCACTGTGATAGTCTGCTAGCTGGTAGCTGAAAGGTCCTACCTAGTCGACTTCAAAAAAATGTGGAGATGGTACAGTAGCTTATTATATTTTAGATTACACTGTTTGATCTGGCATATACTATAGAAATGATCCAGATATTAATGAATTTTACTCTTAGAAAATGCACTTCATATAATTAAATGGCAATTCTCATTTTTGTAGGGTGGGTGTTAAAATGGACTGACATTTTTAAAAGAAGGAAAATTGATAAGTGATTGTATACAGATGGCGTTCCGGAGTCAAGATTTTGGTTGTATTATTTCGAAAAGCGTAGAAACTCTTGCCACTGATTCAGAGATAACATTTGGAATGATTGGTGTGCTTTGTTGAGTTACACATGTTAGTCCAGTAAAATGTGATTAGAATACAGTAAAACTGGATTTATTGCAAATGCCAATATAATAGGAGTTTGCTTAAAAGATAAACTATGTTCAACTTATTATTTTGTTCAAGTTCAGAGCTGCTATGTAGATTTTATGAAATGGACACTATTTGAGAAAATGGGCTATCTCTACCGTATTTCCTAAGGAACTGCAAATTTGGTCATTTAAGAAGCAATTACACTAGCTGGCAGCAGGTTGCTAAACCAGGGGGTCCAAGCACCAGACCTCTGACGTGGGTGACTTCCTGCCCAGTTTGGCAGGAGCTGGATCCCTTCCTGTGCAGCTTCCAAACAGTTCCAAACGCAACCGGGCATCCCCTGCTCCTTCCTGCTCCCTTGTTTTCAAGCAGTATCCACCTATATTTCCACAGCCTGGCATTTTAGAATTTCTAGAGCTTTTTACCAGGTGCGTTGATATTGAATAAGCTCTTAAGAGTGGAAAAGTAGGCCAAAGGGAACATAGGAAAAAATGGAGAGATAAATGCAAGATCCTTGCACAGCCCAGGTTCTACAATTTTGAGTGATTATTCATCTCTTGTTTTGGATCTCTGATATTTTTTTCAGAAAAGATGTTAAAAAAGATGGCTGCCAAAATATTCACACAAGTGAAATAGCAAGCATGAACCAGTATCCTCCATTTCCTAGTTCTGAATTGGATATTTCCACTTAAATCATTTTGGAAGTGAGAGATGAGATTACCTCATAGACATGTATTGAATATGAAAGATCTCCATGCAGGCAAAGGAATGCAAGCGTGAGAATTCCCTGGATGCCAAATACAGCTTCCTTAGTAAAATATTATTATAGATAGCTTGGTTTATATATTTTATTTTAGTAGCATGTAATTGTCACAGTAACCTTTTATCCTAATGACCATTGCTTTCTTTTTTTCTCTCTCGTTTCCATAGCACTTTCTTATGCAAGGAGCTAAACAGTGATTAAAGGAGCAGGATGAAAAGATGGCACAGTCAGTGCTGGTACCGCCAGGACCTGACAGCTTCCGCTTCTTTACCAGGGAATCCCTTGCTGCTATTGAACAACGCATTGCAGAAGAGAAAGCTACGAGACCCAAACAAGAGCGCAAGGATGAGGATGATGAAAATGGCCCAAAGCCAAATAGTGACTTGGAAGCAGGAAAATCCCTTCCATTTATTTATGGAGACATTCCTCCAGAGATGGTGTCAGAGCCCTTGGAGGACCTGGACCCGTACTATATCAATAAGAAAGTGAGTTCTTAGTCAAGTTGCCTTTATTTCCCCTCCTTCCTAGTTGGTTCCAGGCTATTCACAGGGATGTCTAGTAAAGAATGTTGTCCTTCCTCCTCTCTATCTCAGATAGCCCTAGGATGCTGGCTGGGCCTGGCCATGTAATGGTCCCATTGTCCTAGAAGTCTTTCGGAAGCACTCATTTGAACCTACATTCCCAGGACAGGCAGAGAACTGAAGAGGCATCTTGCAATGGGGAATTGAGGAAGGGCAGAAGTCTCTCACCTTACATTGTGGTGAAGCAAAAAGTGAAAACAGGGAATGAATTTTTCATATGCATATTTTATATTTCCAAGAGAAATATATGAATGAATTTTTATGATCTTGAACTCTATATAAGTTACTTCGATCTTCAGTAGGTTTATGCCTTTGTACCATAAACTTTGTCTTTTCTATGTTTCTCCACAGAATGAATAGTAGCAGGTGACTTGCAGTGCTCAAAAAAGAGTTTGACCCAAACACAATCTTGGAAAATCCTGAAGTTCTTGTGAAAATTTTTTTTATCTAACTGATAAAAAAAGTTTCTTCTTTGATAACTGAAGAAATTATCAAAACCTTGTTTTTATGCTTTTTATGAATTACAAATAGTTTTAAAATGCTGATATCAAAACTTGATAAAGATGCTAAGAATTTCTATGGCATTGACTTCAAATTTTCATTATTTTCTTCTTTACATCCTCAAGTCACTTACCAAATTTAGGAGAATTTATAGTCCTCAGAAAGAAAAAGCACCTATCACCATGTCATATGTTGGTAATTAGTATATTACTATGTTTTTTTATAAGGCTATCTTTCTAAATAGTGGTCTCACCTTTGTCTTAAAATATACTTGATGTATATTCTAAATTTTGTTTTCTGTGTTATGTTTTCTTTTTCAGACATTTATAGTATTGAATAAAGGGAAAGCAATCTCTCGATTCAGTGCCACCTCTGCCCTGTACATCTTAACTCCCTTCAACCCTATTAGAAAATTAGCTATTAAGATTTTGGTACATTCATATCCTTTTTTTTTCAAATAGTCGCTTAACATGGTTTTGGTCTTTGACTGAATTATTGAGCTGGGAATTAAAAAAATATATGTGGTTGGTTGCCAGTGTTATGTACACTTTACTTTTTTTTCCCACTTACTCAACAGTTAGCATCTTGCAAATAGGATCATAGGTAAGTGAACCACTTTTCTCCATCTTCTAAGTATTTCTCTTCTCCCTGACTAACTACTTATTTCTTCTTTTTAAACTTTACAATGTTATGTAATGGGTAAATTTTATTAGCTAATTTACTGCTTTACATTTTGAAAATACACAATTTTATTTCTTTTCGGTCTGAATTTTACTTTCTGTTTCCCATTTCAGCATTTGAAAGCTTTGTATTAGTAAATGTTTACAGTGTGTGACTGTGTACACACTAGCCTTTTAAATATTTCTCCAAATTATTTTCCCAACAGTATTCTCATTGATTTTCTATTTTCCTTCCTTCCTTCCTTCTTTCCTCCCTTCCTTCCTTCCTTCCTTCCTTCCTTCCTTCCTTCCTTCCTTCCTTCCATTTTTTTTTTTTTTTTTTGGTCACTTGTTCTAGGTTCTATCCAAGTCACAGGTCCTGATACAATTACCTCTCTCCCTCCAAAGGCTTAATGTCTGCCTACCAGTTACATCCTTATTCTATTCTTCATTTTCCTTATTGAAGTAGCTACTCCTTGGAAATGGGATTGATGGCACATTGGTGGCTTGTAATTTTACTTACTCTTGAAAGTTACATAGAGTAGTTGTGAATGATAAATTTTATTACAGGCAAGGGATAGTGGTCTGTCTGGCTGACAGCCAGCCCTGGAAAAAACAGGGAAGCAAAGGTTTGGCAGACGGGGGCTGTGCCAGGCAGGGGCATTTACGGGAAGAACACAGAAGCCTTGCGATGACAACTGATATGCTTCGGGGACCAGAGGGAAGGTTCCTGAAGGAGAAACTGAAATTTAAGCAAAGCCTCAGATAGGACAACTTTTAATGTTTCTTCTTTAAAATAGTCTTTGCCTGGGATTCCACAACATGGTTAGCCCAGAGCCTGGCTTTAAGGCTCGCAGTATAAAAGCTCACTGCCCTTAGCAGGCCTAGAAAATATTTGAATTAGATTAGGTACGGAATTCAGGAGATGGAAATAAGCTTGGTACCATGGAACTTGGTTCAGTTCTGAGTGGAGGGGCTGTAAATCGTGACCCCAGACTTGCCTAGCATTGTGGTAAATGATGTCTTCAGAAGCATGGCGTTCTGGAATTCAGTCTCTTTCTAACCTCTAGTTTGTTCCCCTCCCCCTCCCCAGAAGTTTTTACATAGACATCAACATATTTTAATTTGATATTTGTTTTGTGTTTTAAGATTTAATAATTTCTTCTGAATTGTCTAAAGCAATGTATTTTCTTACCTTTGTTTTTCAAGTAAGAGAACTCAGTTGTACAGGGAGAAAAACATGTCTTTGAGTTAGCATTAGGAATGAATAACAGAGTTGAGATTTAGATTTGGGTCTCCTGAATGATAAATTATGGTTTATTATTATATTTCAAGTATTTAGAATCTGTACACTGAATAAATCTTTCTATAAATTATTTATTATATTTTAAAATAATTGTATACCCGTTATATAAACATTATTTTTACATGTAATTATGTGAAAACTCAGACTTCGTTCAACACTCGGTTCAGAGTAGACACTGGGAGAGTATCTGTTGAATAAATAAGTGACTAATGAATTAGAGATTAAAGGATCATATGCAAAACAAGTGACAAAATGGAAGGTTTGAATAGGTCAGAAAAATCTATTTTGTCCTGAATCTGATTGATGAGATGGAATTAAGAAAGCCCACTATTAAAGGAAAACGTAGCTTCTTGTTTTAAAAATTTTGTGTAGTAGAGATCTTTGAAAATGTTGTGAAAGCTCTCATCTCCACTCCAGAAAAATACTAGGAGATTAGAGAGCCCATGAATTTTAATCTAGGACCCTCTGGAAAGTGATAGTGGACGAGGGCAGTTTTAGAAGTCCTGATCAGAGAATCTGAGCATTGAGGACAAAGTTCACGGTGGGTGCTCTCTAGGAATCAAGATACAACTTGAATTTGAAGGTTTGAACTTGCTTCCCAGAAGAAAGAAAGAAAACCTCCACGGGGTAAAGTTGTGAGGAGGTCTGCAGTGATGCAAGTTGAAATGTTGAGGCAGCCGCGTAGATCTTTTAAGATTTGCCAAACAATTGACTCTCCTAGAAGCTTACTAATGGCTCGTAGCCACAATTTGTTTCTAGAAATCTCCCTAGAAAAAGTAAATTTTTAAAAATCTTAATTGCCAAAATTAAAATAT
>NW_006442484.1:37842455-37847559 GCF_000325575.1 Pteropus alecto
TTAAAATTAAAATATATATATATATATATATTTCGTATATCTCACCTAAGAGTAGACATATAAGGGGAAAAAAAGGCAGACGGGCTAATAGTCTAAGAGAGATAAATTCTTCAGTCTTTTGGTGATAGTGGCACACTTCATTAGAGATTCTAGTAAACTTTGGTATGTATAATACTCTACAGTTTCCAAGAGATTTTCCCAATAATTTTGTCTTTTATTTCTCACAATGCAAACCGTAGGCTCAAATCCTTGTTTTCTAACATCAAGCATAGTGCCTTTTGCCATTAAGTTAAAAATGCTTAGAGATAGTCACAGTGGACTTGAGCACAGTGACCGTGTATTTGTTATCATTAGTTAATAGTCACTGTGTATTTGTTATCATTAGTTAATAAACCAGAAAATGTCCATTCACAATAAAGAAATTGGCATTTTAAACGTACACCGATACCTCTATCTCCAACAAAAATCCTGACTTTTTTTGTAAAGATTTGTTATCTTCATTAGAAACTATCGAATATCAAATTAGCTTTGTTTCTTGATTTTGGCAGAGTAGCAAGTTATATTTATGCTTTCCATATTTTTGTCAGGGTATATTTTGAAAACTGAAAATGCTTTTGATGTGCCTAGTATCTTGTTTCATAGTTAAATAAAATATGGTTATACTTTTATATAGTAAACAAGTTAAAATTAATTTATATTCCTAAAATTCCAAGTTTTAAGTGTTTCATGTCAGTTTTTATGATTATAACTTAATATACAGTCTTTTTTTATTTTGCTTTCATCACTCATTCATCTGTTGATTTGCAAATATTTATTGAGTACCTACTATGTGGTAAATGTTCTTCTAGGCATTGGGATACAACATTGAACAAAACAAAGTCCTTGCTCCCATAGTTATGTGATTGTGTGTATTTTTGAGGAGAATGATAATAAAAACAAATCAGATGTCAACTAGCAATAAGTCCTATTAAGAAAAAATAAAGTCGTGTAAAAAGAGAAGAGCGGCAAGATGCTGTTTTAGATCATACAGTCAGGGAAGTTCCCTCTGAAAAGACACCATTTGAACAAAGATCTAAAGGAAGCAAGGGAGTGAGACATGGAAATTTAGAGAGAAAGTAGGCGTAAGGTAAATAGCAAATATGAGGGCAAAGTATGAAGGTAGAGGTGAAACCAGTGCATTTAAGAATCAGCAAGAGCCCACTGCACCTGCAGTAGAGTGGGAAAGGCAGGGCCTAGGAGAAGATAAGGTCAGTGAGAGTGGAGGTCAGGGGCTAAAGTTGTAGGTCACGGTGAGGATACCAAATTTACTCCAAATGAGACGGGGAGAGATGACCGAAGGGCTTTCAGCAGAAGAATATCATGACCTGACTCAGATTTTACAAAGATCACTCTGGCTGCTTTATAGATGATAGACTGCATGGGATTAGAGTGTGGCAGCAAAAAGGTAGTTTGGGGGCCTACTGCCATTATGAAGAAAAGGGATGCTGGTGATTTGGACTATGAAAGAAACAATGGGGGTGGCAAAATGTCATCACAATTAGATGTATTTTGCAGAAGGGCTGACAGAATTTGCTCAGCAATTGGATGTAGGGTATGAGAGAATGAGCAGAGCCTAAAGATGAGTCCAAGTATGTAGTCTGGTCAAGAAAGAAAAGTGTAGTTGCTGTTGACTGAGCTTGGGATGGCCTTAGGTGGCGCACTATGGTGGGTAAAATCCAGAGTTTGTATTTGAACATGTTATTTTTGAGATGCCTATTAGACATCAGTGGGGGACTTAAGGAGTTCAGGAAAGGATACTCCTGGAAATACAACATTGAGAGAAGTCAGTATATGGATGATATTTAAAATCATGACAAAGACATTCCAAATCACACAACTAATTCAGAATTACTTATCATTCATAAAGGGGAAGAAAATGAAAAAGAGCTTTTGGTATCAGAAAATCTGGTTCAAACTCCACCTCTAAGATTTATTTATTAGCTATATGACCTTGGACCAAGTCACTCCAACTGTTTTGAATCTCAGTTTCTCCATCTATGCAATTGTAGTCATAATATATACACCAATAATAATAAAATGTATGAGAAGTCCCTAGTACAATGACTAGCACTTAGTGGATACTTGACAAATGGTAGCTCTGACAGTTATTGTTGGTAGTAGTAGCTACAATTATAGCAGCAACTGCTGCAAGATTAACAAAGTAAAACTCTCATACTGCTTAAGGAATTCCACAAAGAATTCTGTACAAATCACTACTCTCTCGAATCCTGACTTTGCAAACAAAATGTTTATATTGCACCAGAGTTTGGAGCTATAAGTGACCAAACACAATGTAGTCATTCTCAGCTTTCTTACTTCCCAATAATTTTGTCTTTTATTCCAGTTTTCTCGCTTTGCACGAATTAATTGAGTTCCTAGGGCACATTTTACATCGGTGACAGAGCTGACACTTCAGGCCAGGTCTTCCGATTACTAGCCCAGTGCGCTTTGCTTTTTCCATCTAACAGAAGAAAACCAATTTCTAAACCCTCAGGTACAATGTAGTTGGGGCATTACCAACATCTCTATCTCTATATATCTCAAAGGTTATTTTCAGTGGCTCTAATTTACTATTCATTACATAAGAAGTGAGCTTGTTAGCTCATCCCAAAATTATATGTATCTATGTAGAAATTAAAAACATCAAGGTTTCCCATGCAAAAAACTGCATAGGTCTGTAGGAGAGGAGGGAGAACAACGTATAATTTTCACTTCCCCTATTTTCAATGCTCAAACATTATCACATATTATCACATAGGAGATTTTTAATAACAGAATGATGAGTTAACAGTGTATATGTGACATTTAGTCAATATTTCTGCTGGCTCAGAAATATATACCAATGTGTAGAAAGAGACCTACCTTATTGTGCTTTGAATTCTCCATATTTTTGTTCAAAAAACCTCTAACAAAACTCTCTACCTTGAGTTTATATATATATTTTTAAGTTCAAAATTCCCTTGGAATGTCTCTGAATATTATGTCATTACAAAGTCTCTGAACAGAAGCACAGTCTTTCCCTTCCTAAAAAATGACAAATACCCTACATTTTATATTCAATAAACAAATGATTAATATTAATAAAATAATTGTATCCTCTAAGAGAAGTATTAGTACTATTATCTGCATTTATATAAGAAAGCTGAATGTCAGACTATTAAAGAACTTGGTAAAGCCTGCGTGGTTAGTAAAGGATGCATGTGATCCACGATTCACTGTTTTGAAGCCCATGCTGCTTCATCCAACATACAAGAATGTAGGGGTGGGCATGCTACTACTCTACCTAGGTTCCATGGCAAAGGCTACAGAAACCATTTTCAATATGAACTTTAAGAAATCTCTCCTCATATACACACAGAAAACATTTTAGATTTGCCAACTGACAGGTTAGTATCAAAAGATTAACACAATTTATTAAATTAATAGATTAGAAAGATCACTTTTTCCCTGATATTCTACAAAGTTAGTCTGCTTCTGTATTATTTTATATACCAAAGCTTTTGAGGAAATATTATCTGGGATACATTGTTCTTTTGAAAAGTGTACTTTAGTTGATGTCTTGGCCTATGTATTTAGAAAATAATATAGGATTTATACATTTGGTTACTGGTTCTAGCCCCCTGAAATCTGGCTTGATGTAGAGTTTCTATACTTTTTCACTGTATAGTATCACCAATACAAAATCCTTATCTACCTTTTATTTTCATATTTGCATATTTGTTATGATTATCTGAAACCCTACTATTTTAGTCACTCACCAGATTCCAAGAATTTTAAAAGAATGTGACTGATAGAATAAATCCACAGTGATTTTTAAAAGTTAATTTTGAAATTTTCTATTTAGAGATATCTATTAAAAGCATAAAAACCCAACTCTAATTATCTTGTATTTTGTTTTAAAGGCAAAATAGTTTTATTTGCTTTCCTTTTTGAGTGTTTGAGGATCTTTAACTTACATGTATTTTTTATTATTAAAGTGATAGTTATGTAATGTGGGAGCATAATGCTTTATTAATTGTGGCTTACTGAACAATAATATTTCTATTGTTTATTAACGTTGAAATATATCTTTTACTTCATTTTATATAATTAAATTCTACCGTTATAAAGAGTAAACATTTTACTCATAAAGCCATAGTTTAGACCATTATGTGACATAAATCTCATGAGACTATTAAGTTACACCTTACATTTATCCTTTTTCTAAAAAAAAAAAAAAAAGATATTGAAACTTGTGTACTCAATATATGTGAAGACAGATTTCATGCTGTATTTTTGTCCCATATCAATAACTACATCATGAAAAATCATTAAAAAGGAAAAATATTCATTTAGTCAGAAATGAGTTGCAAATTGATTTCATTCAGTAGTTAACTGACACTGTGAAATGGCAAGGATGTAATGGTGAACAGTACAGACATGGTCTCTGCCCTCATGAAGTTGACAGTCTAGTAGAAAAGATCAACATGAAAAGTAGTCAATGGAAGGATAATATAAGGTACTATAAGAGTATATAACTGATATATATAAACAGGTCAGGTGCTATTGTGAATAAGTTTCTACTAGAAATAACTTTTAATCTGAGTACTAAATAAGTATGAATTGGCTAGGGTGAAGTAGAAAGCATTTCCAAGGAAAAGAGGTGACATTTGCAAAAACCCTAATTTGAGAACAAACATATTTCGTTAGATCTAAAACAATTACAATAACATGGAATAGTGGAGAGTGCAATGAAGACTAAATAATACAAAACTAGAGAAGTAGACTGGGGTCAAAACAATAATTTATATTATGCTAAGACATTTGATCATCATCCTCACAATAGTGGGAAGCGATTACAATGATCTGAATTACGTTTACAAAGGCTATTTTGGCACAGTGTGCAGAATAGATTGAAAGGAACCAAACATGGATTCAGAAAAAAACAGTTTGGAGGAAACTGCAATATCGTAGGTTAGACTTGATGGACACCTGGACCATGTAATGATGTAGTTATGCAAAAAAAAATGTTGACAGAATACAGAAATAGAAGGTGGAACTGACAATATTTGGTGCTTTTTTGTAT
>NW_006442484.1:37847570-37930088 GCF_000325575.1 Pteropus alecto
TTTCTGGAAAGAGGAAAATCTAAAATTGCTTCTATGTTCCTGCCTAGATCACATGGCATTTTATAAGATACAAAGATTTAAAAGGAGCAATTTTGGGGGGAGAGAGGGGCGCAGGCAGATTGGTAAGATGAAAAGATTTTTAATTCAGTTTTAGAACTCGAGATGTTTCAAATGATTTTGAAGCAGTACCAATGAGACACATAAGTGCAGATGTCATGTGGACAGTAGGGTGTGTGGAGATCTAACCTAGACAGAAATATTTGAGACTAGCGGATACAAAAATGGTGCATGAAACTATGTTGATGAGCTCTGCTCTACCAAGATGAATATAGCAGGAGACTGGAGAAATGGCTGAGATATCCCAGGTCCTTTTCAAAAATGAATTCATTTCAGAAATTGCTGAAGAAATGGATGACTGGGACCTTATGAAGCAAGGGGCAAAGAACATAATGAAAGGGGAAGATTCATGTTTGTCAAATACTGATGAGAGAGTAAGTCAAATAAGAATTCAAAATTATCCTTTTATTTTTAGTGACAAAATGTGGAAAGTTTATTGTCTTCAGAAAGAAAAGGTAGTAGGTTGAGAATGTGATAAAATACTTGAGGAAAAGGTAAACATCTCTTTCAAGAAGTTTGGCTGCAGAATGGAAAAAGTTAGGGTTGTAAATAGTTAAAGAGCACTGTGGGTTGCAGGAAAGTAGTCTCCTCCCCACCATCCCAAGATAGGACAGACCAAAGCAAGTTTATGTTGATAGGATGAGGCCAAGAAAGTGGGAGATGTTAAAGGTGAGAGAAGGAAGAGATAAGAGATTTACAAAGTATTCCGGAAAAGTAGAAGGTGTCCAGAGCATGGGTGTAGGAATTGAATTCTTCCCCATTGAAACAGGAAGGAGGAAAGGATAGGTTTCAATTCAGGGAGGCTTGTCAATTTGGGGGTGGGAAGTAGAGGTACAGCCAACTGATGCTATCTCTACTTTCAGTAAAGAAAGATAAAAGGTCATCATCTACTTGAGATAGGAGAGAAGGAAAAAGAAGGTTAGAAGTTGGAGTAGAGTGGAGAATATTTGAAATCGTCTTTGCAGAGAGTAAGGGACGGAGCTAAGTGGAGAAGTACTTAGCTGTACTTTGCAGAGAGTAAGGGACGGAGCTAAGAGGAGAAGTACAGGACTGTGTTGAGACTGGGAACCAGGCATTTAAATGGTGTCGATCTGCCAAGGGGAGTTATTTTCTCCAGTAGGGGCTAGCAGGACAACAGATCACCTTTGTGATCCTCTAGTTTTATATGCTAATAGCAAATCATCTTTAATTTTCTTATTTTTTGTTTTTTTAGCAATAAAGGAAAAATATGTTTCTTTTTTGAAATGGTGTTGTTCTGTGTTCTCTAGGTTGCAGTGCCCTCACGTGGCTGATCCACATTATTTGCATATGATCATTTTCATGTGGATGCATTTGAACAGCTGAGAATTAAGCATGTGCCTTATATCGCTACTAGTAAAAATGAAAAATCAGTTACTGCTTTGACTAAATCCAGTTGTAGGTGCAAAGAAACTTTCTTTATAGTTTAATGTTACATTGGCTACTCACTGTCCTGTTTTACTGCACTTAAAATCACAGTGATATTTTGTTATGTGCAAATAATGTGAAAATTTATAATAAAACTAGGGAGAAGGGTTATGAATAGCATCTATTCATTCTCTGGGATAATTATAATTGTATCTAAATTTACGTTGATAAAGGTTGTTGTTTTACATAATTACAACTGAATCTTTCTGTTTTTTATTAAATATGAAAAGAAATCATTTCATTATCTGATTACCAAATATTTTCTTAGAGAATTTTGTTGTTGTTTTTCAATATAAAGAAAAGTGAAGGGCATTGGCTATGTCTACAAAAGCAAAATGGGGTACAGTGAAACAAACTAGACGTTTGTTATAAGCAATATCCTCTATGATTCAGGAAGTTAAGAAAGCAATTTATTTGACATCTACTATGTATCAGGCACAGTAAGTGTAGGAGCTTTAACATATTTTAACTAATTTGATTCTCACAGAAATCCTGTAAATAGTTTCTTTTTAAAATACTTTTATAGTGAAGTGAAGCAAAGCCAGGGAAATTAAGTAATTTGGCCACAGTTACAAACCCAAGAAATGCCAACACTAAACACCAGCCATTTTCTCTTACTATTCGGAATTTTATGAGCAATTACAGTATATCATATACCCCACTTAGAATCTTATTAAAGATATTCAACCAGGGCAACCCTTCAAATACAGGTATAATGCATTTAATAAATCACTTGAATTCTCTTGTTGAATTTTTTTTTTAAATAAATTTCTCTTGCTGAATTTTTGTCAGGGTTTACATACATGATGAACTTGCAGTTCAGTTGTTGAGCTGAGTCTGTATTAAAAAACTTAAACTGATAAATTATTTACTAATGAACTCCTTGCTTTGCATTTCATCTTTTTAATTACTAAGAAGCACCTAAGTATCCTCTAAGTAGTTGATGACTTGGCCTGACATGGCCTAGAAATGGGGTTGTTGAGTGACAGAAATGGAAATAATAAACTCAATAATAATAAAATTATAAGGGCATAAAAGTTCTAAATTTCACGGTGGTGAAGGCATGGCGGTACTTGGAAGCGAGATTTTCCATTGTTCTTTGTCTTCCTTGACGATATTCTACTTTATTCAATGTGCTCATTATGTGCACTATTCTTACCAACTGTGTGTTTATGACCATGAGTAACCCTCCAGATTGGACAAAGAATGTGGAGTAAGTAGAAAATTTAAAATATCTTTCAATATTATCATCCCTTTTTATTTCAAATTGTGTATTTAATATCTTGAGATTTCATCAGTTTCTTTAACAAATCATACTAGCTATTCCAAACCAGACAAGTTAGCCAGTGATTCAAGTTCATTTCAACCACTAACTTCCTCTAGGATAAAGCTTACAGTGTCTCATTCAGTGGCTCAAATTATTGCAGTGGTTTGACTGCCAATATTTTTAGCCCTTTATCTTTCTTGTGAGTCTCAGACTCTTAGGGAGATCATCAGTGATTATCCAATGATAAAAATTATACCTTGTTTGCATATTCCTTTCTCATGGCTTTCACCTTTCACTTTTCATTAATATTTTGGATGAATACCTATTTGTTTACATCAGACCAAAAGCAGTGTATTATAGATAATATCTTCACATAGAACCATATTATTTGGGCCTTCAAATTAATTAATGTAGTAAATACAATACTCATTTAGTTACAGTCAATGAATGACTTTTAAAATGTAATATTTCTATCTTCCTTAAATCCTACCTAAGCTCTACATTATAGGGAGATAGATACAGATCCATATGGAAGCCTCTAATTTTTATTTGTTGTTTAAGTCTCTTTTAAGATATGTACATGTAAATTACTAGATCTTTAAATGTGGGCATGGCTGTTTTTTCTCAGGTACACTTTTACAGGAATTTATACTTTTGAATCACTTATAAAAATACTTGCAAGGGGCTTTTGTTTAGAAGATTTCACATTTCTACGGGATCCATGGAATTGGTTGGATTTCACAGTCATTACTTTTGCGTAAGTATCTTAATACCTTTTCATCCTGGAAGAGTAAATCATTGGTGGGAGCCTACGCTATATTTCTCCTTGGTGGCTTCCCTTGACAGATCAAACATTTTTCATAGTTATCATAAGAATTTAGAATATTTTTCATCCAATCAAATTATGTACTTTAGAGAAATTAGGAACTATCATATAAATTATATGGCTTTGGTTTCAATTAGGGCTGTAAAGTAATAAAATGTTTTCCTAAGTAACAGAGATTATGACTGATGACAATGCCATTTTTCTCTTAATTGGGAAATCTGATGGCAACACTCATTGAAGTTGAAAAGGTCTTGATGAAAGACCAATGTAGACTTAGATTTCCCTAAATTCTGAATAACTCTGATTTAATTCTACAGGTATGTAACAGAATTTGTAAACCTAGGCAATGTTTCAGCTCTTCGAACTTTCAGAGTATTGAGAGCTTTGAAAACTATTTCTGTAATTCCAGGTAAGAAGAAACTGGTATAAGGTGGTAGGCCCCTTATATCTCCAACTGTTTCTTGTGTTTTGTCATTGTGTTTGTGTGTGAACTCCTTATTACAGATATGTGACAGAATTTGTGGACCTGGGCAATGTCTCAGCGTTGAGAACATTCAGAGTTCTCCGAGCATTGAAAACAATTTCAGTCATTCCAGGTGAGAGCTAGGTTAAACACCGAGGCTGAGTTTAGCTGCTTTGGTGCTACAATCACAGCTTTTGTGCATAAGCCTTATTGCTTGTCACCTATTGCAAATAAAATATAAAAAAGCAAGAATCGGTACATCATATTTTGGATGGATTTGATTCTTTGCTTTTACTAGTTGCTTTCTTTAAAACTTCTAAATCAGCCTTTGAGTTTAACAAGTTTTTGCATGAGGCATTTGCAGTAACAGGCTACATACATGGTCTGCATCCTATAACATCAAGCTTTCTGCATAAAAGTTAAACTATGAGGCATTCAAACTGATGCAAAATTGACCATTTAGGTCAAAAACTGGCAATTTTCTTACCTGCAGATAAATGAAGAAGCAAGGAATAGCATGAGTGTTGCATGGGGCTCAGTTTTCAGATGTCTTCCTTTTTTAATTCATACTCAAGCTTGCAGAATTTGCAAATATATAACCTCGTAATTCAGTGACTTAAAAGAATTCTTAGTACTCTATTCATATAGATTTTTTTAAAATCAATAAGAGGTTAAGGAGTAAGACATCTGCAAATAAAAGCAAAATATTTACACAAGGTTGATGTTTAAGCATGAATAATAAAATCTTTTTTTTTTTGCTCTAAGGAATGTTTGGAAATACACTTTGGTTCATGTCCATTCAGTTTTCTAATGAACATACAAGTTCCGCTTTCATTCATTTTCACCAGCTAGCAGGCTTTTCATGAAAATATTATTCAATCACACACATTAAACTAATATTGTTGGCCGTCTGCATGACATCTTTATTTTCCAGGACAAGCTCATGATGTTTTTGTTGGTAAAGTAGCTGTTAAACAGTATATTTGAATTTCTCCCTCTGATTTTATTTGTAGGCCTCAAGACCATTGTGGGAGCCCTAATTCAGTCTGTGAAGAAGCTCTCAGATGTCATGATCTTGACTGTGTTCTGTCTGAGTGTGTTTGCACTAATAGGACTACAGCTGTTTATGGGCAACCTGCGGAATAAATGTTTGCAATGGCCCCCAGATAATTCTTCCTTTGAAATAAACATCACTTCCTTCTTTAATAACTCATTGGATGGCAACGGTACCACTTTCAATAGGACAATGAGCATGTTTAACTGGGATGACTATATTGAAGATAAAAGTAAGATACATTCTTTTAACCATTAAGTTATTTAGTCCTTTAAATATGAAAAATACATATATGGATATTGTCTCAATTTTGATGTAAGCCAAATGACGTAGACCAATTTAAGATAAAATCAATACATGTAATACAAAAATCAAATGATATCTTACTCCTTTTTCCTTATCTGTCAATCAATGTGATAAAAGTTACCATTTGAAAATGTTATCTTTTCCTAAAGCAGTGTTGAAAGCAATACTATATTATGCTGTATAAACAAAATATTTATACTTATTTGGTAGGCACTGATCAAGAATTTTTAATCATATTAAGTAAATCAATAGTTTGAACTATTCAGTATATTATGCTGAAATGTATTGTTAAGAAGACTGGGGAAAAATAATTTGGTTCTGTTTGGTTGACTCAGTATATGTATTGAGTGCATATGATGTATCTGGAAATAGAGAAATCATTCACCAAGATAAAATCTGAATTCGTGTGCTCATCAATAAGTTAAGCAACCCCACTCCAGCCATTTGCTCATTGATCGTGGGAAAGTATAAACTCAAAACCTACCTCCATAATATTCTTGTTCCAACTTATCCTTTTGGTGTCAGTCATTGTTTTAGATTTGTTTATCAGTATAGTTGGATTTTATTTAAAGAATGGACATCAGAATAAACTTATGATGCCACATACTTCAGTATAATTTCTTACCCCTGAAACCAGCCCCTCTGTTATTTGGATGCTTAAGTCCTTTCCTCTCCGTGTACAATTACCTTGCCAACTTCCATTGATCCCTTGATTATCAGTACTCCACAAGGACACTAATTCTGAGGTATCCTTCATGGTTTTTAGAACCATATAAAATATTGCATTAATATTTTAAGAATTGGTATTCTTAAGATTTATAATGAGGAGATTAGGATTCATTGGATAAATGAGTAAATAAAACAAATGATTCCATGATTTATGGGGTTTTCCATTTAATTATGTTATGATAACAGCACAATGACAATCTTTGCACATAAATCTTTTCTCTATTTCTAATCGCTTCCTTTAGATGGATTTTTATTAATAGAATATTTTTTGGGTTACGAGTATGACCAGATTAAGACTATGGAAATAGAGTCAATTTGCTCTCCAGAGGATCATACCACTCATTAATATTACCATATTTTAAAATCTTTTGGTAGAAGGAAAAGTATATCCTCTTCTTCCTAATTATTATAGCAGTAGAATTTTTTTAATCTTTTTTTTTTATAATGACATTGGTTAACAAAATTCAGGAAATTTCAGGTATACAATTCAACAGCAAGGCATATATATATATACATATTGCATTGTGTGTTCACCACCCATAGGCAGTAGAATTTTAAAGATATGTTTATTAATATCATTAGCAAGTTATATGTTTTATGTAATGTGAATTATATATTCAACATTTTTAGCCATGATTCTATCAGGTGATAGTATGTTTTAAGGAATTCATATGAACTTTTTAATTTATCAAGTATATAACATTTTGTGTTTTTTAGCAAATATATTCTCCAGCTTGTTTTTCATCTCATTTCTTAGTTTTGATGCCTAAGTGATTTTGATTTTTAGGCAATCGAGTTATTGAATTCTTTTTATTTTTTCTATATTTTAGTTTATAATTTTTTCATTTAAAGATAATAAAAATACTCACCGAAATATTCTACCTATAAAGCAGCCACCTATATATTATATCTTAAAAAACCCTATACATATTTTATATCATATTAATGGATGTGTCTTTAAATCTTTAATCTTTGAAAATATAGAATTATTTTTTGACATATGTTGTAAGGTAAAGATCTAAAACTTTCTGCAAAACTATGACCTGGATTTCCCTGCAGAATATATTAGGGTTTTCCTTGAATATAAGCTTTAAGTATTCCTAAAACAACCATAATAATTTTTTGTGGGGGATATGTATGTATTTTTTTAATGTGTGCGTGTTAGTAAATATATAAATATGTATGTTTATGTATACATATGTTTCTTGAGATCATCTTTGCAACTTATTAAAGTTATATGTAAGACTAGAAACTAGATATATAACTTGGAAAATATATATCTCCAAAGAAACAATTTATTTTGTTTATTTGAAAGATAGTAATCAAGCCAAAACCCAAAAGAAAACACTTATTTACAGCATCATAGAAAGAGCAAATACCTAAGCCCACTTTTCACAGGAAATTAAGTCAAAGTTGGTAGGAAAAAAAAAAAAAAAAGTCTGAATCTGTTTGAAGTCCAAGCAAAAAGTGTTTAAAAAAGTAAAATTTTATTTACATAAAAGCAACAAGGCTTCCCTTTCTCTCACTTTTTTTGTTTTTATTTATCTATCTATTTAGTTAGTTAGTTAGTTAGTTATTTTTAGGTGAGGCAACCTTTGGTTGACCTCACAGATTCCAAGGACCTTGTCAGCTTACAATTACTTATTTTTTACGCCGACAGCGCCTGGTCTTCCTAGGTGGTCTCCCATCCAAGTACTGACCAGGCTCAACCCTGCTTAGCTTCCGAAATCAGATGGGATCGGGCTTATTCAGGGTAGCATGGCCATAGACACTCTTTAAAAGAGATTTTCTAAATATTTGGTTAATTAAAAATGTTAAATTTTGATATTTGTGTAGTATTCAATTATATTTTCATTTAACCATATACGAATTTATTATTTTATCCATTCCATTATGGTTGAAAAAATTGTAAGCTCTATTATCTAGACACAATGGCTGAAGTGTTTTGAGGGTTTTTAAATGATTCTTTCTGTTCCTCACTCTTTAAATAGGTCACTTTTATTTTTTGGAAGGGCAAAATGATGCTCTGCTTTGTGGCAACAGCTCAGATGCAGGGTAAGTTGATGTTTCGTATTGAGTTTCAGTCCACACTGCTCCATCGGCCTTAATGACCTGCCACCTCCCACCCACGTGGCCCCACTCCCTCCACATTCAAAGCCCTCCATAAATTCCACTTCACGCTAACTCTCAAAATAGCTGAGATAAGTGTGGATTCACACTTTCTTCACACACTCATATGCGGCAATTATTTTTCCATACTAGGTCACAGCTGATCTTCTAAATTAGTTTAATGGAAAATAGAAAAGTAGTACATACATATATATATAAGAAGCTTAAGTTAATAGAATTCATAAGTGTGTACATTTGTAAGTGTGATATTTTACATATGCTGATGTGATCTCCATGGCTTAAAATGTACTATCTCTGAAGAAATTGTCAATATCTAAAGCATGGTGAGTGTATATCTAGCATATGTTAGCAAAGCAGTTAAGACTATTGACTGGAGAGTTTGCATGGATTCCATTGAATACTGACTCCACTATATAATGTCACCTTTCTTTGCCTTGTAGTTTCCTCATGCGATAAAGGGATTTAATAGGGTGGCTGTGAGAATTAAATGGATTACATTTATAGCTAATACAGCACTCAATATGTGCTTTTAATTATAACGATTGATATCATGTGAACATTTGTTATTAAGAAGTATTGAACATGGAGCTAAAGCCTAGGAAAATTCAGAGAAATAGTTACCTCTTCCTATTTGGCAAGATTTTAGAATCATAGACTTCTAGTGTTCTTTCTATGGAAGATGATATGGTGGACATTAGTAACTAATACCTGTAACAAAATTCCCAATGGTAATAGGCTTTTCATTTGACTCATATGGTAAAGATTGTACTGCCTTTCTCTTTAGATCCCAGTGATAAGTAAAAGAGACTGATTTTAATTCCTTGTCTGTACTGTACTAAATGTTTTACATACAATTTCTTATTCAATGCTTGTACCTTTGCAAGACAGGCTCTGTTACTAGCCCTTTCTTACATATGAAGTGCCGGAAGTTTAGCAGGGTTAGGAAACCTGCCCTGGATCAGGTAGCATGGAAGTGTCAGGCACAAGACTGAGGCCAGGTCAGCTTGATCATCAAGGTCATAGGACACCTTCACCAGGCAGAGTTATTTCCTCCTCTCAGTGTGCCCTCTCCCATCCTTTTTTCACCCCTCTTTTCTACTACCACAATCACACACATGCTTCTGCTTCTAGTTATCTTCAGTAAAAATCAATTTTTTCCCTTTAAATTTATTTTTCTGTTCATGCCCACAAGTTCCCAAAGGTATTAATTATGATATTACTGCTTTTATATGGAGACATGATAAATATAATAATGACAATTATGAATCACAGGGGAGTTCATAAATAGACTTAATAGATTCTGTTATTATATAAATCAGTCCACATAGTGCTGGATTATATAAATCAGTCCACATAGTGCTGGGTAAGATAAGAGAAATCAGCTTTCCCTAGTGTCAGATAAAATAAGTATTGGCATCTGTAAAAACCAGAAAACTAGCCAGAAAATAAGTATTGGCATCTGTAAAAACCAGAAAGCTAGCCAGCAGACTTGCAGTTACCGACTTCTTCTTTTGCTTTAACCTAATTTTAGCCAGTGTCCAGAAGGATACATCTGCGTGAAGGCTGGTAGAAATCCCAACTATGGCTACACAAGTTTTGACACCTTCAGTTGGGCTTTCCTGTCCTTATTTCGTCTAATGACTCAAGACTTCTGGGAAAACCTTTATCAACTGGTGAGAACAGATAATATGATTCTTCTGGGAAGCATGAAATATTGAAATCAAGAGAACTGCTGTAAAATACTTTATAACTTAGAGTATGAGCTTGTAACAGTCTACATAAAATTTAATAAAATATCTCTTCCATTTTACAGACACTACGTGCTGCTGGAAAAACATACATGATATTTTTTGTGCTGGTCATTTTCTTGGGCTCATTCTACCTTATAAATTTAATCCTGGCTGTGGTGGCCATGGCCTATGAGGAACAGAATCAGGCAACACTCGAAGAGGCTGAACAGAAAGAAGCTGAATTTCAGCAGATGCTTGAACAGTTAAAAAAGCAACAAGAAGAAGCTCAGGTATAGTTAGCAAACATAGAGCTCTTTTGTGTTTGTTTATCTCAGTTCTCTGACCACACTGGTGAGGTTAGTGGCATTTAGCATTCAAAATCAGCAGTGGTTAAACTGACATTTAAAAGAGATCAGAGGTGTTTGGTAAGTGTTAGGATTCTGTTTAGTTTTTAGGAAATTATTATTTTTATGTTGATAATTACTGTCAATGCTAATGACATCACAGCATGGAGATTTATAATTGTTTTATTAATATTTTTTTCTCCTTTGTGACCCTTCATTTAATGAAGCTCACAAACTAGACCAACATGCCCTCAATCGAAATATTTTCTTAATTTTCTGGGGAAGAGAAATTCGGTTATAGTTGCTTCTTCATGAGTGTCACTAGAGGGGAGAAAGGTCAGAAAAGCAGGGTTGAACTGAGAAGATTATTTCCTCGAGTCTGGAAAGACAAAAACCTATTTAATATTTATTTTCTACTTGAAGAGTGTTTAAATACAAGTTTGTGGGTTGCATAAGAAAGACACAGATGTGTGAACATAATAAATCACTACATTCTCTGCCTCCTACACTGTAAGTCCTTTAATTTATACTTGATGAGGTTTCATAATAAGGCGAGTATTTCTTTAATTTATTTACTTGACTTAATGACATTAACTCATCAAATTGCCTATTTTTTGGCTTTTCTTGGATCTCAAGGACAGTTCTCTTTTACCACTGAGTATCCTGAATATGTAATAAAGGTCAGATAAATGAAACATACAGGGGCAGCAACAACAAAATTGAATACTATATCTTTCCCAAAACTGTACCATTGTAATTTGCAAATTCATTCAGATGCCATGATCTGCGATTCCCTTATATATAATCTGTAAAATGTTTTTCTTGTGCATTTCTTAATAAAATTCTCAATTTAAGTCAAAGAGGGGGAAAAGGTTTATTAAAATAAAAAATACTCTACTGAATAAAATTCAATAATTTAGACTGGTACAAAAAGTCATTGCCGAATGGAATTGTGATGGATCAAGTTAAAACAGGAAACCTTTAATTCTTAAATTCTTTCCTTATTAAGATACTTTTTAAATCAGAGAAAAATTATTAAGGTATTTAAATGTTTTGTTCATATTATTAGATAATTAGAAAGCATAGTGTGAGGCCAGAGCTTGAAGGTTTTCATCCAGGTCTCATGTATCATCTTCCATGTATCTGTTGATTTTAATTCTTTAATTGGTCTAATGACAATGTATTGTTTTCCAAAATATATGCCAGAATGAAGCATTGTTTTCCAAGCTCATACTTGTGATACTAAAGATAAATTAAGCAGTAATGTGGACAGTTTCTCAATGTGTATATGCAACTACCATTTACTTTGGGCCCTTGTAGGCAGCTGCTGCAGCAGCATCTGCTGAATCAAAAGACTTCAGTGGTGCTGGTGGGATAGGAGTGTTTTCAGAGAGTTCTTCGGTAGCATCAAAATTGAGCTCTAAGAGTGAAAAAGAGCTGAAAAACAGAAGAAAGAAAAAGAAACAGAAAGAACAGTCTGGAGAAGAAGAGAAGGAAGACGGAGTCCGCAAATCTGAATCTGAAGACAGCATTAGAAGAAAAGGTTTCCGTTTTTCCTTAGAAGGAAGCAGGCTGACATATGAAAAGAGGTTTTCTTCTCCACACCAGGTAAAAATATTAGATTATATAAATTGCACTTTTTTAAAGCGAGGGCAGAATTTGGTAGAGATAAACTGCCTTCCCCCTAAATAGCATAATGCTTTCAGCGGTAATGATCATCAAGTGTTGTGATTATCACCTCAGAGAATTTGTGAGTTTTAAAACTTGTTGGAATCCCAGGAAAGCATTCTCAGAGTGTAGATCCCAGGAGACTAAGGAAGGTTTGTGATTTTAAGGTTTTGTTAAAGACTCAACCATCTCGAGGCAATTTTCCACATGAGTAATTGTCAGCAGATGTTTCTCATCCTTTCTTAGCTGCTGTGCCTGGACCCAGTGGACTGTGGGTTTTCTGGGTGGCAGGTTCCTTGAGCTGAACTGTGGACTCTTTCAGACCATCTATCTGTTCAGGTGTTCCCGTCCACGTGCAAAGTTCATCTGAAGAGTGCATTCTTCATGCCCTCACTTCAAGGGGATCCAAAGCAAAATTTCTCTAAAACTGTAGCTAAAATTCTTCGTAAGCATGCACTGAGGAAGATTTATGATACTCAATAAACATGTTTAATGGCAGTTGATTATCTCTGTCTCATGTTTAACATGGGACTTTCATTGAAAAGTCCCGATTTATATAGTGCACTAAATAAATGTTCGCTGGATGCCTCTGGCTGATGTACTAATATAAGCTGTTGAAACTTTGAAATTTAATATCTCTAATTGTCTTTAAAATTACCAAGAGAATTACCAGAAATACATAGTTTCTCAGAAGACAGTTTCACCAGTAGTGAAACCTTAGTATCTGTATAGTAACGATAACAGCTAGAACGACATTGATTGCAATGATGATAGCTAACACTTAGCACAGTGCATTGCAATTTGCAATTTAACTCATGTAAGCCCCTCACTACAGCCCTAGGTAGGTACCATAATCATCATCCCCAGTCTACACATATGAAGAGGAGGGTTGTATTCTTTGTTGACTGCGTGTTTTATGCTTGGCATTCTTTTTACACAGTCATAATTAGTGTTAACAGCCTTGCATAGTATTATTTTCGCTATTTTTTCAGCTCTTTGAAGTTAAAGAATTGCCCAATGTCATATAGTTATTGAGGGCTGAGATAGTATTTAAATTTGGCCTGACACTGAAATTCTTTAACTTTCCACCTTCTCAGGCCTACGAGTAAGAATATCTTTAAAACTGAAAAGGAAGTCTACAATTTGATGTCATTTAAAAGATACATATATTTAGAATTATACTTGCTCTTCATACATTTTATAGTATGCAGTCTCACATAATCTTATGTTTAATATGTATAAATTTTTTATAGGTCAATCTGTTCATTCCAAGTCCAAATAACATTATGAGACAGAATAAAGTAAAGAATTAATGGATTTGAATTCATATTAAAATAGAATTTGTTTTTAAGTAAATATCGACATTTACTCATTCTCATTCATGTTGCCATGGTCATAATTTCATTAGTGGAGACATTAATCTTAATAAATGTGAATTCCTTAAAAATCAACCCCCTTTTTTACAGCATTGGTCATTTTGAAAAGGAAGGAAGGAAGAAGGGAGGGAGGAAGGGAGGGAGAGTAGGAGGGAGGGGAGAAAGAAGGTATGTTCTACAAGGCAAAATTGCCTAAATTTGAAACTGCAGATTAGCAGTTAACCAAGAGTCTCTCCAATTTGTTTTGTTTTTTTTGTTGTTGTTGTTTGTTTGTTTTTTCAAATCCGGTAAAACTAACTCTAGGTAAAATAGTGAAAAGATTAAGCTTTGTTCTGCCTCTTTCTGCAAATTTTGCTTACAGATATAACATTTTTCCAGTACTATCTTCTTCAGACCTCCATTTCCTAGCTAGTTGGACATTATAAGTGATCACTGAATTATACAAATTGGAATGTTGGCTGGACTTGATATTTGCTTCTTAAGTGGTATCTATATTTAAAAAAGAGAAAGATTTTTTTTTAACCTAAAAAAGAAATAGTCAAACAAATAGCTAAGAAGATGGAGAGGGAAATGGAAAGGGAGAGAGAAAGAGAAAGAGAAGGGGGAGAGAGGAAAAAAGTGAGAAGGAAGGAGGGAGGGAGAATCCTGAATTCACACTAATCTCATTTAGCAGGTCCCTGGAAATAATACCGAAAATATCAAGCTAGGCAAAGTTTCTTAACCTGGGTATGGTGATGAAAAGTCTACTGCTTTTGTTAGATTTTTCAAGGGTCCAAGACTCCTAAGTATTAAAAACTATTAGTTTATGATGACATGATAGAAAGGCAGTTGTGTTGGTAAACATTTCTACTTTCACAGCAAAGAAAACATAATGTAGGCTTTTACTTCAAGATTATAATTTTCTTAATAGATTTGTTGTTGTTGTTTGTTTGTTTTTTCAAATCCGGTAAAACTAACTCTAGGTAAAATAGTGAAAAGATTAAGCTTTGTTCTGCCTCTTTCTGCAAATTTTGCTTACAGATATAACATTTTTCCAGTACTATCTTCTTCAGACCTCCATTTCCTAGCTAGTTGGACATTATAAGTGATCACTGAATTATACAAATTGGAATGTTGGCTGGACTTGATATTTGCTTCTTAAGTGGTATCTATATTTAAAAAAGAGAAAGATTTTTTTTTAACCTAAAAAAGAAATAGTCAAACAAATAGCTAAGAAGATGGAGAGGGAAATGGAAAGGGAGAGAGAAAGAGAAAGAGAAGGGGGAGAGAGGAAAAAAGTGAGAAGGAAGGAGGGAGGGAGAATCCTGAATTCACACTAATCTCATTTAGCAGGTCCCTGGAAATAATACCGAAAATATCAAGCTAGGCAAAGTTTCTTAACCTGGGTATGGTGATGAAAAGTCTACTGCTTTTGTTAGATTTTTCAAGGGTCCAAGACTCCTAAGTATTAAAAACTATTAGTTTATGATGACATGATAGAAAGGCAGTTGTGTTGGTAAACATTTCTACTTTCACAGCAAAGAAAACATAATGTAGGCTTTTACTTCAAGATTATAATTTTCTTAATAGAGTAGGTGAATTGCACAAAATATTTCTTAGACTTCACTTTGACTTATTAGTATAGGAGAGGGGAGAGAACAAAATCAGGAGTTTAATTTCTAGTCAAGTCCCAAGACAATTTGGATGTTTTATTTTGAATCCTTTATAAGATACAGTTGACCTTAAGTTATTTTATTCCCTATTCATAATAAACCAAGAAGTTTTGCTTTTTAGAGATTGATTTCTTGTGGCAGACTTTTCTTACTGACTATCCTTTGTTTGTGGCACAGTATTTGATTGCAATGGATTTATATAATTAATTAAGCAATAGAATTTGATGCTAACAGATGGGACACAAACATTTTTCATAAAATTGTCCCATGTAAACTATCCTTTTATGTGGCATGATTCACCTTTGAACCTTGAGAAATTTTCTGAGCTATTTTATAACTTATTTTTCTACAAAGTTTCTATTGCTACGAATTGAATAGAGTACTTGTAAGTTAAAATGTAATTATTGGCATTACTTCTCAGTAGGCATTATTGAGAAAAATTATTCTTTTCTTAAAAGATAATTAAAAGCATACTTACTATCAGAGAATGTAAAAAATATATAGGTATAAATTATTTTAGGTAGCTTTAAACCTTTTGGAGAAAAACTCAGAGTAATAATATTTAAATGATGAAATTAATATTCTTTCTATTAGTAATCATAAGAACCCAGTTCAAGCTCTCTTTAGTAAAAAAATAAAAGAGGACTTTTATATCATGTAAATAATATCTGTGAGTAGCTTTAGTCATGCTGAACCCAAGGGCTCATAACATATTATTATGACCAAGTATTCCTCCATATCTCAGCCCAGGTAACTCCAATATGGTGGCAAGATGCCCACTGCAGCTCCACACTTAAATTCAATATTTTTAGAAACCCTAATTGAAAATGCACCTCTTTCCCAACAACTGTGAAAGAAAGAGATGGCTGCCAATGGACCATGCAGTGTCCCTGCCCATCTTGAAACCATTCTCTATGACCAGAGGTATGAAATACACTCATTGGCTAGGCCTGAGAATCATTTCTCAAAAATAGTCTGGGTATTATCAAAAGATGAAGGAGAAATAGATATTGGACCAGCAAAAACAAGTGTTTACTACAGCTAAGTCATAAAATTAGACTAGTAATACACAGGAAGTGATTCATTGTGCTTGGTGCTGCAGTGCTTAAGAATCAAGGTAAACGGCATGATGGCAGTGACAATTTAGCCATTTAGAAAATTGTTAAATGATCGTGACCAGATACTTAGTGAAAACCAAGTCTTTGTAAATATGGTGTCCTTCAAATTTCTTGAGATACACAGAAGAGTGAAAACCAGGGAATGAATCATACAGTTCTTTCCATTTGATTTGTTTAATTTATTCACAAAGACATTACTAAATATGCAAAGAAAAGGGAGAAGCCTCTCGTGCTATAATTAAATAGATCTACTAGCAAGATTGATTTTATTTTCCTCTGTGGTAAGATCTGCATCAGGGTGTGGTTACTAGTGAGCTCTTACTGGGCATATTTTTGGCTTTAAAAGATGTTAATATAGGTGTATATTTAATTACTTTCCATTAGATTGTTAAATGAGGTTAGCCTGTAGAGAGGGGCTTAGCAAAAATTTTAGTTCTACGTGCCAGTAATGAGACTAAACAATGTTGAGGGGTACTTGTGACTATCTTAAGGCATGAGTAAAGTAAAAGAAAATGACTGAAAAAGAAAAATGAAGGAAGGGAGAAAAAGGGAAAGCAAAGAGGCGAACCTAGTTGAGATCCACCAGCAGGTACCATGGGAGCCCATAGTTCTACCCGTCCAATGACTTCCCCCTAGGTAGGTCAACCATTCTGAAACAATGAGTCAAGCCTCACGTTTTTCAAGATGCCAGCTCTTAATTCTGTTCTTCTGTTTTTTGTTTCCTTTATTGTTATTTATAGTCTTTATTGAGCATTCGTGGCTCCCTCTTCTCTCCAAGACGCAACAGTAGGGCGAGCCTTTTTAGCTTCAGAGGTCGAGCAAAGGATATTGGCTCTGAGAATGACTTTGCTGATGACGAGCACAGCACCTTTGAAGACAATGACAGCCGAAGAGACTCTCTGTTTGTACCACACAGACATGGAGAGCGTCGCCACAGCAATGTCAGCCAGGCCAGCCGTGCCTCCAGGGTGCTCCCCATTCTGCCCATGAATGGGAAGATGCACAGCGCGGTGGATTGCAATGGTGTGGTATCCCTGGTTGGGGGTCCTTCCCTCACATCTCCCGCTGGACAGCTCCTGCCAGAGGTGAGGCCAGTGGAAACTACAGCTGTCGGGAAGGGAGCTGAGGCTGGTGAAAGCTGGAATGTTTTGGATTTCCCATCTAAGAATTTTGTCAAATCGTTCTATTCAGACTTTTCTACAAGTTAATTAAAAATATAGGTTGGGTATCATAGAATATAATTAGAAGTATCTCTTCATCATTATTACTACAGTATGAAACATGGCAAAAAGCACAGCAACAATTTATCAAGCATGCGTTTAATTAATATAATCAAGTTAAATGCAAGAAATGATACCAGTAGTGCTCATCTTAAGGATCTTATTATCACTGTTCCTTTAAAAGGAGAATTTGACACTTCCACTTGAATGGATTTACTAAATATATGAAAAGCCCATAGTGCAACATTCTTTCTCTTTGCAAGTCAGAGTGTTATAACATTTTTAGCACTCACTCAAATGACCCCAGCCATTGTACATTTGTATGATTTAGAAGTCACTCAGAATCTATGGCCATGCTACCCTGAAAAAGCCCGATCCCTTTTGAACTCGGAAGCTAAGCAGGGTCGGGCTTAGTTAGTACTTGGATGGGAGACCACCTAGGAAGACCAGGTGCTATAGGCATAAAAAATAAAAAAATAAGGGATTGTAAACTGTCAAGGTCTTTGCAATCTGTGAGGTCAACCAAGGATTGCCTTGCCTGAAAAAAAAGAAAAGAAAGAAGTCACTCAGAGTAGCTGGTAAAATCACGAGTTATAATTTTTAGAACATATTTCAATTTTTATATTACTTTTATGAATTTTTTTGGTAAACAAAGTGGCCCTAAATCAAGCCTATGGAAAAGGGTTTCAATTAAGTGCCAGGCACTTATAGGGATATATTGTTGACATTTCCTTTGTAAAATGTGTTACTTTTTGACTTTGGTATTAAATAAGACTTTATTTGTCAATATAAAAATATTCTAGCAATGTCATTTGGTTGCATTTTATAGTTTTCTGAATCATATTAAAATTTTCTTTGTATTATTATTTTTTACACAATTCCATTTATTATAATTGGACAATCTCCTTAAGCACATTAAGGTTGTATGGAGTCAGCTATCAGTCACCTAAGAGAGGAACTTCTTACCTTGGATTACAGAAATAGACATTGATCTTCTTCACTTTTTTCTCATGACCTCTCCCACCACTTTCTCCCAGGGAAATGTCCAAGTATCCTGGGGTCAAATAAAATCATGAAAAAAGTAGAACTTTATAGTGAAGGAACCAAGAATACAGAGGGAATATCAACTTCTCTTTTAAAATAATCATAGCTAACTATGTACCAGACACTGTCCAGAACACTTTATATGTGTTAATTCATTTAATCCTCACAACAACCCTTCATCATAGTTACTAATATTATCCCTATTGTACAGAACAGGAAACTGAACTCTGTGCATTGTGGAGCTAAGACATGATCCCAGGTATCCTGGCTATTGAACCCATTTTATCCACATTGCAATATTGCCTCCCATTGAATTTTTCTTTTTTTTTTAATTTTCTTAAATGGAAAAGAAGAGATGGCTAAGAAAACAAACACTTTCATTTTAACCCAGTGTTTCTCAAAAAATACTTCACCCTCAGACTACTTACATCGAATTCCCTGGGATGCATCTTAAAAATGAAGATTCTTCATCTTCCCCTCCCCCAACCTCTGGCAACCACCATTCTACCCTATGCTTCTATGAGTCTGATGGTCAAAGGCTACAGAATTTTAGATATGCAAGATAAATAAGTTCTGGAGATCTACCATATGGCTTAGTACCTAGAGTTGACAATACTATATTGTATAATTAAAATTTGCTAAAAATGTAGATCTTATGTTAAGCGCTCTTCCCACATATAACAACAATAATGTAATAAAGGGAGTGAAAGGAAATTTTGGAAGGCGATGGAAATGTTTATGACCTTGATGGTGGTGATAATTCACATTGTATACTAATCCTCAAACTCACTGAGTTGTGCATATTAAATATATACAGCATTTTACATGTCAATCATTCCTCAGTAAAGTGGTTTAAAGAAAAAAATGGAGATTCCTGGGTCAATCAAGACTTACTTAGACCAAAAGCCTGAGAACAAAGTCAGAGAACGTTCTTTCTTAACAAGCATTCCACATGGTTCTTATACATAATAAAATGTGGACATCACTGGTCTCAATAAATGTTAATTGAGCAAACAAAAACAAATGTACAACTGTATTGCATAAATACACAGAGAATGTCACTCTGTCAGAAAATATTTAGCATTTATCAGTAATTGCCATAAAATTCTTGTCCTATCAGAAAGGATGGAATAAATCTCTGAAGACAAATCGGGGCCAGATTGAAACAAAGCCTAGTGAGGTTCCTCTATAGCAAGTTCCCTCATGTCTATTCTTCAATCTTATAGTCAGGTGCTGTGAGGCAGGGCACTGCACTGTGGTGCAGCATGAGCTGAAGGTGCAGAGAGAAGTAGGCTGTGAGACTGTGAGGGGAAATGAGAACAGAAAATAAACAGCTGCAGGCAAATAACACCCTCCAAAGCACATGATATCTTGAACTTTGCATGTAAATTCAGTTGAAACTATTTAACTTAAATAATTTCCTCAGTAATATCATTAGAGGTTTTGGAATCTATCATTAAAAAATTAGATGAAGCTAGGATTATTGCACATATTGTTCTGTATAGAGCAGCAGAGAATAGAGGAACTTTAAAGCAACCCTATTTTTTTCTTTAAAAAACTTTGCTTCTCTCTGATCAGGCAAAATATTTTAATTCTGAGAAATAACCTTTTGATTTCAAAGAGCTTCAATTTCAGAGGAGGTTATTTTTTTCATGAATTTTACTTCTGTTTTGCCATAAAATTAATTGTATCACCTATACAGATGTTTATCACCATTAATAACAATCACATCGATTGAGTGGAAACTTTGCTTTGAGTATATGTGCACTAGAGGTATGCAGGTTAATAAAAATAATGTTACTCATATCAGAATGAGGTCTGAGTAGATGAACAGAGGAATTATATTGCTATTTTAGAAATAGGGAAAATCCTCAAAAAATGACTTCTTATTTATTATTAGCATTCAGACCTGCATTTGAAATGCTTGACTTTTTCCCTTTTTTTCCCCTGTGATAATTAACTTTATTGTTTGATCTCTTAAAGTAGGAATAAATTTCTGCCGCATGTTGAAATTCTAGAATAGAAAATATCAAATCATCATATCATTGTTAAAAATTGAAAACCCCCAAATTGGTATTATTACCTTAAGTTAGAGTTTCAATGCCAAAGATTGGTTGTTTTGTGGATGAAACTGTTTTGTAAATGTAAGACAAAATTATGAATTTGTTCTAATATTTAGTTTTATTATTAAGGATATTGGGAAATGTTACCTAACTATAATAAACAAAAACATTTTATAGTGGAATTCACAGTTTAAGGGAACTATACTGATGCATATTAAGGAACCCTTAAAAATTATTTTCATACATTAAACCAAATGTGTGTGTATAAAGATCTAATATCTCAACCTGAGAGTAAATTAAGGAACACCATGTTTCAATCTGAAGTCTAGTTGAGATTGGTTGAAAGGCTAAAAGGTTATCTATCCAATAGTAGGCATGGTCCCTCTAGCCCAAAGCTCCAAGATGGAAGAATTAGAAAAGTCCTTCCCGATTGCAAACCTGGGCATTCTTGAAAGCTGAAAATCTGACAGGCTTTCAAACACTTCCCAAGAATGATGATTCCAGCAATGTCTTAATGAGCTGTTCACATCTGAGTAAGCATAGTGATCATTTAGTTAAGTAGCACCTATTATAAGAACACTTTTGGTTTTCCTGCTCTTAAGAATAATAGTTATTCCATCTGAAATTTTATTTTTAGGGCACGACTACTGAAACAGAAATAAAAAAGAGACGGTCCAGTTCCTATCATGTTTCCATGGATTTATTGGAAGATCCTACAACAAGGCAAAGGACAATGAGTATAGCTAGTATTTTGACCAACACCATGGAAGGTATGTCAAAAGTCTTACAGCATAGCTACTTCATAGTACTTTGGTAATGATGAAAACAATAGTTTCATAAATTCCAAGAAAATTAGTTCTGACTCGATAACACATCATCATTATGTCTTTTACTAAATAAAAATAAAATCCATGTACATCACATGGATTCTACCATCTCTTATAAATCTTTACATTTAGCCTCCAGGAAGCTACTGCAAATTCAAGGTATACTTGGAATACTGCTTTCATAGATTAAATTCTAAACTGTTGAAGTTTGTTGTGTGTATGACATTGAAAGGAGTGTAATGATAAATGTTTATTTTTATAATGATGCTAATCCATTTGAATTGTATTAACTGCCTTAGATACAAGCTATAAAATCATTTGATTTAACCCAAAATGTAAATGAAAAATGTAAATTAGAGTTTGATATTAACCTCTTTAAAATAAAATGTTCAAAAAATTTTTAGAACTACTCGTGCATCTCTCTGACCAGAATATTACAATATTTATCAGCTTTCTCTTGAGTTGCAGATTATGTCTGAGTAGTTAATATATAGTTTAGCGGTCTGGATCTTATAGTGCCAAAATAAAGGCTTTGGGGACAACTTGATCTGTGATCAATTCTTGGCTCTTTCATGTGTTAAGTGTGTTAACTTATGACTCTAAACTTCATTTTCTCTATCATTTTAATGTGGATAATGATGCTTAGGCATAAGATTGTTACAAGGATTAAACGAGGCATCATATATAAAGCACCTATGTACATGTTATGCAGATGGGAATCAATAGATATTATCATTATTAGTTGTTTTATTTTTGTTGTTTTTGTTAATTACATGTTTGTGCTTTTCCAAACTGTAAGTGAATTTGAACGTCAACTATCAACTTCAAATACTTGCAAAATACTTTCATATAAAATATATTTTATCCTCCTCCCTTATCCTCTTTTCCCTTTTTCTCCTGTTCTTTTACAGCCCCTCCCTTTCCACCCCCTCCCAAGTGTGTGAGTGCGTGTGTATATAGATGTGTCGAAGGAAAATGAAAGATGGAGAATGAGAGAGAGAGTATGTACATGTGACTTTCTTATTTTTATTTATAGTTTCTCTTAATATTGGATAGATTCTTGGAATATTTATTTTCCAATCTGAATGGAAAAATCCTGTGATGCTAATACCAATGCCAAAAACCTAAAAGTCACAGTCAGAAAGAACTCACAGTGTAGATGACCGTATATATCACAGCCATGTCAGTATTACAAGACCCAATTTTCATAATGTCCTAATGCAGTATCAGAAATCTTTTCACTGATTTCTATGGAATATTAAACTCAGTACGTTCTTCCCCAACCTCGCCTGCGTTAGCTTGCACTCCTTCTTCCCCCCCAGCTGCCAGTAGCTTGCTCCTCCCTGTCCCTCCAGGTAAATCTTTTGAAGATTCTCTGGTCTTCTGCTCCTTGCCATAGCAAAACCACTGAGAGGAAGCTGCCAGTGGTTCTGCTACAGATGTCAGCAGCATGTCTGCTCCCTAAAGCAAGAAGTAGAGAAGGAGACAGGGTAAGTCTAAATCAACAGTCCTACTTTGCACTTCTGATAGCATTAAGTTTGACCTAACGTAAGAAATTACATAATAAACACCAAACCACCAAAACATTGAACTCGTCCACTAATTAAGACAGGAGTTCAAAATGAGTGTACCCACTGGCCCTCCATGGGAACGTGTCTCATGGAGTTACTTAGGAGGAAAAGAGTGTCCTAAAAATAAATATAACTGAGGAAGCAGGAGACTGAGTATTTGGTTTTAATATCTGGAGAACTTTTGACTTTATATTTTTGTGAGGGACAATGGCTGAGTTTTTGTTTTTCATTGACTGTATAGCATGAAAATTTTATTTTTTTTATTCTATTATATTTAAACACTTGGAATTTGGCATTGATCAAGGTTGGTTGTTAGCAATACTTAGGATACACATGCATACTAGAGCTGTCTTTAATATATAGTCTTTTTTTTGTTCCTGATAAGATGGAAAGGTTTCTTAGGTTGACATAATCTGTTTATTTGGGATCTTTTCTTCTAAGTCTAATCCCTTTCCCTTTTTGTGAAGCAGGCTTGTTGATCCAGCTGTCAACTTTTGTTTTCCTCCTTTTGAACTACAGCCAAGTCTTCATTGTCCAGGGTAATGAATAGCCAGCCTCTTCCTTAATGAAACTAGGAGATGAGTAAAAACGAACTGTTTGCTTTTCAAATTTTTTAAATGCAAAAGCCATATAGAAATATTTATTGGTCACACCTTTGGGAAAATTAGTGGGAGGATGACTTAGAAGTACCAGAGGAATTGAGAAAAACCAGCAAAAGTCTAAACCGATGATTCTCAGTGTGTATAACCCACACAGGAATAATGGAGAGATGGCTGTAGTTCTCTCTTGAGTGCTTTGTTTGTTTCAAAATGTAAGATTCTCTCTCTCTTTCTTTCTTTTTTTTTTTTTTAGCATGAATAATTGAATGTTTTTTTTTGTTTTTTTTTAGAACTTAAACAGCTTTGCTCCACTTTTTCCTGGTGTCAATCAAGATGAACAACACGGGCTGAATTTCTTCTTTTGAACTTTTATCTGTTTTGTTTTGTTTTGTTTTTCCTATACAATTCCTGTTTGCTTCTGTTTATCTACTAAATGACAGGTCACATTTTAAAAAATACTCTGTGCACAAAGAGATTTTTTCATTTCTCATTTATTGTCAATGATAATATCTTTTTATGTTCAGCATAAATATAAGGTTATTTGGAAGTCTTAAAAGCATCTACAAAGTAACTAGTGCATAATAATCGTATTTATATTTTTCCTCTGAGTAACAACACAACTATTCTTTATTGTTTACAAAATTACATATTAAAAGAAATGGAATAAACTATGCACTGGAAGAGTTTCAATATCTAAAGAGACAGTTGAAGAATCTACCTCTAATGAAATTCTGTTAAAAATAAACAGGAAATTAATTTACTCTACGGAAGTGGTAAACTTTATAGCATTAGTTAGTAGTGAATGTTTATCAGCAGAACGAAAAGGTCATTACCTATGTTTGCGTTTGTCCATTCCATATTTAGTTTCTACTAAACTGTACCAGGTTTAGAGGGATATTCCAGCTGCCACAGTAGCAATAGTAAAGCAACTGACCAAAATCAATTATGCCATAAATGAAAAAAGAATTTTTTCCTCTACTTTAGTGCTAAGAAGTAGTGGTCTCATTTAACAGAGCAAGTAGTAGGATGTACAGCAATGATACTGGCAGAAAACATTTTGCATCCTTTTTCCACTCAAGAGTTGATTGAGAGATCATCTTACCAAAGGAGGAGAGTAGATAATGTCCTACTTCCTAATTCTCCAAAATTCTTTTTCCAACATTTATCAAGTTTCAATATTTTCAGTATCACCTTAAAAAATCTGGGCATTTCTATCTTCTCTCTCCTATTATTTAGTTAAAATTCTTCTCAAAATCATTGTACTTTTTTCTTAAACAAATGTGTTTTAATATGAAATTTTATATCATAAGTTTGGTATGATAATTATACAGTTTAATACATAAATGCATACCATAAAAATTTATGAATTCTACATATGTTTCACCTAAAGTCTTCTAATATTTTACCTCTAGTATGTAAGTCCCATTTTGTGAAACATGGATTTATACTAACAGTGAGAATCCTGGTTTCTGAAGGTAGATATTCCCTCTTCTTTTGTGCCCTCTAGTTAAATTAAGAAATGTAGAGAAAAGGAATCTTGTTGAGTTCAATATGCAAGCCTATATTTAATGACGCTTAACTAGAAACATTTTGACTAAGACTAGTGAAAGAGACAAAACTATCTCATTAAAAGACCCCCCAAAACATATGTAATCCAAGAAACTGAGATTCAGCGTGACTGATAAAGGTTTTTAGGATGTTTCCTGAGAGGAATTCTTGGATAATATAAAACTCATCCATGTTCCAGACATGGCTCTGTCTGGAACATGGATGAGTTTTCAGTATATTTAACACAAACCCTACCCATTAGTTACTGATAATTTTGAAGGTAATTATCAGACAGTTTAATACTGCAGATAGAATCTTGGAAGCTATGTTTAGCCAAGATGAATTTAGAAAGTTTACTAACCTTCCTATGCCCGTGATTTCTATGTCAGCTAACCCATTATAAGTGTTTTCCTGCTCCATCATCAATTAAACCATAATGCCTTTTAATAACTTCAATTTTGTAATCACTTTCAATTTAAACCAAAGACTGCTTAATAGAAAGTAAGCAGTTTTAATAAGTATTCTAACTCTTTTCTTCCAGAACTTGAAGAATCCAGGCAGAAATGCCCACCCTGCTGGTATAAATTTGCTAACATGTGTTTGATTTGGGACTGCTGTAAACCATGGTTAAAGGTGAAACATCTCGTCAACCTGGTTGTAATGGACCCATTTGTTGACCTGGCCATCACCATCTGCATTGTCTTAAATACACTTTTCATGGCCATGGAGCACTATCCCATGACAGAGCAGTTCAGCAGTGTGCTATCAGTTGGGAACCTGGTAAGGCCCACAGAGGGTTCCTCTTTCCATTGAAAGACTTTATGATTGCCTTAATGAATTTCACATATGACTCTCAAATTAAATATGAATTAACTGACCATGTATACCTGGACAGCAAAAGTTTAGCATTCCTTTTTTAATTACAAAAATATATTGCTATAGTTAGGCAATACAAAAGATTTAAAATTTGTATGTACAATTTGATTTAGAATTAAATTAAATTGCCCATTCTTTGGAAAGATGATTATAAAGCATTGAGGACATTGGTCTATGATAACAAAATCTTGTCATATTTATCTGATATTTAGATAATTTTGGGGGACATGCATACATTTTCCAAAAAAGGAAATTATGAAATATGCCAGATCAGGTAATTTTGAAATATCATTTGTAAATACCTGAAGATAGATTCTTGGTTATCATATAGTGCTTATTATTTCCATTTGAATTTCTTCTGTAAATTTAGGCATTTATAAATGATGATTTTGGCATACATTTTCATTGAACATTTTGTGTTAAAATTCACTGGATACATGGTAGAGGGATAGAAATGAAAGTAAAGTGGTCTTACAAACAATATCAATAAATTCACACAACAAAAAGATATAGTTACCAACATAAGAGGCTCATTAAGTTCTCGTGCACCTCTCAACTTGATATGTGAACATATAAATAGGTTGTGTGTAGATAGTAAATAATATATTTATATAAAGTAAAATATATAACATTTTTAGGCTCTGAAGTAACCACTATTTTTTTACTATACTCCAAATAGGTCTTAACTGATCCAATGATAAAGTTAATATATACTGACCACTTATTTTGTACTGAACACTGTACCGAATGGTTCACATGAAATCCCTCTGTCTGGGTTCCCATAAAGTTGGTCCTAAGGTAGATACTGTGATTGTCTGCATGTCACAATTGAGGAAATTGTACCCATGAGAAATTGACAGGATGGTGGAAGGTCAGAACACTATATCAGAGACTATGAAAGCTATTTCAGAGACCGTTGTAAGCTCTGTTCAAAAATCATAGAACTTTAGAATGGGAAAGGACAATGACATTACCTAGTCTATATTTTACCTATGGAGGAATCTCTTCAACATTATCTCTAAAATATGAGCAAGGGATAAAAGAAAGCTTTATGGAGGTAGGTATTAGGAAATAACTCAAAGGGGCTTAAATAAAAATAAAGAGAATTCATTTCAAGTAACTAAAGTCTCTTTGGACATAGCTCCAGGTTTTAACCTGGATAGATTCAGGTTCTCAGTCAATGTCATTGGGAGTCAGCTTCTTGCCCTACTTCTTCCTAGTACGTTTCCTTTATTCTGGCTGGGTATTCTACTGATGACAATGCACTACCAACTTTTTTTCCTACCAACATAGCACACTGAGTGGAATAATTGTACTTCCTAACTCATAGCTTCAGCAGACAGCCAAGAATTTAATATTATTGGTCTGGTTGGAGTTACAGGCTATTTCTAAGCCAGTCAGTTATCTAGTTCTAGGGTTAGTATGCCCTATTTGGCAAAACAAGAACCCTGTCTGATCATTGGAGATAGAGTAAATAAGTAGAATTATGAAGAAAAAAGTTAGGTCTACAATTTCCAGAAGAGAGAGTGGATAATGAAAGACATCAAAAATAAACAGGCAGTTTAAAGTGGAATTTGTTTTATGTGTCAGGGAAGATAAGATTTGTATTTGAGGTGAATCATGGAATAGTAAAATATACATAAACGGAATACATATTCTTCTCAAGTATATATGGAATATTCCCCAGGATAAACTGTATATTAGGTCATAAAACAAGCCTCAATAAATTTAAAAAGATCAAAATGGTATGAAATATTTTTTTCTGACAAAAATAGAATGAAATTAGAAATCAATAACAAAAATAAATTTTGAAAATTTACAAATATGTGGAAACTTAAAAAAACATACTCCTAAATAACCAATGGGTTAAAGAAGAAATTACAAGAGAAGTTAGAAAATACTTTGAGATGGATGAAAATGAACACACCAAGTGGAAACTTATATAGAGTGCAGCTAAAAGTGCTTAGAGGGAAACTTATGCTGTAAATGCGTATAGTAAAAAGAAGAAATATCTCAAATTCGTAATCTATCCTTTCCCCCTGAAGAAACTAGAAAAAGAAGAGCAAATTAAACCCTAAGCTAGCAGAAGAAAGGAAATAATAAAGAATAGAGTGAAAATAGAGTGAAATAGAAAATAAGAAAATGATAGAGAAAATTAACAAATTCAGAAATTAATTCTTTGAAAAGATCAACAGAAACAATAACTCTTTAGCTAGACATTAAAAAAAAAAAGAAGACTCAAATCAATAAAATCAGGAATGAAGAAAGAAGAGGGGACATCACTATAGACCTTAAAGAAAGGAGTATGAAGAATTCTATAAACAATTGTATGCCAAGGAGTATAAGGAATAAAAAGGAGTATAAGGAGTATAAGGAATACTATAAACAATTGTATGCCAACAAATTAGATACCCTGGATGCAATGGAAAAATTCCTAGAAAGTAGACAACTACTGAAATGGACTCAAGAAGAAACTGAAAATCTGAAAAAAAAAAACTTATAAGTAAAAATTGAATTAGTAATTTAAAAATGTTCTCACAAAGGAAAACCTAGGCCAAGAATAGTTTCACTGGTTAATTCTACCAAATATTTAAATAACTGACACCAATCTTTCACAAACTGTTCCAAAAAAAAATAGAACAGAAGGGAATACTTCTTGGCAGATTTTGGAATTTGAAGCCAACCAACATATAGACATTGGACAAACTCCTTGGGTTTCCCTTTGAAATCCACGCACACTAGCTATACTTTAGGAGTAGAAACTATGTCAGAGAACCAGAAGATTCAATCAGTTAAAGAACAAACCAAAATAGCCCTGCCCTAATTAGGTATGAAATCAAGCTACTATAAGTTCAAGGTGGCCAACATATAATTTAACTGCCTGCTAAAATCAATACTCTTCCGAGGAAAATAATTGAATACAAATTCTCTATAACACATCCACATTGCGTAAAGAATTATGTGATATGTGAAGAAATAAAAAAATGTGACCCGCAGTTGAGAGAAAGAGCACTGAATATAAATAGATTCTGAAATGACTGAATTCTAGAATTAATATAAAAGAACTTTAGAAGAGCTATTATAAACATGCTTAATAATTTGAAAGAAAAAATGGTCACAACGAATAAATAAATGGAGAATATGAGCGGAAAAAAATGAAAACTATGAAAAAAGTCATCTAAGTATTTTAGAACTGAAAAGCACAAACTCTAAAATGAAAAAGTCACAATGGGTTTATAAGGGACATTGTAGATGTCAGAAGAAAGTATTGTTAAACTTGAAGTAAATATATAGAAATGATTCAATTTGAGCAGCAGAAAAAACTAAAAGGAAAAATGAACTGAATCTCACTAATCTTCAGAATAACATCAAGTGGTCTCATATTTGTATAAGGGAGACCCAGAAGGAGAAAAGAGTAAGAATGGAAAAAACAAATTTTTGAAGAACTAATGGCCAGAAATTTCTCAAAATTGGTGAAAAATATTAACTTAGACACCTTAATATTAAATGATGGAACTTGAGTGAACATCAACAAGAATAAATATAAACTACATAGTACATGTCTTGGTCAAGCTGCTAAAAACAAAAGAAACTTTGGAACAGCCAGAAGAAAAATACTTAAATAGTCATGTGCCGCGTAATGATGTTTTAGTTAATTACGGACCACATATACAGCGTATGAGGGAGGTCCCATAAAATTATGGAGTTGGAAAATTCCTATCACTTAGTGACATCATAGCCATCATAAGGTTGCAATGCCTTGCTTTACACAAATGCTTACCATTACCTATTCTATTCAGTACAGGAGTATGCTGTACAGGTTTGTAGCCTAGGAGCTGTAGGGGAACTGAATTTGTTACCCCAAAGTATATCTCTTTGGTGTAAGGGTTATTTTAGGCTGGTTAATTTTAAGGGAGTAGCTCCGTAAACCAAGTAGAAGTTACCCATCCTAAAGGTCGTTCGCATTTGTAAATGAAATCTCCGTTTGTAAGGGCGTCTCCTTTGCTGTACCAGGAAGAGGGGGGTGACCTTATCTCTAGAAATTCTTATCAATGCAGAAGACAAAGACTTAAATTTGTTTGACAACCTTACCCTTGTTTACAATGCTTTTCTTGGTAACCTCCTGACACCCTCCACCCCCAACATCTTATTTTGTCTCTAGCTGGAGATGGTATTTAAGGTGGTGGCTTCACTCATTTTGGTGAGTTACTCAGTTTTCCCAGGTCTCTTCCATGTTTACATGTTATTAGACTTTTGTTTGTTTCTCTGTTAATCTGTCTTTTATTATAGGAATGTCTCAGCCAAGAATCCACAAGGGTAGGGGAAAAATTATATTTCCTCTCCCACAGAACAATAGGCTATACCGTATAGTCTAGGTATGTAGTAGGCTATGCCACTCCATTTCTGTAAGTACACTCTATGAGGATTGCACCATAATGAAATCACCTAAGAGTGCATTTCTCAGAATGTATCCCATTGTTAAGCGGCACATAACTATAAAACATAAGGCACTAACATTTAATCAAACATGTTAGTCTGATGAAAGAAAGAAAAAAAAGCAAGTTAACTCATTATTTTAGAGTGAAACTATCCAGCAAAAGTTAATGTGAAATAAAGAATTTTAATATAAACAAAACCTGAGAGGAAGTTGTTGCACCAGAATTATGCTACAAGAAATGCTAAGGAGGTTCTTCAGGCTGAAGGGGAAAAACATCAGATGGAAATTTGGATCTGAGAATGATGATCACTAGAAATGAATAAATGTGGGTAAATAGAAAAAACCTTTTTTCCTATCTTAATTTCTTTAAATGACTACTGTTTAAAGCAAGGGTTTATAGCATATATATATATAAAATATATGAAGATTTAGCACATTTGGGGTGGCAAATATTTCTTGGAGAAGAGACCAAAAAGGCTATCCATTATCTACATTTCCATAGAATATTCAAGCATTGGGATTACACTCAACAATGAAAAGAGAATAAACTTCATTAATTGTTATTGCAACTTCACACATTCTACCCCATATTTATCTCACTTAAATGAAAAGGTCAACAGATATAGAATTTATATACATGGTGATATATATATGTATATATATGGGTGAATTTCAACTTGAAGTACTCAAGAGATATTTGGAGAAGTCAGTAAGACTCTCAGTTTTCTTATTTGGCCACTTAGGTAAAGAGTGATTCCATTTACACGTACTGAGGTAGCGAATATCAGAAGAGAAGCAAGGCTGTGCAGAGAAAGTGGTAAGGTGAATTGTAGACCTGTTGAATTGCAGTACCTGTGAGATAGTCATCCAATAGAGGTGTTGAATAGGTAGGTGGGTATTTAGTTCTGTAGCTCAGGAGATATGCTTGAGTCAAAAAATAAATCTCAAAATGTTTACTTATTATAAAAGAAAAATTAGAGCAACAGAGAGACCTCTGAATTAATCCGATATTGAACAATTTGTTAGAGGAAGAATGGCAACTGAGAAGTATCCAGGGAGATGTGGATCACTGATGCCAGGAACAGAAAATATGCCAGGAATGCGAAAAACTCCTAAAGAAGCAAGCTCACTACTATAAATTTCAATCGAATTTAGCAAGTGTGATGGTGGGTATGTTGGTGAAATTGGTCAGAGCAGTTTGTGTTGACTGGTAGGTTGTGAAGTTGAAGAAATGGAACTAGTGAAAGTAGGCAAATATAGAACCTCTTAAGGAAGTTGGACTATGATTGTATAGATGGTGATAGCTAACAGGGGAAGTAGAATACAAGGGGAGTTTCTTTGATGACGGTGGTGGTAGTTTTAAGGTAGAGAAGGACTGAGTATATGTTGCTTCCTGTAAAACCCTAACAGAAAGCAGTCAGTCAGTAGCAGGAAGAGATTGAAACTACAGATTGAGAAAGTCAGTTCTTTGAAAAGTCCAAAAAAGATACCTAACACAGTTGGAGAAATTAGAGCAAATCAGGGATACTTTTTCATAAGAAGAAAAAAGCAAAGCACAATTATGGATGTAAGTAGTTTGATAGATATAGGGGAACTGAGAAAGTTCAGATTGGTTGACTTCTGTTATCTCTGAGACACAGAAGTGCTGAGTGGAGGATAAGAAAAAATGTTAAAGATATGTGGAGGAGAGAGAAAGTTTGAAATAGTTGTACAGAAAGAAAATGGAGAATGGAAAATACTGCTTCTCATAGCCAGAAACATAAACTTTTTTTTTTTCTTTAACATTCTTACCATCTGTAGGGCTAGTAGCACCCATGTTTATTACAGCCTATATGTAGCCTTCTCAGCACCAGCCTTACCTTCAGGGCCATGAGAGGGGATGAGCTATCAAGTTGTCCTTTGGTGAGTTTTTGGAAGGCTAGAAAGATCAGAGCCAGAGCCAAGCAGTTGTCTACAGTGAGTTAGCTGAGCCTTTCATATAAGAATACAAAAATAACAATATTACCTTTATTATCTTAATTCTTCATCATTTATTAAACCTTAAATATAGTAAACAATTAAATAGTGATTTGAATACAAACCATTTGAGGGTATAATTTGCTGGACCTAAACCAATTTTTTAAATCCAGAATCGTAATTTGTTGAGTATAAATTAAATTGCTCAATAATTATTTATGTCTCCAAGAGTATTTACTTGTATAATAAACATTTCTCATTTAGGTCTTCACTGGGATCTTCACAGCAGAAATGTTTCTCAAGATAATTGCCATGGATCCATATTATTACTTTCAAGAAGGCTGGAATATTTTTGATGGTTTAATCGTGAGCCTTAGTTTAATGGAACTTGGTTTGGCAAATGTGGAAGGGTTGTCAGTTCTTCGATCATTTCGGCTGGTAAATTAACTGGGAATATCCATAATATTTTTATAATTATCTGGTATTTCAAGATTCCACATGATTATAATATTATTTGAATACATTTTTAAAACAAATGAGATTGGCACACAAATGGATGGCAATTTCTTCTACATCATAGCTTTAATGGATAGAGTAACTATATTCAAATGAACAGCCAACAGTTCTCTCCTTAGTAATTGAATGGCAGTACTAATGAAGAGGGAGAAAAAGGGAGTCTTAGGTGCACCCAAATCACAATTAAACAACAAAATATTCATCTCTCGGTTGTGTGGAGTTTGTTTAACTATGCATAAGGTGTGGTTGAAACTTAGGATGGGCTCACCTCTCTCAGAAGCTCGGGAAGTCATAGAGTGTCCAAGAGAAGAGGACAGAACTCCCCACACATTTGCTGTTTCAGCCAGATCAGGAAGTTACCAAATCCACTGAGAATTGCCTGTATTATATTTTGTTAATTTTAAAGAAAGGGTCTTCATTTGATCTTTATATTTTATAAGTGTATAGATCTTTTAAAATCAAGAGAAAATATCACTTGACACATTTCCATTTAAAGTTTGTTATGTTTTATTGTTCTGTTACTTTGAGTTAGCTCTAACTTTTTGTGATTTGTTTTCAAATAACAGAGATTGTTATTATTAAATTACTAAAAGACTTATCTTATTGGTGATTAGTCTCAAAACTTTGTTGTGAACTCTGTTTAGAATTTCCCTTACCACTTCAAAGTTTAAATTTGACTTGAGATCCTTACAGCTGTGGTTCCCTTCACTAGTCTTCACAGAGAGCTGTGGATCTAATTTGAAGCTAGAAGGATGCAAAAAATAAAAAATAAAACAAACAAACAAAAAACAGAACAAAAATTAGAAGTAGTTGTATAAAAGTAAATATGGGTAACTACTTTTTAAAAATGTTGATAAATCTTCATGATACTGTGATGCAGTTTGAGGAAATGGGAGTATAACATCATAAACATCTTGCTTAGTGTGTCAGGCTCTTTTGCATTAATTATTCTCTGGGAATAAATTTAACATTTTGGTGTTTATATTCACTCCTTTGCGTCACTTAGATGCAATTAAATAATGTACCGTGCTTGGTCTGACATTTATTGAAGCATCAGAAATAAAATGCTGCTGCTGTTTAACCATAAATGGTATTTTAGAGGCCTCTGTGAGGTAATATAACCAGTAAGTCAAGCACAGTGGTTGAGAGCCATTTACGCACTCTAATGAGTTGTTGATTAAGTCTCTGAAGACTAAAAGGTTGACGAAATGCAGCTTCTACTTAAGTCCAACTATTTCTTCTTTGAATATAATAGATCTTTAAAATACAGCTTAATACTACAGCAAGCTAAAGATACAGTAACATTAAAGCAATGTAAAGATTTAAAGAAATTAGTTTTTTTCTCTCGTACCTTGTATAATTTAAGGGTTAATTTTATCTGCACGTGTGCCTTTCGGCATATTTCAAGTACACTGAAAAATATATCTACTTTAGGCTTTTAAATAATAAGAGCCTCTATTTCTCTGAAACAGTCTCAACTAATTAATTACGAGTAATCTTAAATATCTCAGTTCCTTACAGAAAAACAAAATGAGTATTACATATGCTTATATAAGATTCTGGAAAATTTGGTATATCTTATTTTTAAAAATGACAATAAAAACCATATACTGTAATTATTTTATTTACAATATAGACTGTTTTCAAATGGAAAATACCCCATGTAGCAAGTAAACTGATAGATTTGCTAGATAATAGTTTGACACACAAATAATGTATCACCCTATAATTGAAACACTGTAGATTTTCCCTGTAAATAAATTTATAGATTCTTTAGAAGCCAGGAAAGTCACAGCTTGCTTTCTTTCATTTTCAGCTCCGAGTTTTCAAGTTGGCCAAATCTTGGCCAACTCTGAATATGCTGATTAAGATCATTGGCAATTCAGTGGGGGCTCTGGGTAACCTCACCTTGGTGTTGGCCATCATCGTCTTCATTTTTGCCGTAGTCGGCATGCAGCTGTTTGGTAAAAGCTACAAAGAATGTGTCTGCAAGATCTCCAATGATTGTGAACTCCCACGCTGGCACATGCATGACTTCTTTCACTCCTTTCTGATTGTGTTCCGCGTGCTGTGTGGAGAGTGGATAGAGACCATGTGGGACTGTATGGAGGTCGCTGGCCAAACCATGTGCCTTACTGTCTTCATGATGGTCATGGTGATTGGAAACCTGGTGGTATGTAGTAAAAACACTTACCTCATTTTCAGTAAAAGGTAATGTAACCATATAAAAGTATGTTCAACTGAGGAATGTTTTATGCATTTTGGGGTATTTTTGTATCAAAGCCATTTCCGATTTTTAATTATTCATGATTGCAGGAGCCAGGTATAGTTTAGACTATTGAAATGCACTCTAAAAAATGTTTTTAAATTATTTATTTATTTTTCTATTGAGATATAATTGACATTAACATAAACTCTTAGGATCTCTTTTGAGCCAAAGTTGCTCTTTGTCACTAATATCTCTTACTATTCCATGGAAGGGACCATTTCTGGCTTTTATCTTTCAGTTCTTGTGTCAAAGCATGGAAGGCTTACTAAGAAGAGTCACTCATTTTATCTATAAGTACTAACAATAGTATCACTTGAAAATGTCTCAAATTTGAGTTTCCTAAAAATTGGAGTTAAAAAAGAATTAGTGATTCTCTTAGTGCATAAAAAGCGCATGGGGTCTTGGGTGCCTAGAAACTATAGTGTGAGCAAGTAACATTGACTTAAGAATCACTTATTATCTTTTTCTATGTAAAATGAACCATGCCTAGCACCTGTGCTGAGTGACGGGGCCATGGGAAATATGATAGGAAGATATATATAGCATAGTGATATGGCATTTACTCAAACAGGAGTCAAAATAAGAAGTATCTAGTATGTGTCAAAGGATGTGAAAACAAAATGCCATATGTCAAATTCACAAAATGGAAAATTTCCTTTATAATGGCAAGGGTGATGAAGAAAGGTGTTAAGGAATTTGGACCTGAAATATTTTTAATCAAAGTGTAAGATTTAGCTTGGTAGGAAGAAAGATAGACTGTCCCATATCAGGAAACAGTGGATCTAGTGGTTGGGGGACAGAGGACAATAGATTCTGTGGGAAGGATTAAGCTCTTATACTTTAAGTATAAAGCAGTTATACTGAGTTGCTTGATTAGGTACCATTCCAATGAAAGAGAATAAGGATTGTCATAAGCAATATTTTAAAATATGCAATTTATAAACTTGATTTCCTCTCACATAAAAGTAACTTCAAATTCCCCAAGGGAAGAATAAAGGGAAGGTAAAAAAGACAAAAGATTATCATTTTATTTTTATTCATTCCCATATTTCAGCCTCCTCAATATAAGTTAGATAATTTTGACCTAGCTCAGTAGCTATCATAAAGTTACTATCAAGATGTTGGCTGAGGCCTCAGTTATCTTGACTAAGACTGGAGGATTAGCTTCCAAGAAGGCTCACCCTCAGGGCTACTGGCAGGAGGTGCCATTTCCTTTTGGCTGCTTGCACAGGGCCTCAATTCCTTCCCACGAGGACCTCTCCTTAGGATTGCTAAGTATCTTCATTGCATGGTAGCTGGCTTCTCCCAGAGCAGGTGATATGAGAGAGGGGCAAAGAGAAAGCTTTCTTTATGTTTTAATCTTGAAGTCACACACTGTCACTTCTGCTGTAGTCTATTCATTAGAAGCAAGTCATTAAGAAGAGTTCACACTTTTGAAGAAGGAATTAGGCTTTAATTTTTAAAAAGAGGAGTATCAAATAATTTGTGAACATATTTTAAAGCCACTACAATACCCAGTACAACTTGTTTTCATAAAGTGGCATAAATTAGAAGAAGAGAAGAAAAGGCAGAGAATTGAGGCCTTTATGACAACAGTGAAGGAACAGATCAAACCGTAACAGGGAATTCCTAGTGGGAGTAGGAGAAAGTAAGTTTGAGGTCAGACTGCATGGAGATTAATTTATGAAAATTAAACTTCATAACAAAACTGAATTTTTTCTGTGGGTATTAAAAAGATGGCTTTTTATCAGGAAAATGACAAAGTAGTATTTCAGTAAAATTTATTTAGCAAGAAGCTGCAGAGTAGATTTAAAGAGAAATAAAACACAACATGTCACATATCTTCTATTAGTTTACTGAAATAAGACATATCTCTCTAATACGTAATTTGTACAGAGGACTAAAATCAAAAAGAATTTCAGAAAGTACTATACCTATGGATGACATTTAATATTAATTTGGATTATTGTATATACATAAAAACATATAGCCTGTAAAATAATTATTTACATCTACTGGCATAAATTTAAAATCTATACCTTTAAGAAAAAAATTAAAGGCTCTTCTTTCTCTTTTTTACTATCAGTTTAAAAAATATTTTTCTTTTGTGATATACTAGATATATTTCTGGAGTACCTAAAGTCACTTTTACTACTGTTAAGGAAAAGTATTCTTATCACATTTTCCTAAATAAGACTGAATAAATTTAATGCACCATCTCCTACAGTTCTTTCTTCTCATCCTCACCAGAGAGAGAAAAGTCCCCCAAAGACAAGCTGGCATAACCCCCTTTCAACACACTTAAACTTCCGTATGGTGCTCTACCACAATAATCACTATAATCACTGCCATGCCTGGTCCACAGGCAGGATAGAAGTAGGGCCTTTCTTCCCCAGGCCAGGATTTTTTTTTATGATCCATTCTTGGTTTCTTGACTCTATGGCCAGAGATCCTTTTATAGATTCAAGGCAGATGCTACAAAAAGAGAATGTGACTTTCGAAGGTTACTATTCCTAGAAGTAGCTGACCCAGTCCCCTCCCTAAGTGAAGGTGGGGTGTTAGGAGTGTTGTGAAACTTTTGGGTTCTCACAAATTATGGATCAGGATGGAGGACTGTTGATATATGTAATATATTTCAATCTTGGACCCCAAATAGAAATTATAGTAAAAATTTTCATTCCAAAATACTACCTTGGCAGACGTGTGAAAAAGTCATTTTCACTCAGTGAATTAACAGTCTGCCATGAACGCTTGTGGAATCACATTCAGGGTTTTGGTCCCTGAGTGAGCTTTTTCAATTGTGTTCTCTTAAATTGCCATTGATCTCACCAACCACCTTGGTCAGTTGTTATGCAGATATCCTTCGTTAACACAGGAGGTCTAGACAAAGATTAGTGTGGCTCACGCAAATATTTTTAGGAAAATAAAGTAAATGGAAAGATAATATCATAGAGGTAAGTTGGGTCATAAAAACAACTAAACTTTCTCAAGGATTTACTATGTGCCAGGAGCTGTGTGTGAGCTACATGGATCTCTAATTGAACTCTTACAACTATCTTGTAAGCTAGGCACTGAGAAAAGTATTGTATTTATTTTATAGAAGAGGGAATTGAGGCTGGTTGGTTTTGCTACTTGTCTAGAGCCATGTGGTTAGTAATTGACAGAAACTCAATATTTACTCAGTACTCTAATTCTAATGAGAAAGAGGACCAAACCATTTAAATATAATGAGTTTTTGCCCCAATGCTTAGAAGATAAAATATAGATCAGATCTCACTCTGGGAGGGTTAATGGACGTATATTAAAAATTTTCACAGAGAAAGATAAATACCATATGATTTCACTTATATGCAGAATGTAAGAAACAAAAAGAACAAAACAATCAAAAACAAATACAAATATAGAGGACAATCTGGTGATAGCCAGAGGTGAGGGGGATTGGAAAGCTGGAAGAATGGGGTGAAGGGTTAAAGTACAAATTAGTAGTTGATAGGTGGTCACGGGACAGGGAGCACAGCATAGGGAATGCAGTTAGCATTAATAATGGCTAGGTGAAGGGCCAGAGAAGAGAAAGAGCAATTAGGGAGATCATTTTATAAACCATGTAGATGCTAACCAATATACTGTATACTCTAAACTAATAATAAAATAAAATTTTTATAAAAGGAAAATTTTCTAATAGAATAAGGATAGTACATTGATAAACCTTAAGCAATCAAATTCAGAAAATAATTATGGAAACAAGATTCAATTTTATTATGAATAAAACCCAAAATTTAGCATTTACTTTTTCCTTCTCCTGTCTATTTTTCAACCAAATAATATATCGAAGGCAAATCACAATAAAAAATAAATTTTTTGGAAAATTCCAGATGTAAAGGAGCAGGTCTTAGTATGAATATTCAGCAGCCATAACATAGCCATTAAGAGATGTATCAGTATAGACTCAAAAAATTACGTGAGTCTTTATTGGATCTTTTATGTGTTTACCTTTCTTGCCACCATTGGTTAGAATAACTTGTAACTAGTTAGACAAAGGAGCTCTAATCTTCATTAGTTTATTGGAAAGATAAGATGTAGCAAGAATGCAGCATCCTTTTCATTGGAGTTTTACTTAAAATCCTACGATTCTTTTTTTGTACTATTTACTTTTCGTCCTTTACTACTATCTCATTCTTTTGTTCTGCATGCTTGAATAATCTGGGACTCATTATAATTGTCAATCAAATCCTGAAAAAATTTATATGACAGTATTGTGCCCATGTGAGTGCCTGATTCATTAGTAAATTATCTGTTTTTGAGAACACAATGGGTTTACAGTCAACTAATATTTTCACTCACTTGTACCAGTGGAGCCTATTTTTGGAGACTCAAGTTATAGATTAATTAGTTATCTTATTCATGGCAAGATCTTGACTCCACAATCTTTAATCAATTTTAACAACAGTATAATTGTATAACAGCCATTTCTTTGTAATATTTCCAACCATTGTATAAATTTGGTGGCTATGATTTTCCAAACCAAAAAATAAAAAATCTGGATTTTATCTAGCAAAAAGGCATATTTTTCCTAATTTGACAAGTTATCTAGGAGCAAAAATTGGTACAAATACATAAAAACCAAATTATATTTAAATATAATGAAATCTTTAGTTTTAAGAATCAAATTATAATAAATTATTATTGTCCTGGAGAATCCAGATTACATGAGCAAAATACTTAGCATCCGAAATAAAACATTTTTTTTCTTTTTTTACTATACCACTATCTAGATAACTAAGATTTCTCTTTCGGAATGGAATTTAATATAGATATGTTATGCAACAATGGTTTTAGTAATTTTGCAATGAGTCAAGAGGAAATAATGTTAATAGTATTATTTGATATTCGCCAGGATTTATTTCACAACCACCCCCTGCCCCCCTTTTTTTTAGGGTAGTTTATCATAAGCTAGAAAAAATACCCATTACCAAAAAATTAGGTATAAGAACAATTTTGGAAATTTGTAGTCAAGAGCAATTGAAATAACAGAATGTTTTGATCACCTAATTTTCTTTGTTTTAGGTTCTGAATCTCTTTCTGGCCTTGCTCTTGAGTTCATTCAGTTCAGACAACCTTGCTGCCACTGACGATGATAATGAAATGAACAATCTCCAGATTGCTGTGGGAAGGATGCAGAAAGGCATTGATTATGTTAAAAGGAAAATACGTGAATTTATTCAGAAAGCCTTTGTTAGAAAACAGAAAGTTTTAGATGAAATTAAACCTCTTGAAGATCTAAATAACAAAAAAGACAGTTGTATTTCCAACCATACCACCATAGAAATAGGCAAAGACCTCAATTATCTCAAAGATGGAAATGGAACTACCAGTGGCATAGGCAGCAGTGTAGAAAAATATGTCGTGGATGAAAGTGATTACATGTCATTTATAAACAACCCCAGCCTCACTGTGACTGTACCAATTGCTGTTGGAGAATCTGACTTTGAAAATTTAAATACTGAAGAATTCAGCAGTGAGTCAGATATGGAGGAAAGCAAAGAGGTAGGAATTTTTAAATAAGAAGACATTTTGGTGTTATGCTTTAAACTGTCAGACTATTTAAAAATATATGTTTTCTTCCTATGAGAAAATAGGAAATATCTATTGATTTTCTATGGCACATTGATGATAGATAAATTGATGATACATTAAAATGAAGCTAGATAAATGATATGCTAATTTTTCAAGTATTTATCATTTTGAATACTAATAATATTAATATGCAGATTAAGATGAAGTTTTATAAGTACTTAAAAATAATTTTAGACTTGTGAAAATGCCTCAGTTTATCCAATTTCTTTCTTATAATTCTCCCACAATGGTCTTTTTTTTCCTTCTTTCCTTCCTTCCTTCCTTCCTTCCTTCCTTCCTTCCTTCCTTCCTTCCTTTCTTCCTTTCTTTCTTTCTTTGTACGTACTAGAAAAATACTTGGTGAGAGGATAGTTCTACTGTTGATTTTGCTACATTCTTGACTCTTAGGAAATACTTCATAAAATGTGATCTTATTTAGTTTGTGAAGGTATATTTATTCATGAAAAATCTGGGCTCTTTGCTTAATATTTACATATAATTTCATGTTTCCTGAAGTAAATAATTTTTTTTAAGGAAGTGAAGGTAGTAATGAGGAATCATGTTGAAAATATTTTTAAACCAACTGAGCCCAGTGCATGCTGTCTAAACAAACAAAAGGCCATAATATATTATAGAGTATAAAATTCTGAATTTACCAACTATGGTAAGAGTCTTGGTAGTTTAAAGTACTCTTTACAAGAATAGTAAGAGTACCAGAATGTATATGTTTTGGGTTTGTTTATAGGTTAATAAATGCGAAGTTGGGGGTAAAGAGAAGACAGAATATAAAACTTGAGGATTTAATTGTTTAACCATGCAAAAATGAAGACAGAATTCCCAGTAACTAATGCTTCCATAAAAAAATAAATAAATAAAAATAACAACCAAGAACAAAGATTTATCCTATCTTGTCATTTGAATCGATTGACAGGGACAGTAAAGGCCTCTATTACTATTCTCATTCTCAAAAAGATGGATGATTTGGGGGAGTTTGAAGCACTAAGGAATACAATTTAAGTAGTGTAACAAAGTCACAATAATTAGGGATCAGTTAACAAAATTATGAGCTAAAATATGTTTCTAAGAAGGGAACCTTAGATATTTCAGTCAGTATTTCTATATTTATTCTGTAAAATTACTGAAGAATATGCTATTTTCCATTCTTTCTTGTTTATAAGATAGGTAGCATTGCTTATTCAGTGATTAAGTAGAAATGGATGTTAAGCATAAATGCAGAGACGTTTAAATGTAGATAGTAAAATTAACATGTAAGTACTCAGGTATAGCTACTAGTTTCACAAATAACCGATGACATTTGAAGGGAATATTTTTAAATCTTACTAATAAAACCATTATTTTAACTAAATATCTTAAGATCTGGTTAATAAAATTTTAGATAAGCATAGTTTTCTGGGCTATGCTCAAAGAGTGGGGCCTAGTTTTTAATAGTGTATATTACTAGAAACTGAAGTGAGCATTTAGAAAATAAAATTAGGTCCTTATATTTTAATAATATTCTCTTCTGGTTATTTTGGCATTATACCTAATAGTAAATATTTCCCTTATAGTAAAGGGAGTCCATTTTTATTTTTATGTATGTTTAATCTTAAGGTATCATATAAACTAAGAATTATGACGAATCAAGAGTTGAAGCTATCAGTCAGTTTAAACAATTAGCTAAATTTGAGTGTCTTTTGAGGTATAGTTAACTTGACATCAAGTCTTCTTAATTCAGAAATTTTAAAGTCTCAGGCTTCTCCAAAAGACTATATGTTTTGCCTCGCATAACACCATTATGCTGAATAACAGCAATGTCCAGTAAGGCAGGGCTTATATTAGGAAAATCCAAACTCTCTTCTCAATTTCACTTGTTATCATTAAACTTTTTATGTGTTTTCTGTTTGAGTTAAGTATTCCAAAAATATATATATATATGTGAAGTCAGTACTTTGGAATTGGATGCAGACAATTAACCTGCCAATTGGAAATAGAATTATTTTATTGCTTCAGCTGTAGAGTTCTTTCAATACCTTCCCACCATAGGGATTGTTACCTCGATGTTCAAATTTATTATTTGGAGAAATAATATCTCAGATAAAGATAATATCTTTATCTCAGACTTCTTAAATATAAACTAATAAACTAATAAAAGATTAGGGCAGTAGTCTAGGAAAGATATGTGCAGGTTTTAATCTTTTGTTATTTTACTTGATAGCTTTATACTAGAAAACAAAAGAGAATTGAAACAACGAAGATTTCCAAATATTTCCCCCTGAAATATCTTTTTAGTGTTCTGTCTTCAAGTTATTTTTATCATGTCTTTTTCTTACCTGGTGGGATGGGATTGTGCTGTTAAATATCATATATGATAAGAGGCTTATTGATATTCTTTTTTAAATACTTAAAAAAAAGGGGGAAAAAGTGAAGCACTTTTTAATTTTTGGAATGCCTAAAAGAATTCTTTTTTATAGGGCAGATTAACCAGGTAGACCCAGAAGGTGGTTGGGTGTTTGAACTAAATCCTCTTCTATTTTTTTGGCCAAATTTACATGATTCTTTGATTGTTCTGTAGATTCTCTAGAGTATATCATTTTAAGTTCATGTCATAATTGTGTATGCTTTAACTCTCACCTTATCTTGACTATATTTAATGTAATTCCTTTCATACTTTGTGATTTTGAATAATCGATTTTTCTTGAGAGTTTAAAAATGTTGAAGGCATGCTTGAATGATTTTTTCAAAGTGAAATTTACTAGTGCACTATGGTGACCTTCACTGCTTACCATTCTTACTTCTCACAGGAGTAAAATCAAGCTGGAGCCATCAAGAATGCAGCTCTGGTGTTTTTTAACCAGCCAGAGGCTCGTGCCATCACTTTTACCCAGGTTACCCAAGCAACTTGTATATATGTATATATATAAATATAAGCAGTTTCTAAATGAATTTTGACTGGCCTGCATGTTACTCAGCTACATTCCTTGCCCATCCATTGGCAGTAAAATAAAAACATGCACAGCTGCTCTTATGCTGAGTCATAAAGCATGGTCAGGCAAGTCTGGCAACTCTAACATTTTTAAAGGATGATTTAACTGCTAATTTTCTTACATAGATCTTAATAGAAACTATATTCACTGAAAAGTACAAGTGCATGCCTTGATGGATTATTAAGTTCCATTTAACCTTACAGCGTTTTGAACAAGCCAAGGGCCTAAAGGAGAAATGTAGGTGCTCTTTGAAACAGAATAAGAGTGTTTCATTCTGTAAGAACTCTGTCCTCACCCCCTTTTCTTGAATATAGCCTCAGTGAGTGTACTCTGTTGGCAATTTTTTAAATTCAGTGTCATATTAAGTTTTTCTAAAGGATAATCTGCAAATGAAAGCAATCCCTTATTCATGTGAAAACTTCCTAAAGGATGTTTTAATGTGGTGTTTTCATTCTGAAAGTAGATCTGAAATCCACTTTCTTCATCCTGTTTTTCTTCAGTTCTTTGTGTTTTTGTTTCCTCTATTTCATCCATACCTGTTGGGAAACTTTCTCTTGAAGAATATTATTTAAGTATATCGTGCACTGCAAACTCCTATATAGGAAGAGAATCTTTCTGAGCTCTTGCTCCTTTGGTGTTTTTTAAATGAAGGAACCTCCCTTGTTATGTGACTATGGCAATGAGTATAACATCATTCTATGGATACATTGGTGGACCTTTCATTTCCTGATGTTGAAATCACAGTTTTGTGCTAAAATATAGTAATCAAATTACTCAATCTAATTTAATTATTTTTCAAAAGATGTTAATTAATTTGCAGCTTAGATGCAGTTTCCTCTCCTTCAAAACTATAACACAATCCTGCCATAAGCATAAGGAGCAATGATCATGCCGTTCTTGGAGAATTCTCTTATACTTTGGAACAAAATCTTCAGTCACTGGCACTCCAGATTCATGAAGGATAACACCTCGTATATTAGAGGAATGATATAAAATGAGACCTAAGATGTGTAATTGCTCACAATTAAACACATATACACATATACACAGCAGCTAGAGAGAATTATTTTTTCCTACTATGTATTAATTCTTCCAAAAAGCATGAGATATGACTCTTTAGGATAATGGCTTGTTTTTCCTAGTTTCTTGGAAGGAGGAAAGGTTAGTTCCCTTATTCTCTGTGTATCCCATTTTCCAAGTTCCTGTATAAAGAGATATATGAGGGAAAGTAGCAATCAGGTATATTGTCAACAATGTATTTAAGATATTTAGCTGGATTAAGTGTAGAAGAACACAAACTAAGTAGGAACTAATTTAAATTGACTGTATTTGTTCTCAACTCTCACATTATTATAGTTCCCAATTTCCTTAAATAGGTCTGTGATCTGCTTCAGGAAGCATTGTCTGTTAAAAGAGTACACACACTGAATTCCAGTACTTAAGAGGTGGGAAGGGGTAAAAGATATGAAGGACGATTTGGGTAAGCAATGATGGATGCTATGATTTCATCCTGGAGAAAATGCAATTCTTAAGGAAAAGTTTTCCAGTGGTATAGTGATTAAGGGAGAGAAAAAAGGTCTAAATACCCCTAGTATAAGAACAGAATGGGCCAAACATTAGTGCCTTTGGGGCACTGGTAATCTGCTCAGGGGTAGGTCAGTGTGATATAAGGATTACTTTTGCCATCCCAAGAAAGATGTTTAAGCTCTTGCTATTTATGGATTAGAGAACTTTATAATGTGCCCATTATAAAGACAAAAGGATTTTCTGGATATTGTAGTATAATAATAATAATACTTTTGATTTTTCCATCTTCCTTATTAAGAAGGTAATAGCAGCAATTATTTTTGAGTATTAAAGTGGCACTTCAGCCTTAAGCCTATCCAAAAGCAAGCAAGACCATCACTTTCATTGTTCCAGTGTTAAGACTTTTTCATATAAAATGACCCAGAACTCTTTAAGTACAAATTAGAGTTAAGAAACATATGGAACAAAGGATTGCCATTATTGGAGGTCAAAATTTTAGTTAAGTATGGAATACTTGATTTAATTTAAATTTGATTTATCTTTTTTTAAAAATCTCAATTTTTTATTAACTCAAATTAGGATATATCACTCTTTTTCCAAATTATATACAATATTTACTATTTACATTTTCTTTAAAAATGTATCTTAACGTTATAATGAGAAACACGTTTTGCTATGAAAAACTTAATGGAAAGTTAAGTTTTCTCTCCCTTTTTCTGTTGTGATTATTTTAAAAAATACTTTTACTTTCTGAAAGAAAGATATTAGTTTGGCACGTTAATGTTTAATAATAATTTAACAATGATGTGGAATGTTAAAGTCAGAAGTGATGTGTTTAAATATACAAAGTTAAATATTCATGTCTTGATATTTATTAGATCCTTAAGCTAAATATGATTTTGCCCTGTTTAACTCCTATGACTATAATTACCCAGCGCTTAGAAGAATCCAGCAGATTTTAAATATTAAGACATTTTTGTATATGAGATTTTTCACTAAAAAAAATGTTTAATATTTCCACCTTAAAGTAAATCATTGCCAATGCTATTTATAGAAAGTGAAAACTTGCTGTTCCTATTTACTCTCTTTACTATTCTGACATCGAAGTACACTCATATTTTGTTAATATGAGTTTGTTAGTGAGGTAAGCACTACTCTAACAATATCATTCAGTCATTTGTTTCCCAATAAATAAAGCACAAATAATAAAAAGGAACCTAAACATCTAAATTTTATAAAAGAGAGGCATAGAACTTGTCAAGCATGGAGCCTGAAAGTGTAGAACTAGTTCTGTTTCTGGCAAGCTGGTATTTTGGTTTGTTGCTCATGTGGCATTTTGTCGTGAGTGATGCTTAGATTGAAACATTTGCAAGCAACCTTTATTTGAAAAAAATTTTTAAATGCTTTAATACTAATAGTTCCATATAATGATATATGTTTCACAGTTCTAATTGGTGAATTTGCACTATAGTTAGGATTGATTGTAATTATGACTCTACCTGAAGCTGAAGATTTTTATATTTTTAATTTGATTCATTCGGTTTTTATGGGCACTTTACATATTTTAACTGTTTTAGTTATATTTTATAGCATTGTGATATTTGCCTCATGCAATTTTAAGAAAGTCATTGACTTGATATTACTAGAAAGGTTTTACAAATCAGAATTTCTTGCCCAGATCTCAGGATTATTGCTTAAACTTTTTTTATGAAATATTTTAATATATCTAGCTCTATTCTACATTAATACATATAAGAAATAATATAACTTGAACTAATATTAGATTCATGGTCATGAAACTTGGGTATCAACAATATCATAAAGCGCTATTTTGAATCTACAATGTTTAATTAGATATCACACCTACTAAATGTTTTAAATTAATAAAGGTTGGCTTTATTTATGAATCATCAAAGAAATTCTCTAGGGTATCCTGGCAAAATGGGGTACAGAAGATCTAGAGTTCAGCTACTGACTCACTATGACTTTTGACAAGATAATGAAAACCACATTTCCTTCTCTAAATAGACACTGGATTGGTTCATGTTGAGGATTAATGTGAAACATAGATTTTTTTATTTGTAAACCAAGTAAAGCTATTCAAGTAATGCATGAGACAGGTAGGTCCTGTGTTGTTCCACATCAGGAGGAAGATGGAGAAGGATGAGATTGCCCATCCTTAAGGAGGTGCCATTCACTGCTGGGACTGTAAATCAATGTACATAGAGTGGAAAGAAAAAAAACATTGTCAAAATGATTCAGTATTAGTTTTTCTGACTCCAGAGTTAAACTACAGTTTGCTTCATAGACTCACCTCAGGTCTGAATAATTGGGAACCTAGTGTTGAGACAGCATTGGTAATTCTAAGAGCAATTGGTTATTATTTTCACAATTCAGAATCTTGAAAGATTTGTGTTATTCTGCACTTAAGTCAGAATATTAGTTGTATCCCCTTGAATGTGAAATTAAATATTAGATAGAAGGCATTAGAAATAGTGGTAGAATAAGAGTCCACGCAATGGTCATTGATTCGTGTACTCAACAAACATTTATTAAACACAAACATTGGTGATAGGTGCTAGAGATACAGAGATGGCAAAAGCACAATATTTGGTTCAAAAGAGTAAGTCTAGTGAAATATGTCTTCTAAAAATACAAAATATTTTGTTGCACTTTTAAAAAATACTAATATGACTTAAAACACATAAATATTTGGCTTTAATTAAAAAAACTTCAATTAATTCTATGTCAATACTAAGTCACTGCACCAAATGAAAGGATTGATAGTAGATATACATGATTCTCTGGAAACTTTTGGACATTTTGAACCAAGATTTCCTGGAATATCTTGTCTGGTGACTTCTCTCAGTCACCGTCAAGGGCTAACATTCATTATGTAATGAAGAAGTTTATTTATTCATTCATTCATTTTTTAAAACAATATTTATTGAATACCTGCAGCATATCCAGCCCTGAGGTAGGCTCTGATGCAGTAATTCACCAGTGCCGGCCTGAGCATATGGAGCACCCTGAATATGTGTCCTCATTTTTCCCTTGGGCCCACCCTCAGGTCTTCTAACCTGTATGTGCAATGTGATGCTTGTCCCTAAAAGGAATGTTTTCTATGTAGTCAGACCAGATATGAGTATGCTTCAGTTTTTCTGATTACTTATACCATGTTTCAGTGTCCTGCAAATGATAAGGTCAATATTTTCAGGACCCTAATATGTAACAACTTCATGTGACTCAGATGGAATGGATTGAGAGGGTAGGTTAGTCATTTCTTAGTCAATTATATGTATGTAAACACAGCTACATTTATCAAAGCCAATGCACAGGAAATTAGAAAAAGTCTAAAAAATTAGAATATTTGTAATAATCTCACTTTGATAGTTCATCTTAAAATAAAATATATTTCAATTTTATTGACAAAGATAATTCATTATCTAGGATTGTGATATACTCGATGAGTAAAAAATAAATCAATGACCTACAAGCACCTTGTAACATATAATCCTTGATTTAAGTAATTTGGTCAAATTTAAAAAAAAAAAATCTCCAAACTAGTTCTAAAAAGATAGACATATATGATATTTATGCTTATATCATTGGTATTGTTAAATTACGTAAGATGCATTTTCAATCCCATATATCACCTATAAATATTTTACTTCATCAGCACCACCTTGCCAAGTAAATATTTTATATTAAAAAATTATTTTCATACAGGAAAGGAACCATTTTCCCAGGGAAGTTCACATAACCTTACCCCAAATATGAGTAGACTGTTTCCAGTACTGACTACAATACCCATTTTATAGTAGTTCAGCGTATTTCAACCTGCATTTTATCGTGTGCTTAACTCATCCCCTTTATAAAGTAGCTCTAATCAGCTCAGCCATTTACTAATGTTATGCACTAATGGTAATAACATTGTAGCAGGTTCGAGAATGCTGTGGCCCAAACTACTCTGATTCCATGTGGCATTCATACCTGGCCCTGTGTCATTCCTGCAGCATTTTAAGCCCAGGTTAACGACTGGGATCTCTTCATTTTGCTGATCCCATGAACGACCTGACCTGGCTAAAGTTTGTTGCTTCAAGATTTAAAACAACTTCTTTCTAGTATATTTTTCTCCGGTGGTATTTGATTTAACCTAATGGAAAACAAAATAACAACCAAAGACTCATTTCTGCCTGTATTAACAGGACAGGTAAGAGTGCCAGAGTAACAAGTAGTTTCCAAATGCACAGTGAAATACAGGCGTGCATTGGCCAAAGAGAATGCAAAATATCAGCTCTTGCTATACAGCTAACAATGCTCTGCTCCTTTGGAAATTAGAAAACTATAGAATATATTTATTAACAACCAGTAGTCTATGTTTTCATGTCAATGAAAAGTGGATAAATTTAGATTATTGCTGTTTATGTGCATTCGACCAAATCTTTTCTGCATTTGACATGAAAATACACTTGTGCAGCTTTCGTTGGTTGGGTCACAATTTTAGAATAAAACAAACTGTACCATTTGCAAACTGATTTACAAAAGCAAGATCACAGACAACCATACAGCTCTGGCAATTTACATAAGCTCTTTGTAGGATTTTATTTCAGAATCTGTATACATGGGCTCAATCAAAAATTATTTCAGTTGTTAGCACCATATTTTTAAAGAAAAAATATCCTATGGTGCTGTATCTAATCTTGTGACCCCCGCCTCTACTAAAGCAGACTGGCATTATGTTTAAGATATTCTTAAATTACAGATCAAGGAAATGCATACAGACGACTTGAGGGCACGCCTTTTGAATTTTTATATTATAGATTAAAGAAAATATTTTAAAAGCTTTTCTGTGGAATTGATTTTCAGAAGTTAAATGCAACTAGTTCATCTGAAGGCAGCACAGTTGATATAGGAGCTCCCGCTGAGGGAGAGCAACCTGAGGTGGAACCTGAAGAATCCCTGGAACCTGAAGCCTGTTTTACAGAAGGTAAGGGGAACAATGCACACGTGCTCATTAGACTACTCTCATCCATCCATCTATTCTCTCTCCTCCTTCTGCTTCATTATTTATGTCTCTCTAGCAACTATTTGTTTGCTTGATTTGCTTTTCTATATCAAAACAAAGATGCTTTTTAAAAAGATAAAATCTAATTTATGTAGTCAGATATTCTTATTTTTACTGATCCTATTCAACTCTAAGAAATGCTGCTAACAACCTGTTTTTGTTTGTGCCCTTTTAGAATATCTAGAGAAAAGAGAAAGCCAAATCATCTCTCTCTCTCTCTCTAGTTTTTAAAAAATAAAACATTTTAAAAGTCAAAGAAATAGTTTATTGTTTTGTTAGATCATAATGGGTACTACTTGATAATTATACATTTAAAACTGACCCTGAGTAACAGTTATCTATAGCTGTTAAGGTCAGTATTTTCATTAGTTCTGGATGGTAATGAATAACAGATAATAAAATGCTAAAATATATTGAGTTATATAATATTGGGCACAATGCCATTTGGGTAATCTGAAGAGGATTTTCTGAAGAAAGCTAAAGTAATGTTATTTGAGGTATGGAACAGTTATCTCTTAAACAATAGTGTTGTGTAACAAATCATCCAAAATTCTTAGTATATAATAAACTATATATTTTTGCTTGCAAGTTCATGGCTGGCTAGCTGGTTTTGCTGATCTTGATTGGGTTTCTGACAAGTCTGAGGTCTTGGATGAGACAATTGGGCTGATTCTGCTCCACTTGACTCCTCTAATCCTTCACACACCGGCCTGGGCTTGTTCTCATGGTGAAGGCAAAGGCGCAAGAGATTGGAAGCCTAAATGCAAAGGGCCTGTCAAGCTTCCACTTGTGTCAGGTTTGCTTCTGTCCTGTTCACCTGGCCAGTCCAGAATTAGTGTAGAAATGCTAATGATACAAAGATGCATTAAATAGTTCAATTCCACAAGGTATGAAATTCTTAACATTTCTTACATAAACTACTATTGTAGAAATGTTTCTTTAAAGCCCTGGGAATCACTTCATTTTTAACTCATTGTTTAGATAACAGCTATTTAATAATTCATACTATGTTTTTGCCCCAAATTCAATACCATATAGTAATTGCTTAAGTAAAAGTTTATTTTAATAATAATGATTGCCTCATGTTGTGACTAGTAATGTTATTTTATTAAAATGATTCTAAAAATGTTTCATTTAGGTGATATATGTTTATATTAAGAATATTAAAGCTGTTTTAATTTAAAATTTAAACTAATTTTTCAAAAATGCAATAAATTATTTCAAAGTTATTACAAAAGATTATGTTATATACATCTATCGATTTTAGACTTAAATGCATTGGTGAAAAAAAATATTTAAATATTAATTGTCACTTTTTAAATAATTTTAAAGGGAGAGCTATTTGTTCAGCATAAGTTATGAGAGAAGCCACTTTTCTACTGTTTCCTTAAAAAAATCTGCATACATTTCAGTGCAGTTATTTAATTATGAAAAAATTTATGACTTTACAAAAATTCACATGGTATTTCACAAAATTTGGTAGTATTTCCAAATTTTGTGAAATACCATGGTAAATCCATGGTAATTTATATGGTATTAGTTATTACTCTTTTCCAGACAGTTATCTCATTTTAGAGTCATAGTATATGCATAATAATAATTATCATTCTATCAACATTTGTATTTTGTAAAATAAAAAAATTTAAGTATGAAATACTACCAATATAACATTGTAAAAAATAATAATGAATAATACGTAGATGCCCACAACCAGCTTTAACAATTTGTCATATTTGCTTCAGGGTTTTTATTTAAGAATAAAACAGGTTATTTATCTTTTATTTAAGATAAAGATTCAGTCTCTTTTGTACCCGCTCCTTAACTCGTTCCCTTCTTTCCCTCTCAGAGGTAAACAAGTGTCTCAAATTTGCCATTTATTATTTCCACTAACACTGGTCTTTTTCAGTTAAACAGTGTTTTGTTTTGTTTTGTTTTATCTCATATCCTCTTTGATGGTGAGGGAAACTAATTACAGTGTCATTTAATTCATTACAGTGAATATTTTCAGGGCCTATAATTCTTGATCCTTTTGGAAACAGAAATGTGAAAAAGATCTTGCCTTCAAAGAAACAACAAATATACCATATATTTCTTAGATGAGAAACTAACAACATTTAATAGCGCTTTATTAAGTTTTCGTGAAACAAAGGATATGATCTGGCCGATTACATTATAAAGTAGCATATGATAAGTATCTACAAAGTAAAATATTGCCCTCCTTCATGATGAGGTTTCCATTTTTCTATTTAATGAACAAGAGCCCTATACTGTGGTTAAAATCCTACCTCCTGACTTCTCTCTCCCACACCCCAGTGTCCCATATTCTATGTGCTGCCAGGTCCTATCAGCTCAGCGGTATCTTTTGATTCCTGACCACTGTCACCACCGTTACCCTTGATTTCACTTTCTTTAATGTTCAGTTGGTTGAATTTCATCAAAGGAAACTCTTAACTCCTTTTCTGTCTTCTTTCTTCCATCCAGTTCCTTAAATAGGCATAGATAATTCTAAACCAGTGTTCTTATCAGGTGAATCTTCACTCCCAAATAAATCCTTCAACGTTTTCCTCATTAGACAGCACATAAAATTTAAATTTTCTAACTGACTCATTTATGTTCTTATTTCTGATTGGCTCTAAGTGTCTTTTCTTAGACTTAGTCTTGACTCCTAATTCTCTCCTTCATGCAACTTGCAAACTTTTCTGTCACCAAGTTTTACTTATATCATTGTTTCTGCATTCTTTGCAGCTCCATGAACTAGACCTGATTCTTACACATCCTTCAAAGTCTAACCTCAAACCCATTTCCTCCATAAAGCTCAATATCAAATTAATCTCTGCCAAATATCAAACTGAGCTCTCACAATACCTTATTTATTTTGTGATAATTGTTGCTTTTTATAACTATGGAATCTGTGGGTAAATCACCGTGCTTAAAATGAACATTCTTTTTAGAATAAGTCTACGTTTTACACATTCTAGTATTACAATTTGTCCCATAGATTTCTTAAATACAGCAGGTATTTAATAAATATTTGTTAACAAGCTTCAGATCTAGTAGTCCACAAATTACACAGAGGTGTATATTACATTATCGATGATAATAGCCAGAATTAAAACAACACAAATATTCAGTGATTGGAGTGGTTAAGTCTAGTATTCTTATCTAGAAAAGTATAGTGAAAACTTTCAAATTCTATTTACTTATAATAAAAAAGAAAATGCTATACCATTAAGGTGAACTAAGTAAAATTCAAATATACATAATGTCCCATATGAATGGGATCACACTCATATGAATAGGGTGGAAATATCAACTTTGGTGATTTTAATTTTTTCTTTTTCTATAATGTTATAATGTAATATAAACCATTGCAATGGTCTCTTAAACAAAAAAATATTGAATGAATGATTAAAAATATAGAGATGATTTCTATTTCTATAAAGGAAGCCATCATAAAAAAATAAAGTCATTTACAGTATATCAGGTAATAGTGTAGATGAATCTCCCACCAACTTAAATGTATATAATCAAACAGTAATTTTTTTCTTTACTTACTTTGATATATTTTAGACTGTGTACGGAAGTTTAAGTGTTGTCAGATAAGCATAGAAGAAGGCAAAGGAAAACTCTGGTGGAACTTGAGGAAAACTTGCTATAAAATAGTGGAGCATAACTGGTTCGAAACCTTCATTGTCTTCATGATTCTCCTCAGCAGTGGAGCACTGGTAGGTGACATATGATCTGCTCCTTTACCTTACCTGAAACCCTTTGCCTTTCCCCTCAATAAACCTCCTGTATCATGTTTTTACAATAAGTTGTTTGTGAGGATGAGAGACATTGTGTGATATGTTTAGCACAGTTGTTAGTGGCTCAGTAAATAGCAAATTATATTGTTATGGAATTGGCCTCAGATTAAATTAAACTTAGAACAGTGTAGTTTTTATAATATTTAAAAAAGGATCTTTGACTTTCAGTCATCAGAGACAGTTTGTATTAAGAATAACTATGTAGACATGATATGGAATTATCAGCTAAATATACTACTTAACATAAACTCCACTGCTGCAGGGAACTCACCTGTCTCATTCATGCTGATTCAAGAGTGCCAACCATAGTGAATGGTAAATAGCAGACTAACATAATTACTGACTGGTAGCAAAGTGAAAGCATTACAAACTTACTGTCTGATTTCATTCAAAGGAATGGTCAATTTGGTCAAAATATCGATTTATATAATGAAAACGGTGTGACCCATTTTCCCATTTGGTACAACCATGGTAGCATTTCTTTTATTTTTTCAATTAGTCAGTGTTTGGTAAATTGATTTCAACATCAGGATTATGGCATTGTGTCTGGAGGCCTCTAAGCCCACCTCTGATTTGACTAATAATCCTGCATCCTCTACATACTCAGAGCAAAGAGGGTCAGCCCTGTGTTTTAATGCCAAGTAGAAAGGGAGCTGTGAAGTCTTGTCAGTGACTAGTGTCCTTGTTGTAGGAGCTCTTGGTTCTCAGTTACAGCCAGTCAGAGCTCACCAGAATGCACCATCCCGCACTATGGCTGGCTTCTTGGAAGCTTCCCCATTCAGCCATAAATTGAGCTGAAAAGTATTTAGGGCCGTATGTTAAGCCCTGCTCACAAGAGTTAGATAAACACTCTTTTTATTCCACAAGTCCCAAGGGTTGTGCAGATGAGTACTCCCACCCATCCTAAAGAGCTCTGCAAAATAATGACAGAGGGAGCTTCCAGACATATACTTACACACATGCCCAGGTTGTGTGAGGGGCAGAGAGAGAGACAGAGAGACAGAGAGACAGAGAGACAGAGGGAGGGAGAGGGAGGAGAAGGGGTGGGGGAGGGAGAAGAAGAGGGAGAAATTATAATCCCGTTTCCTTCCCCAGGCTAAAGGGGCTCCTTGCCTTATATGTATACCTTACTGAGAGGGTACATTCCAGTAACTCTGCTCTGAACAAATTAGATATAATTATTGATGAATTTCTGCTTTCTGCTGTTGAGGGAAGCAGCTGACAGTCCAAAATTTTAAGCTCTTTTGAAGTACCCTGATACCAAAATTTTAAAATTATTTGAATTTATTGTTTGACTGAAATGCCAAATCAACAACCATTTGCATACATATAAATGTATAACAAAATACAGGTATGGGAAACACAAAGACTTTCCAGCCTTAAGCACCTGAGAAGAGGCTTGCAGTATGTTTTTTACTAATAAGCTATCAATTAGAAACAGTTTAAGACAATGAAATTTAATGGGACTTTTTTTTTCATTTACAGGCCTTTGAAGATATATATATTGAGCAGCGAAAAACCATTAAAACCATGTTAGAATATGCTGACAAAGTTTTCACTTATATATTCATCCTGGAAATGCTTCTCAAGTGGGTGGCATATGGTTTTCAAATGTATTTTACCAATGCCTGGTGCTGGCTAGATTTTCTGATTGTCGATGTGAGTATTCTGCACTTTCTTATATCATTCATTTGGCCTATGATGATATGTGCTAGTCCTCGAAATGGTTCCTGGAACATAGTAGGCACTTCTTAATTACTGTCTGTGTAGGCCCAAATATAAATGATGATTCCCATTTTCCCAATGAAAAGATGCCCCAAACCATATCTTTTTGGCCAATTTAAGTGCGTATACTTTCATAGATGAAACAGCCAAACGCTGTGTTGTAATTATTGATTTAGTTTCAAATTAATATTTAAAATCTCGTTATACAAAATAACATATTAATATAGAAGTTTTCTTTTTTCATTCTCACATTTCACAGAATAACTGTATTTAAATTCTTCACAAGCATCTTTGATGTTAGCATCTTTGTCATCACCAGAGATCTGTTGAGAAGTGTTTGTCCCACATGTGGATTACTAATTACAAAGAAATTTGAAAGTCTGAATAGCAAGAGATACTTCTTGGCCGTGAAAACAGCTTAGCCATGGAGAAATTATTTAAAAGTTTTATGAAAATACATTGGTGTTGAAAGTAAATAAGATGGAATACCAGAATATAAGAGGCTTTAAAAATTTGAATATGAGGTTGCTTCCTGATTTCTGAGTGAGAATTTTGAGGAAAGTCTCCCTTTTTATTCACAAATGTAAGACCTTAACTGAACAACAACAAAAAAATTTAATTATTTTATTAGTTTGGAGATTTACTTCTTAAATGCCTTTTAAATTAGTAGTTCATTCAGAGTGGATAGAATGAAACAAAAACCTTTTGTCTAGAAACCTTTTGTCTAGAGCTGTGGGAACAGGGAATGGGGAGGGGGGAAGGGACAGGATGATGCTCACCATCTACATGGAGGAGGAGGACACTGGAATTTTCACAGAAAAAGCACAGGAAAGCGCAATGTGATTCATAGTGCATTTTAAAGATAATATTCTGTTTATTGTAATAATTTGAGACATATTTTGATATATAAAATTTACATATCATGCTAGCAAAGACAAAAGTAACCTTTTTCAGAGAAAATTTTTTTTTTACAGTTGCAGGTGAAAAAGAAATAACTTTTAATTCAATATGAGCTTTCTAATCACCAAATAGAGGGAACGATTTATAACAGAGTTTTTTTAATTTAAGAGAGAAAAATACTTTTGTTTTTATTTTTTTCTTAATCTGCCTAAAGCAAATCTACTATTAAATATAACATATATAAACACATGCAAAATTATATCAAAACTGTCTGGTAATAAAATAACATAATAAATAATACTTAAAACCATGTATAATACTTAAAACCAAAAAAATACCAAGACTATAACCATTGTTTTATTTGTATAATGAGATTATAGATGGTATTTTTTCTTTTCTTTATTTTCTGTATGTGGTTATGATACATTGGTATATTTCTAATAAAAATATCTTCCATTTAATATAGATGTGTAATAATAAAAGTATTAAGTCAACGCTACCTGAAAATAAATTCCTAAGAAAAATCTAGTTGTCTTACAGCCGGTATTCAAATTACCTAGCATATTCTGATATTTACCTTCTTAAGATTTAAGAAAACTATTATAATATATTAAACTAATACTTTGCTTTAGTTTTTTTGCACTTTTTTATTCAAAAAATATATTTATTGAACATTATTTTGTTTTTGAAGAGACTAATATGAATGTCATTTTTTCTGGGGTTATGGGAACTTACAGTTGACTAGTAAAAACAGATGTGTATACAAGTCAAATATGACATTTGTATTAGAAGTACCATTCACTTCACTGAGGGAGGAGGAGAGACCTTCATGAGGGCAATATAGTGTGAGCTACAGTTTGAGAGATGAAAATGTCATCAGGTACAGATGAGGACAAGTACACCAAAGCATTCAGACACTGATGCATGCCAAAGGGGCCTGTTCAAGAAACAGTGCCACAGAGTGAGGGAAAGCATCCTGTAATTGGATGACAAGATAAGAAAGGTAACTTGGCAAAGAGCTTGAAGAACCTGAGATGCCATCCAAAGAGATTTAGATATATGATTTAGTAAAAAAGAAGCCATTGAAGATTTTCTATGGAAAGTGACAAGAAAAGCTCACTCTTTCAGGGAGAGAAATTCAGTGAAGTTATGAACAATGGAATAAAGGGAGATTATTTAGAGGCCAAAAGACCATTTAGGAGATTGCTCCAGAAAGATGAATAGTACTAGATATATCTCCTTTTCATATTTAACTACACAAGTCACATAAAATTGGATATTTTACCATTTCTTTTAATTAGCTAATAAATATTTCCCCTGTCCAGAATTTTTTTTATTCTAACTTTTATCTTCCATCCTTTAATTTATCCTATCTCTTTGGTTCTGTCTTCAGATAATATAAAGTACTATTCCTCATATTTATTTTTTATGTGAGGCAATTGCAAGGACTTTGTCAGCTTACAATCCCTTATTTTTTTTTATTTTCATACGCCTACAGACCTACAGACCTAGGTGGTCTCCTATCCAAGTACTAACCAGGCCCGACCCTGCTTAGCTTCCGAGATCGGACGGGATCAGGCTTGTTCAGGGTGTCATGGCCGTAGACCTTATATTTTATATACAGAAAATATGCACAATGGGTAATTCAGTAACTTTATTTGTCAATTATCTGTAAAGAGGAGACTAACAAAGCCTAAAAATTTAGATTTTAAGAGAAATATATAAACCACTTAAGATACATTTTTATAGCTTTTTTCCAAATTTAGATATTTTGCTATTTCAGATTATATGTGCAAAATTAGTTTGAACAGCTTAAATTAGTTTTGTTGTAAAAATTTTGTTTCATTTATTTTTATTAAAAAACATAGTTTTCAAATATCCATTAATATCCTACTCCTTAAACCTATATTACACATATATTTTCATTTATCTGCTTTTGAAATTCAGGTGCACGTTAGGAGAAAATATTTTTTCTTAGCTTATACAGTTTTAATGAGTTTTCTATTTATTTTCAGAGGAATTAGATATTTCAATGCCACCTATGACAGTTAATTTTTTCTTTTTTAGCTGTTTTAAAATTTTTTATCAACTACATTAGCATAAATGATTAAAGAAAACTTGTTCTGGCAATTTTTAATTAGTTATACTAAAATCTCAACTTTTTAAAAGTTATTTATTTAATTTGATCTAATGATTTCATATCCTCACATTGAAATTTACGGAAAGACAAAGCCACTGTTTAGAGGCCTAGATCTTTTTGAATGTGTTTATGTTCGGATTCACCCGTGGTTTGCATAGTTTACTTGTTTATTTATACTGTTTTAATTTCCCTTTCAGGTCTGCTAAATTATATAAGAAATGATAAAATTTTAAAGATCTGTAAATGAAGATTGCATATCTGTGTCCTTTTCCTTTCTTTACATTTAATTGTTTTAAATGTTCTTGTCAAGAATCTTGGAAAGAGAACATATATAGCTTCCGCTTTTTCATAAGTTTATGGCAGTGGTTCTCAAAGTGTGCTTTACAGACCAGTATCAGACTCACCTGGGAACTTGAAGAAATGCAAATTCTCAGGCCCCACCCCAAACCTACTGAATCAGACTCCGCCTCCAGGGATCTGTGTTTTCAACAAGCCCTTTGGATGATTTTGATACTGACTAGAGTTTGAGAACTACTGGCTTATTGCATAGAGCAAGATTGAACTGTGTAAGCTTTTTTGTCTCTAAGTAAGAAAATTGTGTTGCTTTTTCTGTATAGGTCTCATTGGTTAGCTTAACTGCAAATGCCTTGGGTTACTCAGAACTTGGTGCCATCAAATCCCTCAGAACACTAAGAGCTCTGAGGCCATTGAGAGCCTTATCCCGGTTTGAAGGAATGAGGGTAAGACCAAATGCTTTAGAGTTTATTGGAATTATAATTAAGAACAGACTGACATTTTGTACCTTAGAAATGACAAATCCATGGAGAATTTGTCTTCTACATTCCTATTGACGTAACCAGTCAATCAGTGATGTTTGTCAGATGGCCATAAACTTGACATTGTTGGAGACACTCACAGAATATAATGCCTGAGTGATTGCTTCTCGCTAGATTTTTCACTCTGTGGGAAATCTTTATCATGTTGCGTAGGCTTCTGATGTGCGTCAAGATTAATTATGTTCATTTCATTTATAAACGTACAGGAAATCCCATTCACTGTAATTTAAAACCACCAGCTCATTTCTCATCATTTCATCATTGCTCTATATGATGTGTTTTGAGCCTTTCAGAGTCCAAATCTGGCCTTTTAGCTTTCAAACAGAGGCTGAGATGGCTAAGAAGTAGGTCAACTGTGGAAATATAACACTCATTTAGAAAGGTGACACAAAGGAACAGGGAGGAATTCGTGCTGTCATTTGTCATCCCCTGGGGCACAAAACCTGAGACCACATACTGTCAGCACTGAGGAAATGATGTTGCCCTATCTCAGTGGATTTAGCTATTTAAAAAAGAACTTGTAAAATGATGCTTTTTGTGATATTTGAAAATGGTTACTTAGGACCATTGTTGCAAACACAATCAGAAATGAATGGTGTGTGTAGGTGTGTGTGCCTGAGTGTTTGTGTGTGCATAGTTGCATAGAAAGGAACTGTTAACCTTTAAATTCTTTTCACTCAAACAGTGTAAAATTACTAATTTTGCAGTAGTAGCATTTATTTTTAAGAATGAAATCAAACTTTCAGTACTAGAATAATTTTCGTATTTTCCATATCAAATTCGCATATATAAGAACCTTAATTCCTTGTCCTTCCATAGATTTGACTCTCTTAGAAAATACATGTATTATTTCTTTGCTATTCAGCTTTTTAAAAAATTATAACTGTATCAACCAATGTCTGCTCACATTTGCGTAGTAGAGCATTCCTTCTGGTGAACTTAAAAATTAAATGTCAAGTCTAAGTACTTCTGAATTATCAAAGAAAGTTGAAATTCCAGTAGTAACTTAACACTGTAATAAGTTCTTTAAAACTTACTTACGTTTAAAAATATATTACAGTATTATCCTTTACTAAATAGGCTCCAGGTGCTAATTTGCAAATGAATTGTGCCTTTTTCCAGTATTCATTTGGCACTGTTGCTGTAAGATATTTGTACTCATATATTTCTATGTGTGCATTTATTTATATATATTTTTTTCTCATAAGGGATTTCAAGAAGGCTAATGCGTATTTCTTTTACTTTACATGTCTATTTGTTGATAGTGTATTTCTGATGTAGTTTAGGTGTGTTTGTACAGAACAAGATACTTAGCTAAATATTTACTTGAGGGATAATTAAGAAAGGTACTGAAAAAGTTTTCTCAAAAGCCATTTTTAAAAAGTTTTCTTAAAAGCTGTAAATAACAAAGGCATCAAGTGAAACGCTTTTGATTCAACTTGTAATGTTTAAGATACAGCTACCCATAGTCAAGCCTATGTTTTGATTATTAGAATCTCTCATTTTGTAATTTGAGAATTTTCTTCTGAAAGGGATTTTCAAAGGAGGATCTTTAGGCCCAAAAGTGCACAGCTAATTTTTGATATGAACTGGAATACTGATCTCCTGATTTCCAAACCTTTTCTCCTCATTACATGTTCAATCTCCATGCTATGATCTCTTTGCTCCAGAGTTTTTATAGGTAGGGTAACAGTATACTACATTGCTTGGGACAGTCCTGGCTTACACTTGCTTCTCAGAATAATTATTATTAGTGTTCCCTTTCCCCTTGAATATTGACCTTCAATTGTTCTCTTTTACTCTCAAATTTTGGATATTAAATGTTACGGTTTGCATGATTTTAAAAATCGTGATATTCACATGTGACCTTACTTCTGTAGTCATGTCACTGTTTGTACTTTCAATTACTCTTTGCATTTATAATTAATTCTATTATTTGATGAAAGTTTGTTACATCTATGGCCTTACCTCTTGATGAAGCATTCTATAATTTAAGATTTAATTTATACTATTTTTAGTATAATTAAAATTTTTAGTTGGAGCTACCAGATGCTATTTTCTGCCCAATATTTAATTTTAAGAACAGATTATTTTTTTTTTTTATAGTTTGACTTTGTTCTTTTACAGTTAAAAATAGGTAAAAATAAATATTCATTGTTGACTTTTCACCTACTTTTCCTTCTCATTTTTGTGCCAGGTTGTTGTCAATGCCCTTTTAGGAGCTATTCCATCCATAATGAATGTACTTCTGGTTTGTCTGATCTTTTGGCTAATATTCAGTATCATGGGAGTTAATCTCTTTGCTGGCAAGTTTTATCATTGTATCAACTATACCACTGGAGAAATGTTTGATGTAAGCGTGGTCAACAACTACAGCGAATGTAGAGCCCTCATAGAAAACAATCAGACTGCCAGGTGGAAAAATGTGAAAGTAAACTTTGATAATGTAGGACTTGGATATCTTTCTCTGCTTCAAGTGGTAAGTGACCACTTTATTATTCTCTGTGATGTATTATTAAAATGAATCTAAAATTCTTCTTTATATTTGCAAATACTTCCTCAGGCTCATCTGCCTAGATTCTTCTTCAATCATTGGTGAACTATCTTTTCTTCACCAGTTAAAAGTATACAGCTCCGCAAAGTTTAAAATCTCCCAAACTGTGTGTTAGACCCCCGCACCAGTCCTTTGTTATTGAGATTTCTATGTAGGTTCCCATTGTTTTCCCCCATCCCTACTCTGAGCAAAGTAGAGGCACTGGCTCTCCGGCGGAGTTGGAAAGGTGTGTGGGGGAGTAATAGATTTCTGTACTCTTTCTGAAGTACCAGAGAGTATGGATATCCTTGACAAGTCTCCGCTCACCCAACCTTTTCCACCGTCATAACTGAAACTTCCCTTTTTACCCATCACACAGACTACTGTCTCATTCTCATCTTCCTGCCTGCTGCTTGAACACTTTCAGATTAGAAGATTGCTTTCTTGCAAATGAAAACCTTCCTGTCAAGTGTATTATGTCTGCTATCGATTCATATAAAATTAATTCAACTTCTCAACTAAAATTCATTCAATTTCTCGCTCTAAGGCATGTCCACATGCTCCCTAAGATGATCCACTGACAACAATATCCAACACTATATATCTATTAGAGAAAAGGATGAACCCTGTAGAACTAAGGAACTGAAAAAAAATGTATAACACTTTTGTTGTCAGGATTACAATCATGTCCAGAAACACGAAAAGAACAAATATTTAAAAGAGTAAATGGCATTTGAATATAGTGTTTGTTTTCAGATTAGGAAACTGTTTCTTCTTATAGAAGAAGCATGATTCATGACTGGTGATAAGACTATTCAGAAAAAAATACATATGAAAGAAAGCATTAAGATCAAACAATGCACTATATTTTTCTGATGCTAGTCCTACACACATAAAATTATTTCATCAAATTTTATGTTATATTCTTATAGGAACATCAGAGTCTAAAGTTAATAACTGCTCATTAAAGCAGTTATTAAGTCTTGATTAAAACTATCAAGATTTATTTATAGATATTAAAGATGCATATAACAATGTTATAGAAGAATATAAAGTTGCAGTATTTTCAAAGCATATATTATAAAACTTTGCCCAAAGAGTTTAGATATTAACCCCAAACTATTGTATATTCCTCTTTGGAATGAATCTTGGTCAATCTGATACTTAATTTCTTTTCTAAAATTATAATTTATAGGGAGAAAATAAATTAAATGATATGACTTTTTTACAGGCCACATTTAAGGGATGGATGGATATCATGTATGCAGCTGTCGATTCACGAAATGTAAGTCCATTTAGAGGGAAAACTGCTTAATTTGATCCAGTGAATATTTGTGCAGTGTTGTATTTTAGTGATAATGTCAATAAAATAAAACTATGGTCAATTTATAAAGCACATATCTATTACAAAAATAAAATATTCAACCTTATTTATTCCAAAATTTGATTTCAATATTTTTCTCTACTCACTGTAAACCTTTTAACATGTTTTCTAGTATCTAGCATGACACCCAGCACTTAAAAATCTGTTGACTGTATTTGTAAAATGAGACATTTTATTTTTGGCTATAATAGTTACAGCCATTTGTACATTAGAAGCCCTCATAAGAACTTTTTTTTATCTGTCACAGGTTTCCTTAAGGTTTTGATCTTCCCTTGTAATAGAAAGGATCCAGCAAATGGTGGGAAAAAACAAACAAAACAAAACAAATAAAAACTTAATAGTGTTTCCCTCTGGGAAGTGAGATTTTTGTAGTTGAAGAAAGGGGCTTTGACAATCTACCCTATATATATCAGCACTTTTGAAATTTTTTGTACAATTTTCATTAATTTCTTACTATATAGCAATGAGGGAAGAAATCATATTTTGGAAAAAAAATTTGTCTTGTGGTGTATTGCTGGGGCATAGTAATAAATTCATAATGTTATTTCCCTAGCTCCAACGACCAGGTGTAACTCAGGAAGAATTCCTGAGGTTTGTTTGTTCACCTTAGCAATAAAAAAGAGGGCACAGGAGCTAAAAGCCCTGCATTGTATCTCTGTAAGTACTATCAGGAACCCCACTTACGGGTTTTTTAAAATAATAATAATTATTTCTTACTATTCACTATGCTAAGGACTTTCTTACCTTATCTCATTTAATCCAAAATAACAACCTATTATGAAGTTGACTGTTAATTCCATTTTACCATGGAAGCAAAGAGGCTTAATGTGTCCATTGGTGGAACATGTTTTTAAACTCTGACCACCAACGGTGGGCTCATAACCACTTTCTACAGCAGTTTCCTGCCTATTTGATTACTTCATTTAAAGTTCTCTCTCCCATTTTTTTATAAATAACCTACATGACATGCAACTGATTTTCAGTTTCTTCCTTAATATACTGTCTGCTACATAACTTCTCTGCATTCAAGCACATTACAAAAGACAGAACCCAGTTACTTACTAAAATTATGAAACGTTGTTCGCTCTTACTCTCATTAATCAACAGAGAAATGCAAATTTAAAACACAATGAGATATCACCTACACACCTACTTGATTGCGAGTATTAAAAAGTTTAACAATAAAAAGTGCTGCCAAGGATAAACAGCTGTAAAAATATATACTTTGCTAGTGGAGAAAAAGTGAATAAATATTCCTTTTAAAAAGTTAGAAATTATCACATTATTTAACAAAGTTCAAAATAGTCTTTAACCTTGCAGTTCCATTTTTAGCTATATCCTGCAGAAACTTATGCACGCGTATAAGAGAATCTATATACAAGAATGAACATTTTTTTGCACTAGCAAAATACTGTAAACAACTCAAAAGTAATAGAAATAGACAAGTAATTGAATATTATACAGTAATGAAAATTGTATGTAAACATACATAACAAACAGACGAATCTTAAAAATAGAGTTCTAAAAAATATGTCTGATAGACAAAGTGTAAACACAATTAACCATATTTTTCAAGAATCCATACTTAGGTGTTCACTCTAAAGAAAAAGCAAGAAAAGAATTACCGTAAAAGTCAAGGGTAATGATTACCTTTAGCAAAAATGGTAGACTTTATGTTTAGGAAGGATACACCAAGGGTTTCTGAGGTCCTGACAATGTCCTGATTTGTGAAATTTACTTTGTAACAATTTATTACATTTTACACTTATATGCTGTGCACTTTTGTGTATGTATTGTATTTAATTTTAAAATGTTTAAAAATATCATTTTATATTACTTTCTACTACACACACACATAAAGGAAATAAAAGTCTCATCAAAGAATAGGTATTTTTATAGTATTTCTGATATTTTCTACTTTATCCTATTTCATTAGAAAAAAAAAATACCATATTGTCCATTACGCTCTAAATTGATTTCATGACACAATGGATTATTACCTGCATCCATTGCTGGTTAACTGAATTGGTTAGAACAAGATCCTGTCAGACCTGTTCAATAGATTACACCCAAAGCACAAACCAAGTGTCACATCTTTTTTGATAAAAAGTGTACTAGACAAGAGAGATTATCATTGTTATAGAACCAGTGTCTAAGGCCTACTTAGTAGGATGAATCAGTATGAATGAATCAAGCACTGTTTTAAGCACTTTTCACATATTAATATATTTAACCTTCCCAACTACCAGAGGAGGTTTAGGTTTTATTATTTCCAATTTACAGATAAGGGAACTGAGTCACAGAGAGTAAATTTTAAAGGTTTTAATAAAAAGTAGTGCAACTCTAACATCTTTACTGTAGGAAGAGGAAATCCTCATTTTGCATGTCCTATTGGGGTCTTTGCTTATAAAGTGCATCCATAATCTTATAAAGTGCATCCATAAGACATTTATTGGGTCAAATTAATTGTATTCCCAGTGATTGATACGTGCTTTCAGAATTGAAAATTCACTAATATCCTTTTTATGAAACAAGTATCAGGTCTAATAGTTATCATTCTCCATATTTTGTAGGTAGAATTACAACCCAAGTATGAAGACAATCTGTACATGTATCTTTATTTTGTCATCTTTATTATTTTTGGTTCGTTCTTTACTCTGAATCTTTTCATTGGTGTCATCATAGATAACTTCAACCAACAGAAAAAAAAGATAAGTATACTTAAACTTCATCTTGCTCTAAAACGTGAACTGAACATGTCACACTATTTCCTTTTTACTCCAAAATGCAATCGCCAAAAAGAAAGAATTATGAAATTCATAAATTATTTTAAGATACTTAATCAGCTATAAGTTTTTAACTAATTGATAATTCAGATAGCATGTATTGATATTTCCAGTATAGAAATCTGACTGACTAAAATGCATAATTTATGTATTGAATATGTGCATCTCTGTAAATATAGATATAATTAGCAACATTAGAATGTGGGGCCAATTTTCACACAATTACTAACGTGGATTTTATAGCTAGCAAAGAACATTATTTTAACAAATTTTGTTTTCATTTCTTTACTTTGGAGGTCAAGACATTTTTATGACAGAAGAACAGAAGAAATACTATAATGCAATGAAAAAACTAGGTTCAAAGAAACCACAAAAACCCATACCTCGACCAGCTGTAAGAATAACATACTTTCATCATCAGTAAAAGCTATCTTATCTATTATTTCATGGCCCAAATTTCTAGATACTAGTATTTTTGTGAATTTGCAAAACAAAGTGTTACCTTAATAATATAAGTAAAAATTTCAAACATATGTAAAAATAAGTAAAAATTTCAAACATATGCCGATAGTATTACATAGGCTTGATGTCATTAAGGAGCTTCTGATAATGTAGGGGAGAAAACATAACCATACATATATAGTGTTGAAATATTGAATATTCTCAGAATGTAGTGGGAACAGATTGGAATAATTGGTACATCTCAGCTATGCCCCATTTTCTGTCCAGCTCTTCAGATTGAGTGGAATTAATGAAACAAGATACAGGTTTTGCTTTTTTTGGTTTTAAAAAAATCTTTTTTATCCTTCTAGCATCTTCTCCTTAAATCAGATAGCATGGTTCTTTTATGACTTTTTATGGCTATTCCAATTGTATATTTGCCAGTTGCTCTGGTTCTCTTCGCTTGCTGCAGGGAATCATTGTCAGGAAAGGTCCCAAGTTCTTCTGTCACTTCTGAAGGAATACCTCAGATACTAAATTTCAGAACTCCTCCCCTGAGGTATGCATGGTACAAGGCAACCAGTCTTCTCCAGGAATCAAGACTCTATGAATTGATTAGTAACAGTATGAAACTGACCTTGCCATCTTTGAGCCAAAAGTTCAAAAAAAGTAGATAGCTATATTGGATAAAACATAAGGAGTATACAGTTTGAGCCTAGTCTTTGAGAAATAATACAATTTGAATGGATAAGAAGAAAAGCAGAATATATTTTCTGTAAGAGAAACCGTATACTCCAAAGCCATGGAAATAAATATTTCAGTTGAGAATAGTGACATATTTGAATTAGTGAATAGTAAGCACAAAGTTTTCTGGGTTAAATGAGTCAAGATTACCACTCTGAGTCTGAAAATAATTGCAGTATATTAAAAATGCAATATAGTTAAAAGAACAGCATGATAATGTGAAAAAAAAGAAATTTTAGAGAATGGTATGAAAGGATGTTAAACACAAAATAACACTGGGCCTTAGACAAGAAGATGAGTTCATAATATGGGGTCATGCCAATAGGACTGGAAGACAGGAAATAAATGAGCCAATAAGGAAACTCAATGGGATGAGGCAGCTATAAATATATAGGAAAAGGAGAACATGTAGATAATGAAGAATCTAAAACAGTTGATGTTTTGTGAAATTTAATTTATGGTTCCACAAATATAAATGAAAGTCTTGTAAATTCATCTGGAAATACAGATTTAGCTCCTATAAAATGTCAGACTGAGATAAGGATTTTAGGGTCGTTGGACAGAATTCAATTGAGCTCTGAAGCATAGGTTCATTTTTGAAAAATAGAATAGACAGAAAAAGAAAAGTGCTGAGCATGAAACCTTTGGCACTTCATCATACAGGAAGAGGTAAATCAATGAAGGAATGAGATTAATCAATAAGGCAGTATATATAAAGAGACATATAATTAAGAAAACTTTCTAAAAAAGCTGTTTAATTACATCAAATGATATATAGATATATCTAAATAGGGGTAGGGATGCATGGGAAATGATCAGTACATTTAGCTAGAATATGATTGATGACAACTTGGCAAATTAGGAAATAATCTGGTAAAATCCATTTATCAGGTCGTTCATTAAGAACATACTATGCTAAGCATTTGGAATTAAATATTGAACAACATAGAGTCTATTTGGTGCAGCAAATAACAATCCAGTAGTCACACCAATAGAAATATCCAAGAAAGAATATATTTGGCCATGAGAGCTAATAAGGGGGAGGGAGCTGATTAATAGGAAATTTAGGGACACATTCACTGAAGTGCTACATAAGTTGAGGATTGAAGAATGAGAAAGTGTCAGCAGAAGGGGAATGCAAATGGGAAGGCCCTGAGGTAAGAAGGCCAGTAAGGCTGGAGTGCAGAGAGTTAAGGTTTATTTGGGACATGTTGAGAATGATGAAGTTAGGATGAAGCAGACTTTTCTGGGCTTTGTAGGCCATGCTTAAGAGTTATCTTTGTCCTTACAGCAATACCAAACCATTGAAGGGGACCTGATTATTTTGAGTTTTGTGAAGATCACCAGTACTGACAGTGACAGTAGCTTCACATTGTAGACTTGTTTTGGAGCTATTTCAGAGATGATAGGTACCCTGAACCAGAGTGGTATGGAGATAAATAAAAGTGGGTAGATGTGTGAGCTATCACAGGAATGAAATTAAAAGGCTTATCTACAAATTAAATATGAGAATTGAAGAAGGGAGCAACAAATATGACTCAGGAGTTTCTGCCTTATGCAGCTGGATAAATAGTGGTATCATGCATGAAGTAGGAAGATGAATTGAGAGATTTGGAGATGCAAGTTTGCAGAATTTGATAATCTAAAATGGAGGGACTGCATGGTGCTTTATATTGATCATATTGCTAATATGAAAATAAAGACCAAGTTTCTGCTTTTAAGCAATCTCAAACCTAATGTACTCTCGGTGCTGTATTTGAGAGAAAAATGACACTGCTCTGTCCTCACACAAGTGGGAGACAAAATTAAAGTTAAATGAGTAAAGCATTTGCAATACAATGTCATCAGTATTGTGACAAATGCAACCACAAAGGTTTCGGAGAGCAAAGTGCTTAAAAATTAAAACTAAGTTAGAATGCACCAGACAGAAGGAGTGGCAGAAGTCTGTTTTAGACAGAGGAGACAGATAAACAGATAAAAATATATGATAGAAGAGTGGTAGGAAATGTCAGAAAGATAGAAATAAGGAGAATATAACCAGACTTGGAAAAAGAAACTGCAGTCAACAAGAAGAAGGAAGGGTTTGGAACAGGAATTAAATGCATTTATTAGGTTGAAAGAGATCTTGGAAGGACAGACCCAACTGAAGCAATAGAAGTCCAATCCAGCAGGCCAAATATGTACTCAGAGAAAAGAGCAAACTATAACAAACAAGTGGTTTGAATTTCAGTAGGATGTAATGGATGCCTCTCACTGGAAAAATATCAGAACACTAGTATGGAGAATACAGACCTATGAACATGTCAATCTGAGAAAGCTGACTATGAAGTATAAAGGTAGCAGAACATCAGTCAGTCATCCTAGTTGACAAGGTGGAGAAGGACAGTCTAGCAGAACTCAGTCAAGGTGTATGCTCTCGAGCACCTGAAATGCCAAGCAGATATGGGCAAACCAGAACAAAACATGGTCCAGTTAGCAGAACTGGGTTACAGGATGAGGACTTCATTTCATAAACAAGATACAGGGCCTAGCAGTGCTTGGAAATACAGTCCAAATTGAATAGGGCAAAGGTGGAAAATCTGAATTGAGAACTATAACTTTTTAAAGATAATTTTATTCTTACAGAAGAGTTACCCCGTATAATCTTCACCCAACTTTCCCTTGTTTTATCATCTTACATAACCTTAGATCAGTTATCAAAACTAAAAAATTAACCTAGGTACAATGCCATTAGAGAATATGAAGGCAGAAACTAAGGAGGAAAAAAAACGTTACAGAAAAAGCTGTAGAAGTATTTATTAGTCCTTCAAAGTTGATTTTGATGCCTATCCCCAACTCATGGGATAACAAAGACTTACTGTAGTGGCAAATATTTACTGACTAACCATCATACACATGATGATGTTCTAGGCACTGAGAACATAATAGGTGATTCTTAACATAAAGTCAGTTTATAAAACCTGATATCATTAACAGTATAATAAAACTAATACATTTGAAAAGAGTTGGATATTTCAACAGACCAAATTTTCTTTCAAGTATAAAACAACCATGGTGTGTTTTTATAAAAGCTGCATTTTCATATTTCTGTGTTAAAATCAAATAAGTTGAACCTGATTTTTTTGCCAGTTTCTAAACAAACTTTTACATATTCTTTGTTCCAGAATAAATTCCAAGGGATGGTCTTTGATTTCGTAACCAAACAAGTCTTTGATATCAGCATCATGATCCTCATCTGCCTCAACATGGTCACCATGATGGTGGAAACTGATGACCAGAGTCAAGAAATGACAAACATTCTGTACTGGATTAATCTGGTGTTTATTGTTTTGTTCACTGGAGAGTGTGTGCTGAAGCTAATCTCTCTTCGTTATTACTATTTCACCATTGGATGGAATATTTTTGATTTTGTGGTGGTCATTCTCTCTATTGTAGGTAAGAAGAGGTGATCTTACCCAATTAAGGAAGTTAGTAGTAAAAAAGTATGTTCTAAACTTTGAAAGTGTTTTTTACTAATCATTTTTATTCATCCAGAAATTTCAAATAAAAATCTAACAGTTCATTCTTCAGCTTGTTTTTTCTCTAATTGCATGCTGTGCATGGAATGATGTGTAAAAAAAATAATTTCTGCTTTTATTTATCATCTTGTCTTATTTTAGAAGACAATGACTGCAAGTTTGTCATAATACTCCTGTTCTCAGTCATACTGCTGTTGTATAGACAAGTATTGCTTTATGCACATACACACATAAATCACGGAAAGTAGTCAATAGTCCATGAACGAGAACTCCTTGATAATTGCAGTAACGCACATGTGTTTATATATTAGTCACATGCATATAAGCTTCATGCTATCTTTTAGTTCAGTTTTCTATGGTTTATAATATTCTTCTTAAGTAAACATTTGTTTAAAAATCCAAAACAGATTTATTATCATCAGTACATATTAAGTGTTTATGTATAGGTTTATATATTAAATGTTTATATATTAATGAGGTGTTGGAAGTAAATATAAGAGATTAAAGACAATGTTCTGCCTATTTGAAGAAAGAACATATACATAGAAAAATAACATTTCACTCTTTATACACTGGTAAATAGAACTTTGAAACAATATCCCATTCCATTTAATACTCACAAAAGTGCTATGCAGTTGTCATATAGTGATTAAAAGATGAGACTTAGGGGTCATACAGACCTGGCTTGGGGCTGCCCTATTTTTTCTACTTACCAGCTCTGTGACCAATGGCAGGTTACCTCGCCTCTCCAGTCCCTGGTTTTCCAAGTAATATTTCTGAAAAGTGTCATCCTGAGAATTAAATGAGATTATGTGAATAAATGCACTTTAGCACTGTGCCTAGCACAAAGAAAAGTAAATGTTAAGTTTAACAACAATAACAACCACAAGGGATTATCACCATTTAGTGATATGTAAAATCAAGGGCCAGGATTCAGACCCAGGTATGTCGGTCTCTAAAGCTCGGATTTTCCCCTGTACATCATTCTACTACCTCCCAAATAAAATGGATCACAGCCATCTCGGAAGAATAAGAACCTTCATATTCCTTATTCAAAACCACATACCTTATCCATTAGTTCTTATGCAAATACCAGGACTAGTATTTTAATATACTTTGTGACATCTCAAGGCCTTCAGTGGTTGAATCTTTCTTTTGATAGATGTTTTTCTTGAACTAGGAAAAATAGTTATTAATACCTTCAGTTAGTAAAATGGTGTTAATGTTATAACACCAAAGATACCAGTTTCATTGTGCTAAACAAATATTGCAGATCATTTTTGTATGTTATATGAGCGTGTATGTACATGTATAAATGTAGGTGTATACGTAATTCTCACGTCCACATTTTGTAAAACTAGTTAGTGTTTATCTTAGCTTAACAATGTTTTTGTTGTCATCTCTTGGTTTTCCACAGGTATGTTTCTGGCTGAGCTGATAGAAAAATACTTTGTGTCCCCTACCTTGTTCCGTGTGATCCGTCTTGCCAGGATCGGCCGAATCCTACGTCTGATCAAAGGGGCAAAAGGGATCCGCACGCTGCTCTTTGCCCTGATGATGTCCCTTCCCGCGTTGTTTAACATCGGCCTCCTGCTCTTCCTGGTCATGTTCATCTACGCCATCTTTGGAATGTCGAACTTTGCCTATGTTAAGAGGGAAGTTGGAATTGATGACATGTTCAACTTTGAAACTTTTGGCAACAGCATGATCTGCCTGTTCCAGATAACCACCTCTGCTGGCTGGGATGGTTTGCTGGCACCTATTCTTAATAGTGGACCACCTGACTGTGACCCTGAAAAAGACCACCCTGGAAGCTCAGTTAAAGGAGACTGTGGGAACCCATCTGTTGGGATTTTCTTTTTTGTCAGTTACATCATCATATCATTTCTGGTTGTGGTGAACATGTACATCGCTGTCATCCTGGAGAACTTCAGTGTTGCTACTGAAGAAAGTGCAGAGCCCCTGAGTGAAGATGACTTTGAGATGTTCTACGAGGTTTGGGAGAAGTTTGATCCCGATGCCACCCAGTTTATAGAGTTCTCCAAGCTCTCTGATTTTGCAGCTGCCCTGGACCCTCCTCTTCTCATAGCAAAACCAAACAAAGTCCAGCTCATTGCCATGGATCTGCCCATGGTCAGTGGAGACCGGATCCACTGCCTTGACATTTTATTTGCCTTTACAAAGCGTGTTTTGGGTGAAAGTGGGGAGATGGATGCCCTTCGAATACAGATGGAAGAGCGATTCATGGCATCGAACCCCTCCAAAGTCTCCTATGAGCCCATCACAACCACTTTGAAACGCAAACAAGAGGAGGTGTCTGCTATCGTTATCCAGAGGGCTTATAGACGCTACCTCTTGAAGCAAAAAGTTAAAAAGGTTTCATCTATATATAAGAAAGACAAAGGCAAAGAAGGTGATGGAACACCTATCAAAGAAGATATCCTCATTGATAAACTAAATGAGAATTCAACTCCAGAGAAAACCGATGTGACACCTTCCACCACTTCTCCACCTTCGTATGATAGTGTGACCAAACCGGAAAAAGAAAAATTTGAAAAAGACAAATCAGAAAAGGAAGACAAAGGGAAAGATATCAGGGAAAGTAAAAAGTAAAAAAGAAAGAATATTTCATTCTGCGATCAATTGTTTACAGCCTGTGATGGTGATGTATTAGTGTCAACAGGATTCCCACAGGAGGTCAATGCCAAACTGACTGTTTTTATAAATGTATACTTAAGGTCAGTGCCTATAACGAGACAGGGACCTCTGGTCAGCAAACTGGGACTCAATAAGCCAGAAAAACAGCATTGACAGGAGGTTTCTGTTTTCACAACCAGCTGACACTGCTGAAGAGCAGAGATGTAATGGCTACTCAGACTATAGGAACCAATTTAAAAGGGGGAGGGAAGTTAAATTTTTATGTAACTTCAATACGTGACACTTGATAATAGTAATTGTCACCACTGTTTATGTTTAACTGCCACATCTGCCATATTTTTACAAAATGTATGCTGTGAATTTATCACTTTTTGTTTTAATTCACAGGTTGTTTACTATTATATGTGACTATTTTTGTAAATGGGTTTATGTTTGGGGAGAGGGTTTAAAGGTAAGGAATATTTACATTTCTCTATTGTATAACTGGATATATTTTAAATGAAGGCATGCTGCACTTCTCATTCACACATAAAAAAAAAAACACCACAAGGAAGAGTTTACTTCTTGTTTCAAGATGTTTTTAGATTTTTGAGGTGCTTAAATAGCTATTCATGTTTTTAAGGTGTCTCATCCAGAAAAATTTTACTGTGCCTGTAAATGTTCCATAGAATTCACAAGCATTAAAGAATTGTTTTATTTTTACATAATTCATTATACGTACATGTATATATGTATATATGTATATGTGCGTGTATATACATATATATGTATACACACACACCATTACACAGTCATTCAGAGTCCCAGCAGCATGACTATAACATTTTTGATAAGTGTCCTTTGGCATAAAATAAAAATGTTCTATCAATCCTTTCTAAGAACCTGAATTGACCAAAAAGCATCCTCCACCACCACTTTATAAAGTTGATTCTGCTTTTTCCTGCAGTATTGTTTAGCCATCTTCTGCTCTTGGTAAGGTTGACATTGTATATGCCAACTTAAAAACTAAAAGTCTGCTTTGTAAATAGTAATTTTACCCAGTGGTGCATGTTTGAGCAAACAAAAATGATGACTTAAGCACAGTATTTATTGCATCAAATATGTACCACAGTAAGTATAGTTTGCAAGCTTTCAACAGGTAATATGATGTAATTGGTTCCATTATAGTTTGAAGCTGTCACTGCTGCATGTTTTTCTCGCCTATGCTGCTGTATCTTCCTCCTTCCACTATTCAGAAGTCTGACGTGGGAAGCCATATGTCAGTGGTACAGTGAAACCAGATCTACCACGACCTCATTCTTCATGTCATTAAGCAATAGGTTGCAGCAAAGAAGAGCTTCTTGCTTTTTATTCTTCCACTCTTAATTGAACATTCTATGGTTAAAAAGCCCAACTGTACAAACATGTTGCAAGCTGCTTAAATCTGTTGAAAATATATGGTTAGAGTTTTCTAAGGAAATATAAATACTGTAAAAAGTTCATTTTATTTTATTTTTCAGCCTTTCGTACATAAAATGAGAAATTAAAAGTATCTTCAGGTTGATGTCACAGTCACTATTGTTAGTTTCTATTCCTAGCACTTTTAAATTAAAGCACTTACAAAATAAGAAACGAAGACTAAGATGCAGTGTAGGTTCCTGCTTTTTTATTAGTACGGTAAATTTTGCACACATTTCAATGTGAAACAAATCTCAGATTGGTCCAACATTTATTTGCTTTCAAATAGTAATGCCTTATCATTGAAAGCAGCTTCAGGAAAGATCAGTTGATACTCTTGGCATTGCTTGAATCAGATGTTTTCCCCTAGTCTTCATATTGAGTAAATTGTCAGTCTTTTCCAGTGTTTGTTTATACAGATAGATCTTACTCTTATTGACCCACATGGAATTAGTACTGTATCAGATATGGTATAGGATCTAAGCTTCCCCCCGCCCCACAAAACCAGGTAGTGAATTATATTAACAGTTGCAGCAAAACATTTTGTGTTTCTTTCACAAGCAACATTAAATGTAGATTCTTTATACTAAAGCTATTGACTTGTAGTGTGTTGGTGAAATGCATGCAGGAAAATGCTATTACCATAAAGAACGGCAAACCACATTACAATCAAGCCAAAAGAATAAAGGTTTTGCTTTTGTTTTTGGATTTAATTGTTCTGTCTTTGTTTCTATCTTTGAAATGCCATTTAAAGGTAAATTTCTATCATGTAAAAATGATCTATCAAAAAAACAAATGTAAAGAATACACATGAAATATAATAATTCATCCTTAAATTTTTTCATGGAATGGAAAGTAATTAAAAAGAGTGTACTGGATATCTAATTTTATTATTGGCCAAAAACCTAGATATGATATTGGGTAGAGTAGTGGAAAGTTACAAAAATTAATAAAAAATTGACTAACATTTTAAGTTGTGCATCCTTTCTCCTTCCCGTCTACCTACTGTTTTCTTTTGTTTTTCTTTTTCATTTTAGCTCCTTCCCTATGTATTCTTGATCTACTCTTCTGTATACTTTTCGATCCTTTCTTTTGCCTCTCAGTATTTTTTATTCAGGATATTCTCGTCGTTTCTTTTCTGTTCACCAAATTTCTTGTTTCATGCAATCTGGAGATAATAGATTTGTATACTTAGGACCCTATTAATCTGTTGTCACTATAAAAAGTCCACATAGTATCTCTCTATTCAGTTCTACAGTTTCCTTGGCAAAAATTCTGAGTGAGCTTTGATCTCAACACTTCAAAATACATGAAGTTCTCAAATAAAACATTTGGTTTTCCCATTTAATTATGTGCAGTTTGCAAAATGTTTCTCAATCTGGATCACATATTAGAATTACCCGAAAAGCTTTAAAAAGAATACCAGTGCATGGACCAAGACCCACTGGAACTCATATCTCTGGGGATAAGACTTACTATTTAATTTTTTTAAAGCTCCCATTGGTGCTGATTTATACTGAAGGAGGAGTTAATGATTTAGAGTATCTTTGCCCAATAGGAAAAAAAAATTCTACAGAAAATGTCCCTGTTGCCGTCAAAGCTTCATTATATTGACTCATCATATACAAAATGAAGTTCTCAATATGATGGCTTTAGGGGTGTTTATCTTGTAGTGTGACATTGACTCATTTATACTGGGGGTTCTCTTCTAAGACTGTAGTTGGTGGAAAAGGAATTCCATCAGAATAGTTTAGAGAGTTTTTTCAAATTGTCCATGTATACTCACACACACAACATGACACCCCAACCATCCCTAGTACATATTGCATGAGATGAATATGGGGGTGGTTTTGGAAACAATATGGATTCATAAAGTAGCCTCTCAGGTGAATCTTATGGGCCTTGTTGTATAAGAGCCATTAATCTGGACCAATGAGAGGCAGCTCACATTGGCCATTATAAAACACACATTTGATTCATCATTATCAAGTCATAAATCTAAACAAGAAAGACTCCCATTCTCAACTTCTCCATTCTAGAGCGCCTCTCATCATCACTTGTTTTCCTGAGTACTGATTATACAGATCAATTTACAAAGAGAAGAGAGTAGCAAAGAAAAGGAGGGAGGGGATGAAAATGGAGAGAAGAAAAGAGAGGGAAGAACAACAGGGGAAAGCAGAAGAAAGGTAATATAAGAAATGGGAGGGGATGTTTCATAAATTACCCTCTTAGAGGGAAAAAAGTATTTTGCTATTAATATCTGCAGCAATGGTGGGGAAAGAGGAAAGGAAGAGGCATGAAGGGAAGAAATTTTGCTTAGTTGTTAATGTATTAGATACACGATGCAAATATGTTTCATTTTTTTTGCTTTTTGTTTTTCAAAGAAAATCTACCTATGAAAAATGCGAAGAGGACATTATGCAAGTAAATGTTACAATGATTGAATGGATAGTGGTTCTTTCTTCTGAACTAAATAAATATTTGAGTGTCTACTACACATAAGCTTTGTGATAGGAGCTCAGAGGTCAAAGATGAACATAACTGTCCAAAGGAAAGTTGTAGCCAGCAGTGAAGAACTTTGAAACTCAAGCTAAAGAGTCTGGAATTTATACTACTGGCTCTTGCGCAGTAGAATAAGCAGTGAAATCAGATACATCTGTCTTTATTTAATCTGAAAGGACTGAGGCTACATTGCTCATTTTTTGCATTACCCATTTTTTGCTAATATTTTACAGAGAGCTCATTTTTCCATCTCTTCGTGTTTAAAGATGTCTGTGTTTTTATCTTTTAGTATATCCTTCTAAAAGAAGATAGCTTGATTTTAAAAATTCCAGTCTAACATTTCCTGTTAATAGTTTACCTTAATCTACTTTACGTTTATTTTATATATAGATGTATTTTAATTTTATCAACTTATTGTATGTTCTTTATTTTTCAAGTTTTGTCTTTGTTTCTTTTTTCTTTCTGTCCTCTTTTGCATTAATTTTATTATTGTGCATTCCCCCATCTCTACTGGTTGGGAAGATACCCAATATCTTTCTTCCATCTTTCCTTCTTTCCATCCCTTTTTCTTGCTTCTTTTTATATATAATTAGCTCTTAAATTTTGGCATGCCTACTAAATTAGTAAAATATAATTAATTGTTGTACCCTTATCTGAAACAATGAAGGTCCTAGATTGATTAGATATCATTGCCCACCTCTTATGTTCTTTTTATCCACTCTTTTAACTCTACCTATCTGATATCCAACAAATTAAACAATATAATTATTACGGATTTGTATAGGCAGTGATTTTTTTAGGTTTACTCACGTTAATTATTTTTTTTCTTAAATTTGCTTCTTCTTCCTACTTCGTTTTGTGTTTATTTTCTTTTTAAAATATATGAACAATTCTATAAGTAAGGTCTGTGGGTAGCAAACTGGCTCAGTGTTTCTTTTTCTGAAAATGGCTTTATTTCAGACACATTTTTAATAAATTAGCTTAAATTATAATCATTTCTATAGTTTACTACTTTAATCTGACAGAATTTATGCTAATATAATTTGAAGATTCACATATTTATTAATATCTTTAATTCAAAAAATTTCAGGAAAATTCTCAGCTTTTAGCATTACAAATATTTTCTCATTCTATATTTTTATTCTCTTCATCTGGAATTCCTGAGGGTTATATGTTGAAATTTCTAAATCTTTCTTTCAGGTCTCCTAATGTCTTTCTCTTATTTTTAGTGCTCTTTCTGGATAATTTGTCAGATTTTGGTATCAGAATAATTCTGTCTTTATAAAACAAGTTAGGAGGTGTCCATTCTGGAAAGAATTTTTGTAAAAATGAAATTATTTCTCCAGTAAATATTGATAAGATTCACTAGTAAAACCATCTGGAACTTGAGTTTTCTATATTATGAAAATTGATTTTCATGGTTTATTTTATTTTATTTTTTAGTGAAAGACTTAGGCTATAAATTCCTCTCTAAACATGGCTTTAAGAGCATTCACGAATTTTGTTACATTATAATTTGTTACCATCAGCTAAAAATATTTTCTAATTTTTATTGTTATTTCTTTTTTATCTTATTAGAAATTTAGAAGAGTATTGCTAAATTTCCAAAAACTTGAGGGATTTTCATGATATGTTTGTTTTACTTTCTAATTTAATTTCTCTTCATTAAGCTAACATGCTCTGCATAATTTTAATTTAATATTTTGGAGAAACTGCTTTGTAGCTCAGTATCTATCAAATGTAACATAAGTTTCATGTACAGTTGAAAATAAAGTGCATTATTTAGTTGTTAGATTTGATATTTTACATTTATTTAATAGATCACATTTATTAATCATGTCATTCAAAATACATCTTTATTGAATTCTTTTGTCTTTTTTTCTATCATTTACCAAGAAAGATGTGTAAAATTCTCCCATTATGATCCCATCAAAAATCACCTTTATTCCTGTTAACTTTTACTATATATATTTACTTTTATTTGGCTATTTGGTATATATTAGATGTGTAAAATTTATAATTGCTACATTTTCATAGATTGTCCCTTTTATCATCATGAAATAGGCTCCTCAATACCTAGTAATGATTGCCTTAGGTTCATTTTGTCTGATGTTGTTATACCTATGAGGGCTTTCACTTGGGCGGTGGTTGCATCGTATATCTTTTTTCATTGTTTTTCTTTTAATGTCTCTGTAACATCACATTCAATATTGAATATAGATGAGTTATTTTGTATTCAGTATGACAATCTTTATCTGACAATCTTTCATATACGCACATATACACATGCATTCTACATTTGAATTTAAGTTTATGATTTCTTTTGGATTCATTATTTGTATTATCCCATTTTAAACATTTTATTACTATATTGTTTGTGGTTGCCTCAGCAATTGCCACATGCTTCTGTGACTTAATTAAATTCTAAAATAAATTAGTACTTTTACCAGTTTCTGTACATTGCTAGAACATGAGAATACTTTTATTTTTCCTCTCTTATCTTTTGTGCTATTATTATCATATATTTTCATTTTACATATATTTTAAACTCTGGAAGACATTGTAACAGTCAACATTCATTTAGATTTCCTGAAATATTTATGCTTTTTATTCCTTCCTGAATTTTTTTACTTACCTATGAATCATTTTCCTTCTGCCTGAAAAAAAGCTCCCTTTAGTATTTCCTTTACAGTGGGTCTGCTCTCACTGAGAGTCTCAAGTTATTAATGTAACCCCAAAATGTCTCTCTTTTATTTTCAATTTTGAAAGATATTTTCACTAGATACAGAAATCTAAGATAATATTTTTTTCTAGTTTAGTATTTTGAGGATGACATTCACTGTCTTCTGTAAAATGATAATTTCCCAAAATACCACCTAAAACCATGGCTCTCATACAAATAAAAAATAAATCATGTCAAAAATTTTATTAAACTCATTTATTAATGAGAGAATCCATAAGAACCCAAACAGCAGGATCAAATGAAAATTTTGACTTACAGAGATTCATGATCTCTACATGACAATATTTATTTGCTTCTCCATGAACAAGAATCATCTGCTAGCCACCGGTGAGTTTCATGTGAACAGAGACTCTACAGTTCTTGACTCAAATTCTGTCTTTTCCATATGTTGCCTCCAGATGTCTGATTCACTGTTTTTGGCTCTTTCATACTCTGCTCTCTATCCCTCTCACACCAGAGGTTCAAAGAAATTCTGGATCCTCTTGCATTGTAGCCGTGGGTGACATTGTAGCCATTCTCTCAAACTGTTCCTAAATCTATGTGACAGCACCACATTGCTCCAGAACTATGCCAATTGGCGGTCATCTCTAAACATCTTGCAACTTTCTTGGGATATGTCCTGAAAAATGCAGAATGTGTGCTCCACTTGGGCGTTACTTAAATCCATCTTTGAATGGAGGTGGTCTACCGCCACCACTCTCATCATTAGTTTCAACTATGAGGTGGGAGGGAGGCGCATGTCTGGTCTTTATTTCTTAATTTTTTCCTTCCTTTACTCCCCTGGCCAACAACAGGAAGTGTTTTTCTTTCCCATGAGGCAGGAACTTCTCTTACATAATATACTATTTTTCTTATTCTAGGACCTATACTTAGTTCAAGTCTCTGACCTCTGAGTCTTAAGTATACAAAAATTCCGCATTACTATGGACTTACAAATATCAAATTTGAAAGTGAGGGACATTTTTTCCATTATTCATGTCACTGATATCTGAATTTTTCTTGCTTAAAACAAAAGTCCCCTGGTCTTCATGAAGGAAAGATTAAAGAAAAGGAGAGAATCTTATTAGAAGTTAAAATACAATAGGGGACAACTTAAACATCTTGATATACGTAAATACATCATACATATTTTTAATAAATCTTACAGTACATTATCAGAACCAATCTTTATGAGATAAGAGGGATTATCACCCTATGTTTAATTTTGGAAAGGCTTCCTATAAAGGATGGGCATTATTAGAAAGAACTATGACTAGGTTTATAATTTTTGCCATTATTTCCCACACTAAAAGCATTCTCTTGCAAAACATGCCAATATCTTAGGAAACTATATTCCGATATGTCTTGGTTGACTTTTTTTGGTGGTTCAATGAAAAGTTACACACAGAATTACCATATGATTCAGGAATTTTACTCCTAGGTATATTTACCATGGGAATAAAAAGATTATAGCTACACAGAAACTTGTACACAAATGTTTATAACAGGATTACTCATGACAACAAAAAGATAGAAATAACCCAAATGGCTAACACTGAATGAATAAATAAACAAGTGATATATACATACAATGAAATATTATTCAACAATAAAAACGAATAAGTACTGATACATACTACAGCTTGATGAACCTCAAAAACATTATGCTAAATTAAGGAAGCCAGGCACAAAGGTCACACATTGTATAATTCATTTTATGTGATGTATCCAGAATAAGAAAATCTACAGAGACGGAAAGCAGATCAGCATTTACCAGGGAATGAGGCGGGGGAGGCAGATAGGGGGTGATAATTCTCTGGTTATCGTGTGTTTTATGGGGTGATTAAAAGTTTTGAAACTAGAGAGAGCTTGTGGTTGCACAACAGTGTGATAAATGCCACTAAAATGTATACTTTAAAATAGTTATAGTATGTGTATCCACCTTAATGAAAATTTATTTATATGAAAAAAAAAAGTTAACCTAATTGCAAACGTATCCACTAGGGGATGCTGCTTCCATTAAGAAACATGACTTTTTTTT
>NW_006442484.1:37930211-37941189 GCF_000325575.1 Pteropus alecto
GACTTATTTTTTTTTTTTTTTTTTGGTTTTTTGTTTGTTTGTTTGTTTGTTTTTATAGCAGAGTTACAAAGAGGAGAGTTAGGCTTGCAAATACATTTTCCGCTTATTTTGCATCTATTTTAGATATAAAAAATAGAAGCAAATGCATGTTTTGGAAATATTCCTGGAAAAACAATGTTTTACATTTGAATATACCTCTTCAAGAAAAAAGTTTGTGAAGAATCCATATTAAGATTTCTTTGCTTGAGCAAAGACCACATAGTTCAAAAATTAAACCTACATGAATAAATTATGAAACTAAATAAAAGGTTAATGGAAAGCATTTCAGAGACTCATATAAACCTAAGCGTCCAAGTATTCATGTCAATATGGAGTTTCAAATAAATTTTCAATATTACTGCAAGTACTTCAGAGGATCTTGAAAGAATTTATCTATATTTTCATGAGCATAGCACAATTTGATTATCCAAGTCAGCTCATGTCTTAAATTCTTTCTCTGATTCATGAAATAACTTATCATTTATTAATTAATAAAGGTACATTTGTTAAAGTCTTATCAGGAATAAAATAATTAAACCATAATCTCCTTGATCTACTGTGGCCAGGGGTTTTAACAAAGCAACACAGGAAATGTCATGCATCCACAAGTGTGGATATTTGTTTTCAGTTCCTAAACTGTGCAATAAGTTACTCTTCCTACAAAGAGAATGTTCTCCTGCTACTGCACACAACAAATCCCAATTGTAACAAAGAAGAATTAGCCCAGGGAAACAGTCCCCTAGTCAATCTGACCCAAAGCATTCTGATTAGTACCATATAATTATACCAGGACAGCCAATCTTGGAATAATTTATAAAGTCAACATTCAGCATTTTCTAAGGCATACTAAGAGGAAGCAAAGCCTTTCTAAGGAATCAGCTGGTAAATACTATAAAGACCTTACTTTGAGAAAAGTCAGAATGAGGTCACCACTAAGGCTCCCTTGAAACAAGAACCAGGCATTCCACTGAAGGCAGTTTGGATCGAGATAAAATGTGGGGCCTGGCAAAAGGATCCAAAAATCCAGAAACATAAGCTTAATCATAGGCTTTTATTTAGAAATAACTAGAAATAGACCAGAACCTACTCTATAGTCGACATATAAATCATATATAGATTTTCCTAAGGTGCTTCAATTCAGTTATTCTAAAAAACAACAAATGAGATATTCTTTTTAATCTTCATGAAATAACCTTCAAATGTTGTTACTATAGCATATTGGTTTTCGACTGGTGAATAACAAATAACCATAATGTAATGGTTCAAACAACACATATCTATTATCTCATAGTTTCTGTGGGTCGAGAATCTGGGCACAGCTTACCTGGGTCCTCTGCTCAGGGTCTCATAAGGCTACAGTCAAAGTGTTGGCCAGGGCTGGGGGCTTCTCTGATGCTTCGGGTTCTCTTCTAAGCTCATGTGGTTGTCATATGGTTGTTGACAGAATTCAGGAACTTGCAGCTGTCAAACCCACAGTGGCTTGTTTCTTCAATGTCAGCAGAAATGAGTCATTGCTGCTTCAAGTCTCTGAGATCACTGTAATGATGGACATATGCATTATACATTTTTCCAAGCCCACAGAATGGACAACACCCAGGGTGAACCTTAATGTAAACAATGGGCTGGGGGAATTATAACATGTCAATGTCATTTCATTGACTGAAATAAATGTATCACTCTGGTGAGGATGTTGATAATGGAAAAGGCTATGATGGGTAAGTGTAGGGGACATATGAGAAATCCCTGTGCCTTCTTCTCAATTTTACTATGAAATTAAAACTGCTCTAAAAGAAATAAAGCATTTTAAATGAAATTAAACAAATTAGGTGTGTTTATTATCTGTAAAATTCCTTCACCTTTGCCATATTCTGTTGGTTAGATGTCCTGCTTCTTCTTGAAGAGCTGTGTTGATATTGCATGACTTATGTTGGATATATGGGATTTATAAAATACTCTTTAGGAAGAAGCAATTTTTACTATAAATTAAAATTTTATTTCTTTTGTTATTACAATAAACACGAATCTGAAGCACCTTTGTTCTTTAAAAAGAACATATTTAGGATATACTAGAAAATCTTTGGATTACAAGAAAAAAATTAATGTAAAAATTCTAATATGCTAGATTATTTTTACTCATTGTTGTCTCATTTAATAAGTATGTTCAATTGAATCCTGACTTCCCAATTTACCAACTGCAAAATTGGGAAAGCTGACCGTGCATTATATTCTAAAAACTTTTAAAAATTAAATTTAACCCATTGGATGATATGCAGTAAGTGTTTATTTAATATTAGTTCCATTCTCTTTTCCTTAACAATCTGATGGAGTAAGGACTTTAAGAAAAAATTTTAAAGCATTAAAGACAGATAGTATGTTAGAATAATAACCGTGTGGTCTTTGGAAAAATACAAAATCAGCATTGTTCTTTGGAAGTTTTCCCTCCAAAAACAAATAAGCATGTAATTGTTTTATTTTGTAGAGAAATTATGACTTAGATTAGAGAATATCTATCTGGAAGCTTTTTAGTTCATTTGTCTCAGAGAAACTAGATAATTGATTTTAAAACATTTTTGAAAAAAAAGAAACAATTTATTTAAACAACACCAAATCTTGGTGTCTCCTCACTTCTCTATTCATTCCTATGCCCACCAACTGTGACCCTTAAAGAGGCTCCAATGAACTCCTAATCTTTGCAGAGAACAGTTTGAAAACAATGGCAGTAGATGACATCTCATTTTATCATATTTATATGTCTATGCCAATGGAAAAAAAATGATTTGCTTACCAAATTATTCTACTCATTTCTCTTAGTTGCCCACTAAAGATTTTTGTTGAAATTCAAGCAAGATTTAATCTTCCCTGAAGCTCATCAGTTTTTTTGTAAATTAATCAAGTGTTAATTATATCTTGAAACAATGGTTCAAAACTCACTGAAACCCTCTGAAGATTTTTAATCAAAGTAGAAAATTTGGTTTCCACATTTTTAAGTGTGCAGATTTGTTGGAACAAAATTGTGTAATGATACAAACATCTATTTTCAAAATGCTTTTTCCATAGCCTGTATTTATTTCTTTTAGAAAAAGGTTATTTTCTTTTTATTGATCAACTTCTTGGACCTTTGTAGCTTATTCCTCTTAATTAAATTGGGAAACAGCTTGCACTAAGGTAGGAAATGTGTCAGCTGTACCATTTTCAGGTGGCTCACTTGTGGTTGCATTTTTTTGTAATGTCTTTGATCAATCAAAATTCTTTTTAAGCCACTAGTCCATTTTCTGAAACTTAGGTCAGTGAAAACTAGGGGGAAAGTCCATAAGTCCATCTAAGTGAGTCATAATGAACTGCCATGTGTTGTAATAATACTCAAATGAGAGTGTTGCTCTCAAAGCCTCCTCCACGTTGCAGGCCCATCTTCCTACCCATCATAGGTGATCTGTGACTGCTCCACAATGAAATCATTGTGAAGGCCAGAGTAAAAGTAATGTTTAATGCTTCTCTTAGTTTTCAGATAAAAACTGAAAAAAAAATCTAGTATTTTCTTCCCCCATCTTCAATAGATGTCTTAATCAACTCACTTTGCAGACTAAAGTTTCTTGTCACTGTCACCAAATCCTGGTGGTGCTTGATAAAATTTAAGTTCCTGGGTCTCATCAAAACCTACTGAATCTGAGTAGCTGAGACAATGATCAGAGTCATAAAATAAGCTTTAGAGGTTATTAATCTACCCCACAAAATGACAATGTTCCTCAAATCAGTGATTCCTAAGTGAAGTAGAACAGGCTCACGTTAGAATTAACTTGGGATGCTTGTTAAAAATATCCAGACACTGGATTTCATCCAAGACCAACTAAATCCAAATCTCCAGGGGTAGGACCTGGAATTTTGTATTTTTAAAGTGATTTCTCATGCAGGACCAAGTATAGAAACGTTTGCAGTCTAAATCATTGAAAAACATAGTAAAAACAGACATTTTCCTTATTCTTCTCAACATTCTTTTGCTAGCAAGCTTTTAGAGTTCTTTTAGGTTTTTAGATTACACCTGCCTTTCTCAAATTGTGGATACTGGGCCAGCAGCAACAGCATCACCTGGGAACTTTAGAAATACAAATTCTCAGACTCTATCTCAACCTACTGAATCAGAAATTTAGAGATGGGGCCCAGCAATCTGTGTTTTAATAAGCCCTAAATGTAATTCTAATGCACGCTTAAGTTAGAGATCACTGGTTCAGGTCAAATAATGAAAATTACTTGTCCTATTCTTTTTTGGGGGGGAGGGGGCTTTATAATAAACAAGTCTATATTTAAAAACTGACTTAATTCCTTGAAAGTTGTATTACTGACTATGAATAAAATCTCACGTTTTCTGTTTCCTTTTGTGCTGCGTGCTGCGGATGTTGACAAGAATAGCACCATTTAAAATATTTGTGTTGGAGGAGTCTGAGATTGGAATTGAGGAAATCTTTTAAGGTGAAATTCTCACAAATGCTTCCTCCCAAAGACCTTGTGCCAGTCCGTGATTTCCTGGCAGATGTTTTCCATTATACTGTTACTGGGTCATGACAGACTCGCCACGGTTTGCAGTTGCCATGACAACCACATTTTTGGGTCTGCAGAGAATAGTACAGAGCTCAGAGGTGTACGTTTTCTCTTAGTAATGGAAATGTTGATCCATCAAAGGAATTGATTAGGTTGACAACTGCACATTTGATAAATCGGCAGTAAATTTGAAGGATCACATTTATTACACATGCTTTATCCAGTAGACAGTATGCTGTTTCCACTAAATTTTCTAGACAAATAAAGATCTTGTGGTAAGCATACCAGTCTTTAAAACTATAAAAAGCTGGGGGAAATGTTTTATTATTGTTATAAGCCATATTTTTCATGAAGGAGGAAATGATTCTAGGGGGAAAAAGCCACAAATTTTAGTGATTCATATTTACTGTTTTACATTCATGTTGAGCCAATTTTCCCCTTGGTCACTTACTACAAAAAAATGAAAGCAAATATTAATTTGTAAAGCAACGGTAATTTAATAACATTGTAGACTTGAAAACATTATACATAGCATCTAATTGTAATTTCATTTGGGAAATTGTTATCTAGAGTATCATTAGGTTTACACACACAAAAATGCAATAGCAAAACATTTTCAGAATTAAAGTCCTTTGAAAAATGAACCAATTACCATTTTTAAATTAAATCAGGAGAAAGTTTTTCTCTCTCTCTTTCTCTCTCTCCCTCTCTCTCACCTCCTTTCTCATAGATAGTATCATTCCTCTGGACACCTAGATTCTCTCAAATATTATTCATAGCATACCAAAATCATGTTCTGGTTGGTTTATGACATATTTGAGAATAAAAATATTTCAAACAGAGGTATTTTAAATTATGGTAATTATTTTCGGTAGCAGGTCCCCTGAAATCTGGGTCAAAATATGTTCATCCAGTAACCTGTAAAATCTAACTCCATTTCTTCAACTACATCAATGACTAGGGACGGGCTCCATTTTCTGCTTTTATTTATTAATTTTTTTTTTTGCAATACTTTACTATTTTTAGTTTGGATTAGTTTTGATTAAATGTAATTATGTATATGCATCACATTGATAGGTGGTTGTTCCATTTTAATCAATTCTTTATTTTTGAATTGGATTATTTGTTATAACAATGAAAAGTTGAAAATTTTTTTATTTTGTCTTGGATAATATAAATTCTTTTATATTCTTTCACTAGCAAGCTTCTCTGGATTATAGACCTTGACATTAATGTATCTGGTATTTTTCTTTTAACGACTATCTTTTTGCCTTGTATCAGTGATATGTATAGTCCTGTTATTTCCTCCTTGTAGATAATATGCTTCTTGAAGTTCAATATTATGTCTTCGTTGGTCTTTGTATCTCTTTTATTACCTAACACATACATAGGTGCTCAATAAATGCTTGTTATAATCAATTGAAATAAAATATTTTATTCCCTTATAAATTAAAAATGAGTAGATGTTAATCTGGGCTTGCTTCATACATTTCGGAATTTTCCAAATAGTCTAAAATTAACATAGGTGATTTTTATAATCTGAAAGGAAACTAATCTAACTTTTAAAATAACAAGAATGAAATTCAACAGCTACTTTTCCGCTTTCTTCTAAGCTCCACATCACCTGATAAATATGACTATGATGTTTGTATGTTTTTCTCACCCTCTACCCTTTTGGAAATTATGAATCAAATATGTTAAGGTATTAAGTCTGTTTATACAAGAGAGATTATACATTCGCACTCAGATTGGAAGCCAACAGTCTCCCTCTCTCTTCATCTTGTTCTCTCCTTTCCCATTTACCTCTAATCTTTTTCTGCTCTATGTGTTTCTAGGAAAAGGCAAATCATAGAATGTCACAACTTCAAGTTACCTAAGAGACTATTAGACCACAGGTTATAATCTCTAAAGCTCCTGGAGCCAAGTAGTGCTATAAGTGAGTGAAGTGGACTTGCTGGGGACTGCGATACCCCATCTTAAGAGGGCAGTGCAGAGTCAGCTTCAGCCAATTATTGCCAAACAAGAATGTAGGCCAGATCTACCAATTTTTCAAGAAAACCCAAAAGTGAATTTTTATGTAAGCATCCCAGTTTTTAAATGTTGACAGCTGATGCACACAAAGGAAGAACTTCCTGTCAAATAAAACACATCTTCAGGACAAAATTAGGACATGAGATTCCAGTCTCCAAAATATGGTGAGACCAAGCTCTCATTTCACAAATGAGGAAACTAAAGTTAAGACTGATTTAAAAACTTGCCTACGACCATCCCGGACCTTAGACAAAAACTTCAGTGCCTCTTCAACCAGAGATGTCAGTGACTTAATGTAGATATTTCCTTCACAGGTCAGGGAGGAAGTTTGCAAGCATGTCCTGTGTGGGAATGATGTATCGAGGAAATGTTTTATATCTTTGCTCATGGAAGAAAAAGGCATTTGTATTTGTAGATCCAAAAGCAGCAAGAAGACTTTGAATAGATGACATGGCCCAACATCTGAGAAATGGGTAGGGTAATTATATTTAATTTGTATTCATTACAATTTGTTCTTTTACAAATCCAAGCTCTTTCATGCAGCAAAACGTAACAATCTCTGAATTTCAGTTAGGGTTTTATTAATTTAAGAAAACAGGTATATTCTGTATTACCTCTACTAGGTTATTATTTTAATAGATGTCTTGGAGATTACTTGTAATTTAGAGAAAGAGAAAATTATCTACTAAAACTGCAAGAATAAGCTTTTTCCCAAAATTTACATTATTATATTTCATTTTGTTTTCTGCATTTAAAGTGGCTTTTCTTTAAGGTCTCAAGAAACTTCCACTAGATCTTTGGTAAGTATTAACCAGACCATTCTTATAAGAAGTAAGTTTTCTTCTTCCTTAGATAAAATTTTGGCCCTTGATGAGATTTTATATTCAAATGGCCCAGAATGCATTACTTCTTATTTCACAAACTACACAGGATTGGAAATAAGATCAATCAGATTAGAAATGGATAAACTATGAAAATAAGAATATGGCTGCAAAAATTGAGGAAGGCCTACATCACAAAATATATCACAAAATGCACTTCCAATTTTTAGTAAAACTTAAAAGAAAAAAAAATAGCATCCAATCGGGGATTCTGATTTATGGATTCTGATTTAATCGATTTGAGAGGTGGCCATGCAGATAACTAATCCCAGTCTATTTCCATGTAGTGGTACTAGCACATGGTTGAAATAGCAGTAGGTCCAGAAGTAGATAAATCCTCATCTAAACCTTCAGACCAGTCCCTTAATACATCCCAGGATATCCAGCATCAGTATCTAGAGAGAAGTCACAAATCCATTTCAGTCTCATATTAATGTGCTGACTACTGAAGAGGAACCTAGAGCCTTGATTGGTTGCATCCTAAGTGCCAAAGTTGATTGAATTTGTGATTGCCATTCAGGTGTCCATTTCTCTTTTCAGTGGAATGTCTCCCAGATAAAGTGACCTCTGTCTGTAAAATTAAAGATCCTCCAATTCTCTAGAGGCTCAGGAGTAAGAAGCTGGGGCATTGGTGGAACCAAGCATCACTTGCTGGATGTCTTGGGGACATGGTCACAGTGGAGTCCACCTAACAGAAGATTTAAGAGCTTTACAGAGATAACACCAAATTTCTACATGCCAGATTGAACTTTGGCTTCCAGGGCCTAGAACAGCCCTTTGAAACCTGTCTTAAAGTTACATTTGCATAACAAAAACAGTTTTACCTAGATGATATGTATATTTGCAACATAAGAAGTTATGGAACCATGAGAGGTTGATGGAGATTATAGAATTAACCTCACACCCCAGCCATCTATTTGTGCTGCCTGTGATGGCTTAAGGACTAGGCTGGTTGTCAAAGCAATTCTTGAACCCAAAGAAGGGGAGGCTGAATCCTCTAGTATGCCCACTGCCACAGGCCTTAAAATGATGCTTTTGGAAAAAACATCAGTCTTCTGAATCACACTTAGTGGTGAGGCCTCCATTCCTGACTAAACTTAACCACAAAGGGTTATAGTTCTTAGTGTTCATTTCTTTAAACTCAACACAATCACTTTCAAGGGGGCCAGAATCAGTCTTGTTTCCAGTATGTGCCATGTTATGAATTTAAAATCCTCATCTTCTACTTCCTCCTCAATGTTCACGCTGATACCTAATTTTTTGACCCTCAAAACATCAAAATTCTAATTATCCTTTTCTTCAGGATAACTGGGACAAATTGCCATGAACTTGCTTCTCCAAGGGAGACTAACATCAGGGAGTCCATGGTAATTTTCTGTGCCAAAACTTAGAGTTGCCACTTGAAAAAGAGAGAAAATATGGATATATGCATTTATTTACATCTAAGCTTTGAGCAATTTTCTAATTTACATTTTAACCCCTTCGGTGCCTTCAGATACAGATTATACAGTAGAAAACCAGCTTTTATAAACTTTAAAAGTTTAAGTTTTAATTTTGAAACTTCAAGTTTTAATACTTAACTTAAAAAAAATGTCTAGTGAGCACAAACTTTAAATCACTATTTATCAAACTGTGTTCTGCAGATCTTAAGTTTTATGGTTTATTAACATTCGCCATAGATGCTCATGTGTGGGTGTAAACATACACATGTGCATTCATACACACACAGGATTGACGAGATTGGGAAATCCTGTCTTAAAAAAATGTAAACTGACTAATTTACACTAAAACTTCAAAAGTTTATGCCAATTAACATTAAAAGGATATATTTGAACCCATTTTCAAAATAATTAAACCAATCAATCCATTTTGGAGAATCATGTGATGAGACCAGAGTTTTTAAAAGATAATTTCAGAAAAATGTGTTCAACATGATGAACTGGAAAACCATGGACTTTGTAATCACAGGCAAGTTTCAAATGCCAGCTCTGTCATTTGCCCAGCAATGCAACCATGGGCAAGCTACCCAATTTCTTGAGTAGAAATTGAATAAATAATATCTATCTCACAAGACTGATTTGAGATTAAAACAGATGAATTATATAAAGACCTTGGGAACACAGATGTTCTCAATATATCAATAAATCTGAATTTACTCCCTCCCTTCACTTCAGAGTCTTTTCTGATGGCCCTTCATGCATATTCATATGTACTTATGTGACTCTAATCAGGTTTCACATATGGATCTTGTTCTTACTTCACTTAATTATTTACTATAAATATGGGCCTGTATTAAAGTAGTTCATACAACTTAACAGGCCAGCTATTATTTCATAATATTAAATACTAGTTTCCTCGGACAATTGCTTATTGTTGGATATTTGAGTTATTTTCAAATTTCCCCTTTTCTAAACAGCTTTGTATGAACTGCTTGAACAAATTACTTATTTGCTTTTAGATTTTTTTATGAGTTTATTCCCCAAAGTGAAATTACTAGGTCAAAAAAAAAAAAAAGAAACCTTCATACAGCTTTTGTCACGAATAGCTCTGAATAAAATTTGAACCAATTTATAATGCCACTTAAAATACATAAGCATACTTTTTTACCTTAATCTATCACCAATGGATCTTTATTGCTCTTGCTAGTTTAACGGGTACATACTGATACCTTAAATTTGCTTTAAGATAATTTTATTTAATCTTCAGAATGCTGTGGTTTACTGCCTTTATTTTTATGCAAATCTGCAAGCTGTTTATTCAACTTCTTTGGTATTTATTAACTAGAAGCTGAATATCAAGATTATAGAATCTTCAGCCAACCTCACATTTTAGGGTAAATATCAATAATATATAGCAACTGCTTCTTTAGGATGACTAGCAAGCTTTCTCATGTTACTCCAATCCTTTGCTCCCTTACTACTTTCCTTTACCCATTCTACCTTTCAAACTTGGTAAATTTTAATGGGTTTTCATTTTTTTTAGTACAAAGATGATATCACAAAATATTCAGTGTTTAAATCTTTGCTTATGGTTGGCTTAGAGTGTTTGTGATGTCCAAGATTCTCTTAAAACACAGAAGAACCATGATCCCAAACTTATATCAATAATTTCTACCTATGGGCAAGCCTTTAAATGAGATCTTGATAAATTCCAAATTAATCTGGAGAGGGATAAGGTAAATTATTTAAGATAATTACTGAGGACTGTCTATTTCATATATGTCAGGCTCTTTCCTCCAATATTTTTCTTCATTGCCAAGGCCACTTGGTCACCTTCTTCCAATCCTGACTTCAAACAATAGGTTTCATCTCCATAACTACAACAGCATTAAGTTATAGATCTTGCTACTCCTGTCTTGGTCTTGTACTTCAGTACTGCTAACTAAATTATTTGTCTTAAACCCAAGGATTAAGGTTCTGCTTTGAGTTTGCCTTTGTTGGCACCCCACAGTGATGGTTGTGTGTTCCCTAAAACTCAAGCCTGTTGGTGGGGAA
>NW_006442484.1:37941224-38050230 GCF_000325575.1 Pteropus alecto
TGCCTGTCCTAAACCTTAGCAAATATGAAGCCATTTTATTAACTTTTAACAGATGAGAAGCTAGGTGAATCATAATCCAAAGTCTGAAGCTCTACTCTTGTTTTCCAAAGAAAAGAGTGTGTTATTCACATGGGAAACTGAACAGAGCTCTCTTGTCAAAGAGCACACAATGAAGAATTGCTTTTAAGCATACACATGACTCAAATTTTGCCTCTTCTATATTGGGGAAACATGCATGCTTGGTAAAAGAACAGATATGGAGGACTGTATTGAAAGAAAAGAGGCAGGAGAGGGAGCCATAGAGGAAATAACCCAGCAATTGTCAGCAGAAACAGTTCACTAGATGTCACCCCACACTTGAGTCAGGATTAATGCCTTTTTAACAGAACACACTAGCAGGAAAGATACTTTCCGTCTCCTGGCATAGAACTCTCATTTCTCCCCAACATAAATTGGTGGAATATCTGTGTGTTGAGCATGATTCCAAGTCATAAAAGTAAACTTTGGCTTTAACCAAAAGATTTTTAATGTCTATGAAGTTTTGACATTTGAGCGTTGATGTACTATGCTAACCTATTATGTATTGTCATATACTGCATATTTATTATCTAGTCATTTGAAATGCAAATAAGCAAAAGAAAAGGAAAAAAAACCTATATGATATGACCTTATCTGAAGAAATAAAATTATAAATATTTTGATATATTCTTCTAGAATTCTTTCCACATACACATACACACATGCACACTAAAAATTTGGTTCATAAATTACATTTAATGAATTCTTTACAAAAATTTGGTTCATAAAGTACATTTAATGAATTATTTACATGTCAATAAATACATTTTTTAATGTGAATATGCATTATCACTTAAATGACATAGTAGTATTCTATTATTTATTAACCAGTTCCATATAATCAAACATTGATATTATATGCCTGAGATCCTAATATGCTGGGGGAAAAAAAAACATGAGCTTTAATGTATTTTTCTCATATGTTTTATATCAATGTGTATGACATCATCAAATCTTACTTAAATCATTTTAATGTTTCTCCTTGAAGTAATTGTTCAGATTTACAAAAGATTCTGATAGTAAGCCACCTTTATCTAAGTACTCAATATAAAAATCTGTGTTGACTACAATGTTTTCAATTCTGAGGAAGAAAAATGATGACTCGCTTGATGTGAGTGTTCACTCCAAGGAAGCCTGATACAGCACAGATTTCCTACCTGACTATGAGTGGGACTGGGGGATCTGTGAACAATATTTTGCTTGTGTGTGTCTTTTATTGTCAAGAGACTTTAAAGATTTCAAGGTTTTTCAAAGATGTTAGTGATATATTCTTGAGAGCCAGATGTTTCTGTGTTCACATTTTTTACTGGGTTAGTTCAGGCAATGTATTTAATTTCCCTGATCTCACTTTCCCACCTGTGAATTAAAGGTCACAATATCACCTTGAAGTGTCATTGGAATAAAATGAGATCATGCTTTTAAAGCTCCAGGTTCATAAAAGCACCAGAAGATTATATCTTATTTATATAAGTGAATCTTTTCTTTTTTCCTTTTTCAGAAATATAATCCATGATTCCTCACATCAGTTAAGTATATGAGTAAATAATACATGTTCAACTCTGTAAAATATTCAAACACATTTTATTGAACTACGCAATTATGAGTAAACCAGCTTTGCTGTTGTTATTTCCTTGTGGCTTTTATCAATATGCTTTTGATCTGTTTACTCTAAACATTATACATCCTTACAATTTTTATCTTCCTGTTTTTTTTTTTTTTTCTTTTCCTCGCTTTCAATCCTTTTCTACCTGGCAAACTAGTGAAGTCATTAAGGTCCTCATGAAATAAGACCTGTTGGGTTATGAATATGCCATTTCAGTTCTATTGCTATTACATGTCAATAAATGTGCTTATGGCATACACTGGCCTTTGAAAGAAAATAATGATCAGATACTCTGGCAGCTCACACTCAATACCCTTTCCATGACAGCTTGAGTGACAATAGGAAAGAGGTTGCTTTTCTTTAACAAAGTTTTTTATTGTCTAGCCTGGTCAAGCCTCACAGCTTTGTTTGCACCTACCCAGAAAGTGAAGAAATAAAACAAGAAAACTTCTTTTATCCCTTCTCACTAGTACACACACACACACACACACACACACACACACACCTCTTAATCAGTTTCCCTAGCAGGATATTATGTCCAAGGAATGCTGTATTGATCTTTTGTATTACCTTTATCAGAAATGGTTTCTTTCTCAGTCATATTACTAAATAGAAAATACCACTCATCTAGACTTAACGTAGAAGCAAATGTGTGTGCTTGGTGTATGTGTGTACATGTGCATAATTTTATATACATAAAATTTAGTTCTCTATCTCTCAAAATTTCTCCACCTTATAAAAATATTAATAATAATAATAATAATAATAATAAATTTTAAAAAAGAACAAAAAACAGCTCCAACTACATGGGGATAGGTTAATCTCTATTTGTAAGCATTGCTCTTCTAATACCAGGCAATTTCTTTCTTTCTTTTTCTTTCTTTTTTTCCCTAGGTAGGCTTGTCTAAATGTTTCCAGAAGTTAGTAGGTGGTGACTTTTATTTATGCTTTCTGTGCTAAACATGTCTGCTTTTACCTTGGATACTGCACAAACTGTGGTGCTCAAGCTGTTTTACTATTTAAGGCTGTACTTGCTCAAGCTGTTTTACTGTTCACTACTGCTATAGCATTGAGATCTAAACATTTAAAAGAGAGGTAAAAATAAACACATTTTGTTCCTTTACTCTATAGGTATTTATGGAGCACTTAATATTCACATGACACTACTTGTGTTATTGTGTTTATTTCTGTTATTTAATTATTTATATTAGATGTGTTTATTCTCACTTTTGGAAAAGTAAAATCTTATTTAGACTATAGTATCATATAAATATATACTTCAATTCAACTGTTGCTCTTTGTATCTGCTACATGGTACTTACCTGAGAGGTTTCTGGTTCATGAGGTTTACTAGTTTCTGCCTTTCTGTGAACTTTGATAGGAAAGACTGTAAGCATGTAGGCTGTTTTGCATTATTTTAAAGTTTAGGAAGGATTTTAAGTTCATTGAAATAGTCAACATAATTACCCCTTTCACCTACCTACCCTCCTTGAACAAACTCCTTATTTCCTACAAATCGAGATAAACTGGTAGGAATAAAACTATATATTTGGTCTTGAACTCAAATGTCAATTGACATGTTATTTCTTCAGTTATATTTTGGAACATCTTTTTACACATCTGGCACAGTGCTAAACAATGGAGACATGAAGATGAATAAAATCCCCGTCCTTAAGGAGTTGCCAAGACTGAACAACATGCTAACCTGTTTCCTTCCATCTGATGAAAGAATGATAGAAAGTTCTATGGACTTTGCCTTTTACGTACACCCAAGGGTTGAATTACAAACTCAAAACTAGTTACTAAAGGTTCCTAAAACTAAGCATTCATAAACTAAACTCAGCACACTATTGCTATTTACTAAAGAATCTATATTGATATTTTATTCTTTATTTTGTCAGCAAATATTTATTTTTAAAATATCTAGCATTTATTTACAATAGTTATATGCATTGTACTAAACATACAGTTGTATATGTGTTTTAAATGTAAATCTTATCTCTTCAAATACAAAAACAAACCTAGCAGGAAGGTATTATATACAAAAGAAGAAACTAAGGCTTAGAGAGAACTAAATGATAAAACCAGGGCTGAAATGGAGGTTCTGGAGCCCATGCTTTTAATTGCTACGTTGTACTAGATGTTGAACATTAAATGATGAGCACATCAAACACTTCCCCTGACCTTATGTAGCCTACAGTCTAGTTAGGAAGACAGATATGAATTAAATCACACAAACATACACACAAATAGTAATATGTGCTTGAAAGTGCAAGTCCAGGATATTAGAACAAAACTATAATGAAGAAGTGATACAATCTGACAAGGTAAGAGAAAACATTTCTAAAAGTTAGATTTGAGCTGCTTTCTTAAGTATAAGCAAGCATTAGGTGGGTGACTGTAATGGAAGGAGGCTGGAGGTCAAACAAAGCATTCGCAGACAGAGGGCAAGGGCATGAGGCAGAGGAGCACGGTGGGGTTAAAGGAAATTCAAAGTGGCTGAGACACATCTGGCAAGGAAGAGATTGGCATGTAAAGTATTAGAGGCCCGATTATGCTGGATCATACAGGCAATGTTAGGAAAGTTTGTCCTTTTCCTCAGAATTCTGAGAATCCAGTTAGTGATTTTAAGCTTCTAAAAGTTCTATCTACCTCAAAACTCTTGGCAATTTTATCAACCTACTGTACGTAAACACAAAGACATATTTGAAATGTCTTCATTTTTTTTGTGTGAAAAACCTTTTGTTATGTCTTGAGTTGTCTAGGATTTTTATTTAAAGTTATTATTGCTTTTAGATTTTAATTACTTTTACCTTATCTTCATTATCTATTTAGTTGGTTGTAGAATTTTTTGGCTAACCTCATCTATCCAGAATGTCCAGTTTGCATCAGCAATATTTTTTGTCTGTACTTTTTAAAATAATACCTCAAGATACCTATAGTATATGTTATGGTATCAATATTGTCTTAGTCCATTTGGGCTGCTAATACAGAAGATTATAGACTAGGTAGCTTATAAACAAAAGAAATATATTTCCCACAGTTCTGGAGGCTGGAAAGCTCAAGATAAAGCACAGGCCAATTCGGTGTCTAGTGAGAGCCTGTTTCCTGGTTCATAGAAGACTGTCTTCTTGCTGTGCCTTCACGTGGTAGAAGGAATGAGAGAGCTCTCTGGGGTCTCTTATAAGGCACTAATCCATTCTTTAGGGCTCCACCCTTTTGTCGTAATCAGGTCTCAAAGGCCCTACATCCTTAGAAAACCACATTGGGAACTAGGATTTCAACATATGATTTGGGAAGGAGCAGGGGGAACTAACCTTTTTAGTCCATAACAAGTATGATGACACCTATCCATATTTCTATTGAAAATGTGTATGTAATTCCACTTCCACAATTTTCTTACAAGTAGGCACTTTATTGTTATAATTAGGTCCCTTTTTTCTGTACTGAAATATGGGCATGAGCAAAATATATGTTTTATCAAAACTTTTGTTTCAATGGGCCAAGTTCAAACAATATTTCCAAATCATACATGCCCACATTACGTGAGTCATTATCACACAATAACAACATTTCTTTAAAGGAAAGTGGTATAAAGGATGGTGGAGGCAGAAGGAAAAGAGACCCATCTCTCCAACTCCATGTGCCTCTGAAAGAAACAAGAAAGTCTTCAGACCAGGCAGGGTCTGTTCTGAGGCAATATGATCAAGTGGAAACTTGTCACTTTTTTTAAAGGAAGAGAGCAGAGGAAATAAAATGTAAAAATGCATGGAAATGAGACAGTATCACATAACTACAAAGTTATGATGGAGTTAGAATTTCAGAAAAATAAACAAAGCCAAGGCCAGTGATAAGACAGGACAGATATGTAGCTTGTGAGACATCAAGATGGAAGTGTCTAGGTTGTCAACTTTTAAAAAGAGATCTACTTTTCATAGAGGTAGATTTTATGACTTATAACAACAGAGGAACCAGAGTCTGTGTTGAATCATGAGATTACTTCTTGAGAATGGTAAATTGTCAAAGACTTTTATGTGAGAAATTACATAAAAATATTGTGATGAATATTGTTAAAGTGAAATACACATTGTCGAGATTCATCAAAATTTCTATTTTTATGGAAATTAGTAATCAGGAAAAATACACAAAAAGGAGATGATCAATATGTATGTACAGAGATTTGGCTGCTGACAAACACCCATATGATAACATCGGGTCTACTCAGCACATTAGTGAAATTTGGCTAGATTTATGAATTGTCTTAGCAACCTCCCCTGGAAATGAAGTTTGGCTGATGCAATGCCATCTTAGGAAAGGCCAGATCTGCATATCGTTAACATTTGTGTTGGTGGGTTCCCAAAAATGGTATAGTCTGACCCAAAATGAGTGTTATAATAAAACCTCCCGCTTGCTATGCAGGAGTGTGAAACCATCTGAGGGAAGCAAAAAATTAGACATTTCTTCAAGCACAAATGGCTGGTGTCAAAACTAGTTGCAATAGTGCTATGTTAAGCAGCTGCACCTGCATGGTAACTAGGGAGCTATCTGGCTATGAATGTTTGTTCCACACATCAGAATTTAAAGTAGAGGATGGAATACACCGGGCAACATCTCATGAAAATGGAGTGGGGTTTTCTTCCTCCCTCCATAATTTGAGCCTAAGCCTTAAAATAGAAGTAAACCATGACATAATGATGTTTTCATCTGTGGAAAAAATACATATTTTTCTATGCAACTAATGGCATTTAAAAGGGAAACATGTCTATTCGGTCACTGATCACTCTCACATTATAACTATCTTGGAATTTCCTTTTTAAGCAATCTTTCCTAGAGACCCAGTATTGGCTGGAGATCAATTTATTCTATGCCAAAAAGTTATTTCTCAGGCCCAATTATCTAGAAAGCTCATGAAATGTGTGCCTTGGCAGGCTGAAGGAAAAAGATTTTTTAATCAGGTTTTCCAGAGGAACTCTCAGAGTTTCCAATCCAAGATCCCATTTTGTTTTGTTTTGCTTTGTTTTGTTTCCAAGATCCCATTTGAGTTGGAAAAGGCTGCAAAGATAGAAACATTAATAAAGAAAAATGAGGAATGTTGTCTGTAATACAACTCTAGGCAGATCTCTTGTATCAGATCCCTTCTAGTAGAAGCGAAGGGAATGGTTAAAGGATCTAGAACTAAGTATCTCCTATAAAGCCCATTTGCAACATGACCACGGTTATTTGGGTAACCTTAAGGAAAGGCCTAGTGTTAGAGGTAGAATAAAGGTCTCTTTTTGTAGAATTTGGCCAGACTAGTATGTCAAAATCAAAGGGGACCAACAGATTAGTCTGGGATCTGTATCAGGTGAAGGTCCAGGAGACTGATGATGACCTAGGACTTAGCTTATTTATACCTAGTTCAGTTGCAACACCAGCCATGGGCTGAGTTCCTAGAGGCTCCAAACACACCTTCAGCCGTTCAGATACTACCCTGGCTCCCTTCACCTCTGATCCCTTATTTCTATAGCCTCAGATAAAACCCCTTCTACTCCTAAACCCAAGATCCACTCCCTTCCATTTCTTATCCGTAAGGAGAATGATACTCCTTTAAGAAAAAAAAAAAAACCTCAAGTTTATTTAAAAGGAAATGGATTTTGATCTTTAGATTTTGCTAAGTTTAGCTATTGTCATTTATTACAATTAGCTTCTTCCAATTTCTGCCTTTGAACATATCTTCCAAACTCCATCACAGAAACCAAAGGCATCGTTCATCCAATTCTACTTAAAGTCCCAGCATATATCTCACCTCTTTCAGGAAAGTTTTCATGATATACTAGATCTAATCATGTATTGTAAATTCCATATTCAAATATCCTATATTTTATACATCATTGATCTGACTGACAAAAATTCAAAAGTTTGGCAAAATACTCTGTCAGCAAGGCTGTGGCAAAACAAACACTCTGAACATGACTTCTAGTGGTCATATAAAATGGCAGAAGCTTCTAAGTAAAGAAAATTGTTAAATTCTGGAAAAATTGCCTGTGCGTATCATCTTTAACCTGTTATTTCTCATTATCTTTTAAATGGAAATAAAGGGAAAAATAAGATTTAAATTGTCTTTTCTATATGAATGGTTAATTCAGAATAAATATTGAAGAAATAAAGTTTCTCCATTTCAGTTATTAAATGCACAAGAAATGATAGGATTAGACTGTTGCTAATCTTCAGCTTCTAATAAAACAATGAATCTAAGTTATTAAAAAACAAAATTCAACTGAGTAAAATTTAAAGATCTTATTGGCTTTCTTCAATGATTCATGAATCCACCAGCATCCATTCTAGCAGAAGGAAAGGAGCTCCAAGGAGCTGTACAAAATGAAAGACTTTTATAGGTAGAAAGGATTAGGAACAAGGAAGTTATACCAGGCAAAAAAAAAAAAAAGATTGATTATGGTAAAGTCACTTTCCTTTAGGGGAAGGCAGGGGTCTATCAGGCAGATTACCTAACTAGTGCTGATTAGGCAATTTCCTGATTTACTGACTTAAAATTCTATTTCTGGGAAAGTTGAAACTGTAATTAAGTTTAAGTCTCATTTTGGTGATGTAGAGCTTAGCATAAGTACCTCTATTTAGAGCCTGTTGTCCTGTTTTAAACAAAGTTATGATTATGAATACCTAGTATCACATTCACAAAAAGTCAGCCTAACCTTATATTGATAGTACACTTACAATCTAGGAAGTAAAACTTAAAAGTGATCTAACTGCTAGATCTAAGTACCAGAGGAACATGTTAAATAACACCATGGAGATTCAATCAGCAAAATTGAAAATTCTTATTGTATATTCTCATTTTCATGGCAATACAGTTATTTGCATAAGTTCAGTAAGAATCTCTTCTGCTTGTAATAAGAGACATTGGAAATGTTGGTTATGTTACCAAGGTTTTGACTAGAATGTCATATTTGGGAATGATGTTCATAGAATCAGACATGATCAGTTTTAAGAAACTAAGGTTAAGTCAAAAAAGCCTCCTTCAAAAAAACCATCTGGTCTCTTGCTTTCAGGGTTTCTAGAGCCCTTAGAGGTGAATAAAGAAGGTCACTTCCTGGTAGGCTCAGGAACCTCAGGATATTTGGGGGACCTTGAGAAGAGAGAAATTCACCCAAAGCCATAGGTATTATAGGTGAAATCTGATGGCAAGTCCTTGGCTTGGCTTCCTAGCCTCAGGAGGTTTTTAAAAGTCCAATCTGAGATTTCTTATTCTAGCAACACAGACTTAAAAAGAGCCTGTATGGACATCATTATTCTCGCTGAATTTGTGTGAGTAATCAGATTAAGTTTAATGAGACTAGATTAATTTTGTAAACAAATTAGTCTCACTGTGATTATCTTAGATAGAAATGAGAGTAACTGTAGATAGAAAAAATATGTTTTAATGGAAAACTAGCACACATCTTTGTGGGCCTCAAAGTCTCATCCTGTGCATTGTCTTTGAGGTTTTGTTACCTACCTATAAGCTGGACTGGATCCTGAATTTTCTCAAATATCTGGTTACCACTATTCAAACTAATATTTCCTATTTTCTCCCACCTTTCTGACTTGGAAAAACTAAGTTTATTCTTAACCCTTTGCTTTAAATAAGTTCACAACTGCAAATAATCTTTATCAGAAAATAATAATAATAATAAGCACCTCACAGCATCTGCTTTGGCAGCATCAGAACTTAAAATCTTGATGTCGTTTTGTTCTCACAAATAGAGATAGGGAGAAAAACTGGGAGAATGAAAAAACTTCAGAATTATATATGCGTGTGTGGTAAGGGAATGCAGTGGTTTAAACTGGACTGGTTTAAACTGGATAGGAAAATTTAAACTGGAATAAATATTTGGCTAAGGCATTCCATTATCCCCTATAAAGTGCTTTCAGCAGTTAGTTCAGGGTCTACTGAGTATGAGAGCTGCACTGCAAACCAGCAGATGCTTTCTTTTACTTCAGGAGAGAAGAAAACCAAAAGTCGTTCATTGAAATTTAAAGAAATATAGAACTATCTTTGAACGAATTAAGAACATTTTTAAAAAATTGTATTAGGATTTTCTAAGGCCATTTTGAGACAGGAAATACTCACCTGAAAAAATTTTATGCCCAAATCTGTCAGAATGCCTGCTGCCATTTCAAATATTTGAATTCCATAGGGGATTGGCCAAAACTCACATTATTGTATAACCATGGCAAGATTTTCCTTGTTCTTTTTGCTGTTTTGCAAATAAAACTCTTTTGTTTGCAAGCTGTAGATACCATTTATTTTCTTCCTGCAGGCATAGGACAAAACAAATGAACTCAGATATTTCACTTATAAAACATTATTAATTATTTTGCTACTTGTTTTCTTTTACTTCTGAAATTTCACATTTAAATAATATTTTTTAGAAAATTTTAGAAGTAATGTGTTCGCCCTCGTTTTTATATTCAGTATAAATAGCCCTGGATTGCTATGATTTCTTGCTATGTTCATTTCAGATCGGTAATAAATATCTATTTACTGGTAAGGAATGAATGCCTACCCACAATAATATCTGGAAGAAATGCCTCCCTGGGGGTTATGGCTGAGATCAACTTGGAGGTAATAAAATGACAAAGCATCTTTCATTTCTATCATTCCCTCTGAGATGACTACAGAAGAACAGGATGTATAGTCCTGTAGTACCCATCATAAAGATTTACACAAATTGTTCCTTTCTTTCAGATTGCTGCTACTTTCCTCAGTGTTACATACTGTCATTAAATTCTCCACCCTCACCATTACAGCTTCCATTACCACCCACATGGCACTCCGGCTTTATCCATGGGTGGCAGATGTTATCACCATATGTCATCCGATCAATTTTCCATTCAAGGGTAATGTAATGTTTGGGGGAAAGCCAACTCACACTTTAGTAAAGGCTTTCTCTGTAGTCTTCACCAGTCATAAATGCAAGCACCCTTTCAACTTCTTGGCTCTGATACCTAACCAAAAAATCAGCAGGGATCTCAGAGATGCTTTGCATGTTTCCGTGTTAGCTAGGCTCTCTCTCACAATCACCTGCCAAATTGTTTCCTATTAAGAAGCTTGGCACTATTTTGCTTTTGTCTACTTTCATTTCAGAATATTCTGGACAGAGCATCATTAGATAGATGAATACCAAAGGAGAGTAGCGGTTTCAGGGCTGGTTCACGAGGTTATTACTTCTTGTTTATTTCTAGGATCTCTCTCTCACTCCCTTGTTCCAAAAATTGGCATTGCTCATAGAGTGAAATTTTTATTCCATATACATCTAAAGGGTAGCCAAATTTAAGACAAGATCAATTTATCTGTATAGCTCTGATTCGTAATTGCTCACTCTCTCTTTCTCTCATTTCTTTTGTTTTCTTTTTTCTCCCAACTCCACGCTCATTCTTGCTTTGGATTTACATCCTTCCACATTTATTGAATACTTATTATTTGCCAGTCACTGTGCTATGCTCTACATATTTAAATATTAAATAAAATACAATTCTTCCAAGTTTTTTCACATCTTAAAGATATACCTTAGATTATTTTCCAGCCCAGTCTAAAGCATTGTATTTTCTATCCATGCTGGGAAATTAAAATGTGAGATGTTTGGGAGAAAAGGAAGTGGAAACAATTACTTGTTTTTATTGATTCTGAAATGATCTCCCTCTCAAGTGCTAAAGCTGTCTACAATTTGGTGAAGAAATTTCTTTATATTATCCACAATCATCAGTATTTTAAAGACTTGCATTATTTCTTTTTTTCATTTTTGTCTTACCAGTTTCAAGTTATCCAAATCTCATGGTCAAACTCATTTGAAACTCCTTAATTTCAATGATCACTTGACTTGCCTTTCTTCAGATATTTTCTAGTTATTTTATGTCTTTCTTGATCTGTGATAACCAGTAATTACTGTGGCATTTCAACTGTAGACGATTTGCAATCATACAAAATAAAAACACTTTTTAAAAAAAATTCTCATTTACTGTGCTTCCAGAAGACAGGTAGTTTTGTGGGGATTTTTGGTAACATGAAATGATGTCTTTAGGAACCAAAGTGATATCAGTTTTTTCATGAGTTACAGCTGATGTTCAAAATCGTCATATTTTAAAGTTTAAATTACTTGTTCTTACATTATAATTTTATACTTATCCCTAATGGAAATCATCTACTACTTTATTGTTTATTCATACTGACCTCTGAAGTTTTCTTTAGTTTATTACTGTTTATTTATTATGGTACTCCGCAGGAAATGTGAGTAGAATCAGGACACTTGAAGATATTTTACTGTTCCTCGAGAGCATTTTACTAATATCGCTTAATTGTTGTAAAATTAACAACCCTACTTGCAGCTGTTTTCAGCATGAATTCCTGAGGAAACCATGTTATCAATTATCTTTTCATCCACAGCATCTCATCACTAAGCAAATTCTCTATTTTTGACACACCATTTCCCACAATCTTCTTCTAACTTAAATGTCATATTTTGTGATAGTTTTAAATGGTCACTTACCCACATAAGTATTTATACTCTTAAAACTCTTTTTTCTTCTTCTTCTTTTTTTTAACAGCAGAAAGAAAAGCTTTATTAGAAGAGAAAGTACACTTCCAGATGTGGAAGCAGGCCTAAGCAAGAGAAGCATGACTCAAAGGCCTAAAGCTCTTTAGCAAAGAAATCATAAGGCACATGTTTTTTTCCCCACGAAAATACATTGCCACTTCATTCCCATTGTTATTCTAGTTATTGCTACAGTCCATGATCTACCTCCTGTTAGGCATTCTGCTGGGGTGTATCTCAAGGGCAGGGAATACATCTGCTGGTCATTTTGGATCTCTATACATTGCTCAATTCAGTATTCCAGTTCTATAGAATAGACAATATATGTATATGTAAGAAATAATTTGCCTCCATTAGAACGGAATCTCCGCAAAGTCAGAGACTTGGTCTTGTTTATCGTAGTATTTCAATACCAAGAAAAATCTTTTGTGAAATCATACTATTAGAAGTACTTTGTTAATTTTCTACAAGCAACTAATGAATAGATTCTTAATAAGTTGCCTTGGTTCCTAAGTTATTTTATTAAATATCATTGAGCATCTCTTACTATCCGATGATTGTCATGGTCTTTTCACATGGATATGGGCCACACTGATGGTCTACTAGTCTGCTGGCACCCAGGCAACTTACGGCGACATACAAAATACTTTGGTCAGTTACACCAAATTTTATCCTTGAGTTCTTACAACTGTTTGAGTGGTTACCAACAAGTATTGTTGATATGTTCACTTCTGTGGATCACTTAGCTCCAGAGTTGTCTTAGCACTCTTTAAAACCCTTTGATTGGGTATTTCTGAATCTCAATTTCAGAAGGCAATTTAGAAATTCTTTAATGACTTTCTCAATGAAGATTGGAATGAAAAAATGATTTTCTCTTTTTTTTTATATACCTTGATAGGTTTATGAGACCAAAGACATGAAATAGTTCCACTGATCCTTCAGCTTGCATTAATATGTTTAAAGGTCTTTTTTCTTTGACAGTTTGTGTCTTCTTGCTTCTGAACTACATAATTTTAGATGCAGCTAGACTACCACTCCTCCAGATAATCCCAATTCCATTCATTTGGCAAATCTCTGAATTTCAAAAATGTAGGTTTTATTAAAAGAGTCTCTTTAGTCCGTTAAGCATGAATAATTTTTATTTAATCAGTTGGTCTGTGCCGAGCCTCATCTATTTCCTTAGTGGTCATCTGTAGTATCCTAAAACCTTACCTCTACAGCTCAATTGGAGAAAATTTCACCCAGTTATTGAATACATTGACGTCCCTTCCTAAAACATGCTGCTCTAATATTCAGATCTCCTTAAAGATTGGCAATTCTTTTTCGAGTTACATCCATTTTCCAGATTTTTAAGAATTCTTAAATTACTTAATAATGGCATTTAACCTTTAGAAATTTTGTAATATTTCCTTGCCATGAAAGATTTTTAAAGTTGCCTTTGCTTCTGATCCATGCAGCTGAGTTCTCATGGCAATCAAGGGTCCAACTGTCACTGTTTCTTAAGAAAGCATATCTTCTACCGCTATCAGCCTTTCTTATTCCCATCACTTCTATCAGGAAACAGTCAAGGTAGAAACCTGCAGCAGCAAGTAAGGCTATTTTTTGCCTCCACTCATATTCAGCTTCTTTGAATTAAAGAGACAGCCTGAGGATCAATGTGCCAGAAGATCCTTGTTCTGGGTATACATAAGGCCCTGAAATTGTCTCCATTTCTTTATCTTTCATTCATTCTTAAAACCACTTGCACCCCCCACCTATCACTCTGCTGAAACTGTTTACTTTTAGTTCGTTAAGAACTAAAAGTCAAATTCAATGGATGACAGCAGCGCTTCTCAAAGTTAAGTCCAACAGAGAAAGACAAGTACGATATCACTTATAGGTGGAATTTTAAAAAGCCAAACTTGTAAAAACAGAGAATAAAATGGTGATTACCAGGGTATGAGGATTAGGGGCAGGACAGATGTCGTTAAAGCTTACAAATTTACTAGTAGTAAATAAGCCCTAGAGGTCTAATGCACAGTACGTTGAATCTATATAACAATACTGTATCATAATCAAACTTGCTAAGAGACTAGAACTTAATTATTCTGGCCACTAAAAAGAAAGGATAATTATGTAACATGATAGAGATGCTAATTATCACTATAACGGCAATCATATTACAATGTATAAATGTATCAAATTAACATATTGCACACCTTAAATTGACATATTGCACACCTTAAATTTGTTATATGCCAAATATATTTCAATGGAAAAAATAAAAATAAAACAAATGTGCATTGAACTCACTTGGGTATCTTGTTAAAATGCAGATTATGATTCCGTTAACTGGCACACAGCCTGAGATTCTGCATCATAACAAGCTCTAAGGAGGTGCCTGATTTCAGTGAATAGCACTTTGTATAGCAAAGCATTAGGCCTTGCCATAGTTTATGATTGGGCATCTTCCTGAAATTCTCTATTACTTTGAATTTTTTACACTATTTTCTTCGTTCCTCTCCTTGATAACTCTTCTTCCTATCTTTTCTTCATTTCACATCCTCTGATTGTTCTTTATGAATGTAAGTCATCTCTAAAATTTTATTCTCGATCTACTTTTCTTTCTAGAGTGATGGTTCTCAAACTTTGGTGTATAAGGAAAGTTAACAGGGAAGTTTACTAAAGATAGAGCTTCCTAAGCCCTGTCTCAAAGATTCTGATTCATTAAGTCTGGGGTGGAGTTCTTGTCTGCATTTTTAATTCTGATAAAGGAGTTTCTTAGGCTACAATTTTGAGAAGCACTGTCCTAAGAGCACTCATTCACTCTCATTGCTTTAACCATGCCCTAGATGACTTCTAAATTATACCTAGACCCCAGACCTATCCATGATTTCAATTGACATAGTCGAAATCATCCAAACTAAGTTTGTTACCCGCTCCAACCTCTTTTTCTTTCTCTATCTGAGGTAGTCATGCCGTAATCTAACCAGAAGAAATCTGGTTAGAGTTTGTGTCCAAGGAACACTTGTCCACTGAGTCACTGACACAAAAATCAGCCAGGAGAACTAGATAAAGATGCTGAGTCACAAACTCCTCAAATGCTAATTCCTTAAGCTTGGGGTGAGGCCGTGGATCTGCATTTTTAACAAGCCTTCCTGCAATGATTCTAATGCAGATAACCTCCAGCTCCCATTTTAAGAAATGCTGCCCTAGGGATATCTCAGGCTATTCTTAGCTGTAGGACCACAGAGGCTTTGAAAGTATTTTCCAGGCAGAGGGCTTGAGTAGACTAAGGGATAGCACTAACTTTCCCCCTTACTTCTAGCAGAGCCTCCCAAAGCTGCTCCAAATAACTGCACACGCTAAGTAAAATCAGTGAGCTTCTATCTAAAGCTAGTTTCAGGTCAAGTTACCAGCCACTCCCGTCCTAACAACACTGACACCCCTAAACCCTTTCTGTGTGGTTATTTATAGACTATCAATATTTGCCCTCATACCAGTTACTCTTGGAAATAAAAAATACTTTCTTGCCACTTTTTTTTTTCTTCCTTTGGTCTCATTTCCATGAGGACATACTACTGATTTAAGAAATTGAAGTAGCAAAGCCTATAAATATCTCAGGTAGGCAGTCCATACCTCTAAGGTGGAGATAACATCCATTGTTTAACTTATATCTCCCTGAGAAAACTTTTTTAGACCACCTCTACTAGTGGAAGCTCAATTAACAGCACCTTTTATCATAAAGAGCCAGGGTTTGTAATGTATTTTAAAAATTAGAATATGATTTGTGTGGGAGTATATATTTCAAATGATATCTATATATACATATATAATTGAAAATTTTGTTAGTCCCAACCTAACTAACCCCGTTTAAGCTACAGACGAATTTGCTTTGTGGCCTTAATAAGAATTCTAACTTGATGTTTTCCTAAATTGTCTTTTTATTCTTGTTATGCCTTTTAGTTCAGAAGTGCAATGATTTTGTCCAAGGTTATTAGAATAAAATTGAAGTTCCATTAGTCACTTTGAGACATGGTAACTAAGTGCCGATCCCTTTTTAACCTTTAACAATCTCTTATTTATGTAGGCAAATTGATGCTAACATTTAGAAATCTGAAGTAATGCAAACCACTGTAACTTCGAAATATTTGAACATTCTAATACTCAAGATGAAATCTTTTTCAGACTGATTAGGCTCTGAGACAAGTTTTAAATGGAAACATTGCCAAACAGAGGTTGAAATGTAAGTAGTATGATACATCAATGTAAAAGATCTCAATTCATTTAAATTGTATCTTTTTGCAAACTACATATGCATAATATTATCTTGTTGTTTAGTCTCAACCTCCTCTACATATTAAAATGTACAATGAGAAGATAAATTTTTTTCACTGAGAAAAGTAATGGGAGCTGAATAAATAGGGAATTTACCTAAGTTTTACCATGAATGTTTTTGCTTTAAATTCAGGTGGATGAGGCATTGTTTGACCCTGTTTTCCTAAATCCAAAGCAAGACATTTTACTTCATCTGAGTTCACCTACAGATATTTTCCATAATTTGGAGCTATTCTTTGAAATGTCTTTCATCTTTATTCCTTTCCTCTCCATATTCTTTTCCTCTACTCCCTTTCTCTCTCCCAGCTGCAAGGATTTGTCCTCCAAAAGAGTCGGGGTGGGAGGGAACAAGGGAGGGAAGCCGAGCAGGGAGCATGAGCCAGAGAATGCCAGGATCTGGCTCTTGTTATTGGTTGGCTGCTGTCTGATGGAGGAGCCGAGGGTGGAGTGAACTCTTCAGTCTTATCTGACGGAGCTGAAGTACAGAGACCATATTTACAGGTAAGAGCAAAAGAGAAGAGAAAATTTTCTTTTTCTTCAAAAGAGAATGCTTTCCAATTCCCATTGAGACAAGATATTAAGATATGAAAATCATTTTGAAAACATTTTCGAAATTCGTGTTCCTTTTCTTACTTGAGGAAGCTTTGCAATGAGTTGTTCTTTCTCCCTGAAAAACCCTTAGCTGATAAAAACACCAGAGGCATATCTTATCCTGGGTAACTTTCTAAGCAAGTGTACTGAAGAAAAATTAATAGGTAAAATAAGTGTCATGTATCTTTTTGTTTGTTTGCTTTTTATTCAAGCTTATATTATTGGGCATCAAAGGAAGGACGAGGAGAGCTCAGTAAATTCCACAGGTCCTAGGAAAATGGAGCATTCTTTTAATATGCAGCATACAATTTTATCTGGTGTCTCCTAATTTTTACATACAGTAAATGGTTCAGGAAAATAATTTTTGCTGGTTGTAGACCCTATTAGCACTAATTTAGAATGAGTGATTTATGTGCACTTAAGCCCTTTTATTTAACTTACTCCTTTGATAAATCTCATGCTACTGAGTGGTTGTTTCATTGTGTTTAGTAAATTGTAAGCTTACATGATAATTAAACAACTGTATATTCGTCAACATGTATGGGACTGTTTTCATTTTAAAATCTCAGAAACCTATTTGCAAAGGATTAAACATTGCTGTAAAAATAGCATCTTAAGAGGCAAGTTTCATTGGTAGTTTTAATTATCAAATATATCTAGTTAAGAATTCCATCACAGCATTTATATTGTTGGAGGTATTTCTAGGGCAATATTTTTTTAAAGCTCACAAGTTAAGATTTCACTTTACCGGTTGCTTATATCTCTTAATATTATCTTTTATTTTCTCTTAGGGAAAATAGGAGAGAGTTCCAAATATGTAGACTAAATGACACACAGTAAAGACATGAAAAATAATTATGCTCCAAGTCATTTCATTTTATAGTTATTTTAATTTACATATATATGTATCAATAAGGGTGGAGGAACTTCATTAAAATTCCGCTTCTTTTAAGAAAGATTACTGACATGGGCACATTGGCAATTAATTAATACCTGTTGATTATAATAACAAAGTCTCTCAATGATACAAATAATTTTTTCATATTTTTAAGTACTTCTTTTGAATGAGTCCCAAATGAATAGGAATGAATATGAATAACTTCTAAGTTTTTTGGGGGGAGGTCTTGTTTTTGCTTTTTGTTTTTGTTGGAGAGATGGATTTTGTCTTTAAATAGCAGACAAAAACATTACAGTTCTTGCAAAATTTTAAAAAGGAGGAAAACTGAATATTAGGTAAAAATTATCTAAATAAATGGAGAACTATCTTAAATTTCCTAAATGTACTAAATATAGCAAATAATATATTTACACACATAAGTGTCATATTGACCCAAGCAAATACTCTTGCATGATTTAGTTTGAACTATTTCTGGACTTCAAAAATAATGGTACTGAGATGTTGTCATGTTTTTCATAGATGGATTCTTCTGATCTTGGTTTTTAAAACAAACTGATGGTAGAAATTAATCCATCCCCTAAACTGGAATTGAAGGTGATATGTAAGACCAAATATTTACCTCTTGATATGTGTTAGAGAAAATAAGCCAAGGCAGTTATATTTTTTTGGAAATTATAAATTCTGAGTAAAGCTACCTCCAGGAATGAAGGGGAATTGATGAAAATTAGAGAGCAGAGTTCCACATGGTTTTAAATTATTCTGTTTCCTTGGAAACCAGCTGCTGCAGATGCATTTTGCTTTCTTTGGCTAAAAATATCATGCTTTTAATAATGGCTAAGGGAAAGATTCTGAATAAAGCCAGAGTATATTCTTGCTGCTTTTTATAATTTCCTTAATGGTTCACATATTTTGGATGAGAAGTAGATAAATCCTTTCTCAGTCAGCATTTGCTATCATCCACTGGCAGACGTCTGCATGAGCCAGTCTCCACTAGATAACTATGGTAGCTCTTAACTGCAGAGAGAGAGACAGAGACAGAGAGAGAGTCAGAGAGAGAGACAGAGAGAAAGAAGGAGGAAGGGAGGGAGTGTGTGTGCGCGGTGCAGTGGAGGCAAGAGAGAGAGAAAAAAAAGCATGAAAGAAAACAGTTAAGAGGTTCCTGTCCAAGTGAAGGTTGAAACAAGGCAAATGAAAACCATGTAAGGCTGCTTTGTGAGAGATGGCAAAGCAAGACCGTTTGTTTTTCCTTTAGTGCAAACATTAAGATTTGGATGTGGCTTTTTAATGGAGGCCACTATATACAACTTTGTCTCCTTTTGCACAATACTTTACTTTTTATGTTTGGAGTGGTTAGTAGTATAGTGAATAAGACAGTAAATTAAGAAAAGTTTCTTAATGTAGCAGTGATTTTAATCATAAAAAGAAAAGCTTGAGATTTATTTCAGGCTATGAATAGTGAGGAAGATTACATTCATATTTAGATATGTTATTTTAAGAATTTTTTAAACTTAATATCTAGACTATGTTTCATTAATGCAATCATTTTCTTACCTTTGTAATCTACCTAATATATAAAGAATTACACATTGCAACAAGCTAAAAAGATTTAGTATTATTAAACATCAACACAAAAACTTTTACATTATTAAGGTAATATAATTGAAATTTAATAGGAATTAATGTAAATAAACATACGCTTTTTGTTTTATTTGAATCCTTTTGCTTTTTTTGAAATAAAAATTAATTGTATGCAACTTTTTAAATAAGAAATAAAATTCACAACTATTATCATATTTTACCCTAGGCAATTTCTTAAATTAAAACCTTTTCATCACAATTTTTTTTTTTTTCTCTCAGCTCTTTGGTGAGAGGGAAAATCATCATAAAATGTTTTTGATATATAATTCTTTGTTTTCAGAATATTAACCTTAGTCTGTTAGATTTACTGTTAACAATGTAGCAAACAAAGTACCAAATGCTTAAACCATATTTTTATATATTTAGTATCTAGGCAATACATTATTTAAAGTTAAACTAATTTGGTACATCAGTGTATTATTTTTCAAAAAGAGTTAGGATAATGGAAAGTATTTTGTTTTTATCAATTAACATGAACAAAGCACTTCAGTGACAGCACTTTCAGCATAAACACAGGTGACATTCAGGAGCATACTAACAACAAATCAGATTAGTAAATGAATTATGCAATCTGTGCAAATAATTTCAGGCACAATCTAAATTATCGAGTATACTTTAAGTTCCTGAAAATAATGCCTTGCATAGACCTACCCTCAACTACAGATAATTTAAAAATACTGTTTGTTAGTGTCTCTTTACTGGTTTATACTTCTTTATTTGCTAAAAATAGCTTTCCAGATTCATAGGTGAGTTTACATGGATTTCTTAAGTCTCATAAAATGTATTCAGTCAAATGAAATATTAATAGCTTCCCCTATAACATAGATAGACACTTAATATCTACAATAAAAATATGCTAGTTTTGCAAATAACCCCACATTGGTGGAAATGGAAGAGTGAGTTTAAAAGAAATGGAAATTATACCAAGGTAAGAAAACTTGGGTCAGGTTTCACGATGTTCAAATTGTGTTATGTACTTAAGGTAATTTAAACAAATGAAAAATTGCGTTAACATTTGTACTATGGTAGGCCATAAATGAAAAATATTATTGATGAGAAGTTATTTTTGATGTATATATTAAATAACTAATAGTACAATATAGGGCTTATATAAGTATAAAAGGGAGGTTGGTTCAAAGCAAAATTATTACTCCTTATTTACCATTTTGTAAATCAAGGAGCAAGGAAGGGATTTGATTATCAATCTGATGATCACGTTCAGATGTTTCACATAACTCATTGAAGCAGTTGGGCAGATCATTCGATTTTTCAGTCAATTGTTTAGATATTAGTTGTTAGAATAAATAGTTTGCCCTGAAAATTGTTGAATGTGCTTACTCTGAGAATATAGACTGAATGTAACTTTTCAAGCATTATAATGACCTTGATAAATGTCAATATTCTAAGGATCACATTTTAGCTAGGAAACTACTTGACGCACAATCATATTTGCCATTCGTTTTAGTCTCATGGCTAAATAGGTAGATAGTAAGCATGTGATTCAATTACAAAGAGTCTTAATACTCTAGTTAGGTCAAGAACTTAACATTATCTTTCAATACAACAAAATGTTGTGCATACAACACAGTTCTGTATTTCTCCTGACTCACATGCACATTTACAATAATATTACTTTAAATAAAAAAGACCAGCCATCAGGTGAAAGTAGCTTTTATGTAAATTTCATACCTTTAAACAATACTGACGATAAAGTTATTTGATAAATACTCATTTGATTTTCATGTATCCCCTTTGAATATTTTAGTCTTCCATTACCCTAGAAGCATGGGACTGGCCTGTAGAGATAATTCTTTCCTAAATTGCTCATTTTTCCTATGAAGAAAGTAAGGCACAGAGAGGGAGTCCCACAGTGGTTTTTCTAGTGGGAAACAGCATTTGCTTATGCAAAATAACAACAGCCAAACACTATGTGTTTGTATTAAATATTGGATATAATACATTAAATATTGGATGAAAGAAAAGCAGAATTTAGGAAGACTTTGGAAACTGAAAAACAATGGCATGACCAGATGGTCCCCAGTACATAACAACACAGGAGTTGTAGAGTTGCATAAAACTCTCCATGTTAGACCTGCCCTTGGTATTCTGTGAGCCCTGATCACTTTGAGTTACTGTCAAAGTGTCCTTGACTTTTTGTGAGTTTGCTCTCAGGGTCAAAATGCATTTTAGTTTTGTTTTCTAGTATTGATACACTTAGTTTTTGTCTGTTGTGGGTGTATCACAATATATTTAATAAATGACACAAATAATTTCCTAAATAAGACTCTGAATGTATTTACAGAGATTTTCATTTTCCTTTTCTATCCCACTTAGGCTAGCCATGGGAAATCAATATTTGTCATCAATCCTTACCCAGGTAATAATACTGGTTGTGATGCTGTCAGAATCTTAAGGCAGAAGGAATCTGGGAAAGGTTTTCAGAAGTTATTAAAATAAAACTTTAGCTTTGCTTTCTCAAAATTCCTTTTGTGTAACTCATAAAAGTCATTCTTACTTAAAATTTTATATTATTTGGCCACCGTGATATCTGAATCAGTAAGGAACCCCAAGTGAACTCTCCCATGCTGGTGCCGAAGTCCCCTAAGGCTGAGTGCCAAATGGGTAACTCTGAGCTTGGGGACTCCATTACAAACTTCTATATTCAGAGATCAGAGATCTTTGCACAACTTGTGGGCAGAGCCAACGAGAGCAGCCTCAGTGCCACCTTAGGCCAGTACTGTGCTCCCTTCCATGGCTTCTTTGTGTGGTCATTACAATCACTTCCTTGATCTCTCTATAATATTTTATTCGAAATTAAATATCATAATTATAATTGTCAATGTCAAGGGGTTTCTTTTTTCTCTGTATTAATAACACCTAGTGTAGTGCCTGATACATAAAATATGCCCCCAAATTGTTTTGCTGACTGAATAAAAAAGTGAATAATCTCATCAGATAGTCATCTTACCCTGTTCTTGTACCTTCCCCATAACAGACACTCATTACATTCTCAGATAGTCTCTTCCTTTCATGTGCTTCTCTGTTAATGCTCTTCAGTGTGACAATGTCCATGTCATATAAATGTCATGGACAAAATTTTGTATTGCAGACTCTTTATTGCATAAACCTCACTTGAACTCTCCTACTTTAGCAGAGGATTTCATCTGTGTGTATTCTTCATTTCATGGCTTCCTGCACTGGGCTGTTTAAATACCACCATTCTGTTTCAGAAACATACACACACACAAGCCAACATCTATTAAATCAATGGATTAATTGTAAATTATGTTTTATATTAACTTGTAATATAAATGTTAAATAATGTTTGTATAAGAAAATATAGTAATAGGTATTTTACCAACCTCTGAGTGCTGTCATATATATACTCTTATTCATTGAATCCCCACAACATCTGATTAAAGTTAAAATTGTTCAGCAGTATTTTTCTTTTGCTCCGGGTCCACTTTCTGCCATTTATATTGTGTTCTGGTAAACAATTCTAAGCCCTAATGCTTGGAGAGTGACAATGCTGAATCAGCTACGAAGAAACCAAGGATGCATGCTGAGAATTAATATAGCTGTTTTACTGGGGTTTAATATGTCAGAAGGTAAAGATAAGTAGGTAATATGGGACTGGTAAATGTTCCACAGTCTATTATAGTCAGGTAAAATTGACCAAAAAAAAAAGGGGGGGAGGGATTTTGTTGTTTCCCTATGTCATGTCTGCGAGTCAAGAGAAAGAATGATTGCTAATATACCAATAATGTGTTCCATTCATTTCTATGAGAACTGTACTATGGTATACATAGATACCCCTTAAATGAATGATTCAGTCAGCTAGTCAACATGCCTTTTTCTAGAAATGCATACTCTGAGCTAATGGGGTCTTGTAACTTGGCTTACCTATTAGTTCTTTTGGTGGTGCAAAATAATCAATGGAATGTGTAATAGACTTTGCAGTCTTACATACTATATTTGGTGTTCAGAGTTGGGGCTTTCAGGATACAACAGGGTTGAGGCAAGTCTGTCAGGAGCCAAAGCCATGTGCCAGCTGGGGATAGGAAGAAGCAGAAAATATAGCAACAGAAGAAGCCAGTCAGCCGAAGAACCCGGAACAAATATGTCCCAAGGAAACGTGACTACTAAATTGAAGGAGACTATGAGGTCAGTGATGGGCACAAAGACGGTGACCAGTCTCAGGGTTGCTACCTTTTTAAGAAAGTCACTCTAGTTAAACTTGTTCCTTACTACATACAGGAAGGGCATAGTGAAATTTCATGGCTTAAGATGTCATCTCTCTTTGGTAGAAAATATTGAGCAGGTATCTTTTGTAAAATAAGTTTGTTTCCCCAACTGATATATCTCTACCAAAGGCATTTCAGTTGTTGTGTTGGGCTAATGGAGAAGAGAATATGTTAATTTATTTCCTAGTCTGTTAACCCCTCCAAGTCACAGATCTGAACCATTCTTTGTCTATCTTGTAGAGCCAGTCCAAGTTGGGCTTTAAATTATGATGTCATTTAAAAGTTGTTTCTTTAATTTTAAAAAGCAAATTAACAAGGGAAAGGGAGATGGTGAATGTGAAACTCACCAGTGGAAAGGCTGCTTCTGAATGTGAATGGGGCATTGGCCAGATTTTAAAGTAGATTAATTGGGAAAGCATGGAGCTGAAAGGAACTGGATCTGAGTAGCAGCCTCTCTCTTTGGCTTAGGTATGCATCTCTAGTTCACCATAGTTCATGCTACTTACAACCTACTGTCTCATTGATTGTGCCACCATTTTTTAAATTGTTCCTATGCTATCATTTTCTTTAGGGTAGGGAAGTATTTATTGATACTTTTGTTATAAATATCAATAGACAGAAGAGAAGACTAAGATGACTTCATGATTTTATTATATCTGGCCCTCTTTACTCATTGAGGTTACCTGCATTTGTAGGAATTTGTGTCTACAACTGCTGATCACCCTAACAGTTACTCTATAGCTATAAAGAAATTATTGTTCTCAGAGGTTTAGTGATTCATCTAAATTGACATTAACAAATTTTTAAAAATGCATTAGGTTACCTCTGACTGGCTTCTACTGACCATGTTGATACAGAGAGTGAAGGAACTTAAATTAATATTTTACCCAGTAGAAGATTTAGGGACTGTGGTTTACCCCTGAATAAAATTTATTGAGCCAACCTCCTTGGCATAGGACTCAAGTATTCCCTGTAGCTCTGCTGAATTGACTGGAAACATGATAAGGCATCTAAATTCTTCAGGTATAGCCATTCTTAGCAACCAATTTGATTTTTGATAGACAAAAAGCCCCCAGGAAAGTAGCCGCCGTTGTACCTGAGAAAAAAGAAATCCCTAGCAAGAAAGACATGCCCTAATCAGTATGCTCTGGATATAACAGCGTGCAAGTGAGTGATCTATTTCATTCTGAACTCTGGCTCTGTCAAAGACAGTACACGATTTACTAGAACAAATCAAATAAATGTATTTGACTCCTGTTTTGATGTTTCAAAACACTGAACCGTATTTCCTTATTCAGCAGTCTGATTCCACATTCTTAGTTTTGACTTTTTCCTTATAAAATACCGGTGTCATATGAGGACGCAAATAACAATGAATCAGGGTAGAATTGTTTTCAGTGCTTTCAAACGTTATGGAATGAATAATTTCTGTTTGGATATGATTATGTGGTAGATGTGGTTCAAAAAATTACAGCCCCCTAAAACGATTTGGAAACCTTGACCATGCAATCGGTGGTCAAATGTTTCAATGCTCTGTTTTTCGTGTTCCTGTTACAGGTACATGTGACAGCGCTGCAGCTATGAGTGGAATTTTAAGGGGGAAGTGTGAAGAAATTGACAGCTCCTCACCCTATTCCTCTGTGCAGGAATTAGATGATGAAGTTTTTAGCTGTGACAGTGCTGACAGTGTTGACAGTGTCAATCCATCCACTTCTAATCGTTTCACTGGTGAGTATCTGAAGCTGAATTTTAGGTTGTACTCCAAATTGTGCTGTAAGGTTGATTCTTGGAGTTTCTGTCTTTATCCATTGGCTTATATCTGTTCCAAAGTTTTTCATCATACTGGACTTATTTGAAAAATGTGATATCTTTTTGGCTAATTAAGTCTCAGTGGTATATTCCTGTTCACTTCTATGAAGTACGAGAAGCAGAAATGAGTCCAACTGAAGGTAAGCAGGTAGCAATTGAAAATTATTTCATATGTGTCTTCAGCTTTCCGAAATAGACCCATTTCTTCAAAATCTAATCAGCTGAGCTCTTTTGAACTTCTACTACTATTGGTCAATGAGTTACGGCATACTTACAGTGCTGAGTACAGCACATTTACTTCCTGGGTGAGAAAATAATGTTTGTTTTTAAAAGAGTGGTGCTCTGAAATCAAAGCTGTGAAATCCCTGAGGTTCTATAGATGTATGGACACCGGTAAACCTCAAACTCAGGGCCAGGTTCATTCACTACAGTAAGTGCAGCTTTCTACATGTATATATTTCTCCTAAGCAGTTAATGTGAACATCATTTAGCTTAGTGTGAAATGTTCTGACTTAAAATTTTAGCTATTTCTGATAGCATTCCTTCTAACAGATATACATGTGAAAATTTTGAAATAGGTGAATCTTTTTCAACATCTCTGTGTCCGTTGAACTCCAGTCATAGGGGAAAAAGAATCTCCAAATTCATTTTAGAGAAGTTAGCATCATGTAAAGCAAAACTCAACAAGGTAAATAAAAGCCCCATAACTTCACCCTCATAGGATGTTGCATATAAACTTTGTTTTGAAGCTGTATTTCATAAGTAAAGATAAAAATTATCTGGCACAAAATTTGGATTCTCCCCCTACAATAGTTTTTTTCTAGGATTATTTTTTGGGGAGACTTTGTATTTGGAGATTTTTAACTCACCAAAACAGCCTTTGAAAATTTATACAAAAATTTATTCAGTGTGGCTCTATGAACTCTGAAGTTCCATTTTTAACCCGCTTTCCCCCATAACCCAAAACTCAAGTTAGCTGGGTATTCATGAATTCTCTTTCATCATTGTTAGAAGCATTTAGAATAAAAAAGGTATAATTTATAAGAATGTTTAGCCTTTGTATTATTTAATCATGACTAAAGTAGAACTTATTTTTTATGAACTTGTAGAAGTCTAAAAAATGTGGAAATAGAGGAATGCAGGAAAAGGGAGAAAACAATTGCAGTTTCAAGAATAAGTTTCTCTAGTTACATAGAAAGATTATCGTCAGTTGGGATTTGGAGGGATAAGTTTGGTTCGAGATGTATCTACAGCCTTTTCACGCATTCCTCTAAGTGACTGCATAGCCTTGTAGAGGGCACAAAACTTGTCACCCAGGATGGTTAGAAGAGAACATGAGCACTGAATGATGCTTAAACTTCTTTATTGAGTAAATAGATTAATTTTAGAGAATTCTTTTTTTCTACCTTTATCGACAAATAAAAATTGTATGTATAAGGTACACAACATGATGCTTTGATATATGTATGCATTATGAAATGACCACAATAAAGCTAATTAACATATCCATGACCTCACAACTTTTGGGTTTTTTGGGGGGCAGGTGGTGGTGGTGGTGAGAACCTCTGAAATCTACCCTCTTGACAAATTTTAAGTATGCAATACATTATTTTTATAATTTCAGACAATTTTAAAAAGGAGAGACCGAGTCCACTGGATGTTTTTATCCTTTCAAAAGCAACAGTATACATTTAAATTCGAGATCCTCAGAAACATTCTATTAAACATATTTCCTGAAATAGATGAATCTTTTTCAACAGTGAAGGAGCTGCCTAGTATTCTTCAAGTTTTTCCTTTTAGCCACTCCTGAAAAACATCATTAATCTAGACCCTAATTCTCTGAGATACACCTCATCCCTTACAGTGCAGCATTTTCCACATGCCTGTGATGTTTTATTTTTAACCTCCAGCATAGTTACAACCTCCCTGGTATCTGTGCCTCTCCTAAAGTTACAAATTGACTCTCCTGGAAAAATCAATTGTAGGACTTCTCTATGCAAGATTCCTATTGATTTCTATAGCTTGTGAGTTCACAAAGTACCTATAATGTTCATTTAAACACTGTCAGGTCTTTATAATTGTGGCTTAAGATGCTTTCAAGATGAAAGTGGTGTTCTGGTGGTTTAGAGGGTTTGAAGAATTTAGGTCAGGCACTTGCAATGGACACTGGAACAGTTTCCTGGCAGGGCAACAGTTGGAGTAGAGTGGTTTTATTTTGATAAAATAAACTATTCAATAACTGTTTTTGATATTTGGTCATAACTTCTCTGTTTTATCACCATTGTGAGAGTCTGTGGAGGAAGAGACATCAACTGTATACAGAGGAAAAGTCAGGCTACTAAAAAAAGCAGCTTCAAAGTTCAATTAGCTTTTTCCAGCACTGCTGTTAATGTACTTTTCTTGGAGAGACTTCAAAGGGTTTTGATGGAAACATTACTCCTACTTCTTTGTAAGGAAATGGAGATGGGCATCACTGAACACCTTGTTACTGAATGTGTGATCCAGAACCATGATTTGGAATAAAAAGTGAGAAGAAGGGGCAAGGAAGGATGGTTGGAAAATGTGACCTATGGGGGATTTTCTGTTACTGTGGACTATTCTTAGCCAGATCTTCAATATAAAACCTTATCAATTATTTTATAAAGTTGGGCAAATTGTGGAAGAGAACCTATTTTAATTTTTCTGAGGCGATCCAATGCTCTGGATGTAACACAGTGAGACAAAAACAATAGTAAAGGGTCAACCCTTATTCTGAATTCAAAAAAAGAACTAATAGAGCCTTCAAAAACATCTAGGCTGACTCCCTTGTTTTACAGATGTGGAGACTGAGGTCCAGTAAGAGTAACTTGACAAGAATCTAAATGTGTGCTGCTAGCAGAGGACTTTATTGTAGATACCTAGAGTCTCTGATGGGTCTGCTACATCACTATCTATTAAGTGGAGGGACCCAATTATCAAGTGAAAGACATGGCTGTATCTTTTGTGCCAGCTCCTCTTAGAAATAGAATGAATGAGTCCATCTTTTGGTAAAAGTAATTGGCACCTTATCTCCTTATGCCTTTTTTTTTTTTTCCAGTTGGTTTGTGGTGAAAGCGCTAATATTTCCTGGATGTAATATAGTGCCAGTGATGAGTTTATGAATAAATTCAATGAGCTAAAGAAATAGTGAACAGAGAATTAAATTGAGTGTGAATAAACAATTTGCTTTCCCCTTTCCATAAGTGGCAAGACAGACTGTTGAGACTTTCCTTGTATGTCACTGACATTGATGGAAATATCTTACAGCAAACATGTTGTTTTACATTTACATGAAGGAAATTGGTTTGTCTTGGTGACATAATGCTACTTGTGATAATGTGAAAATGTTACAATGAAAAGAAGGTGAGATGAAGTATGCAGTGTGCATCTTTAACAGCAGCTGCCAAATAGAGGATTATTTCATTTACTTTAAAAGTAAAACCTTTGTACATTGCCAGAGGGGTGAATGGGCATCCTGGACTCTCCCTTATAAAGGATAATGATATCTTTCCATTCCTTGAACTCCAGGACCCTACATTACTTGTTCAATAATTCAAGACCTCAGAAACCCATTTACCTTGCATTTCGATTAGAGTCACTTAGTCACAGCTTCTGATTAAATGGAGTAATTATATTCCATTTGCTGGCTAGGTACAGAATTGGCTTTTATATTTGCTTATTTGTTTTAAGCCCTCAAAAACTTAAATTTGGCTTTAAACTTAAAAACACCATTGGATTACACTTCAAACAAAGTTTTATATATCAATATCATAGTGAATCTAGAAAAATACAGTTTATGGCTTTAACTCAGCTATCATGAAAAACTAAAAATGAAGGTAGTGTTAGTGTTAATGGTACTGTTTCTCACATCATTCAAGACATAAGACTCTATTATCCTGAGATATGAAATACATCACAGAAAATCTTCCAATTTTCCACATCTATTATTTACTCAAGATGTTCATAGGTGGAATTAATACTGTAGCTATATTTCATAAAGAGCACAAGAATTAAAGTTGCTATTAAATATTAACGATACCATCTTCACTTTAGTCACCAGAATATTTTCGTCCGACAATATTTCTTAGAGTATTTGCATTTTGTAAACCTCTTGATAAGAATCACAATCCTATTTTGGGATTACTTAGGAGTGGTCACAGCAACAAATAAAGGATTGCCCAACTGCAAAATATCATGACTCGAAAAATAGATCCAAATGAATTTATTTTTTTAAATTAATTAACTAATTAATTAATTAAATTTAATTGACAAAATGATTTAAATCCCCTCCACATCTATTTCTCCTCTCCCTCCTCTCCCCTACCCTCTGATAACCACTAGTCCATTGTTTATGTCCATGAGTCTCTGAATTTTGATGGTTACAATTCTACCAACTGTTTTTAAAGTACCATGATCTTTTGGCTTTGGTTTGAATATCAGAGACTGGTTGGCTTTATACTTGTTTTTGATGGCGATGATGAAATCATAATGCCTTGAAGCAAATGTCCTTGTGTTTCTCAAAAGATTTTAAAATTCATTATGCAGATCAGGCAGTCTGATGCTTCTGACAGCTTAAGGGAAATATATTTGTGTGCATGTGAATGCAGAAAAGAATTAAACCTGGTCCAGCTTAAAAAAAGAAAAAAAAAAAGGAGCCAGTTGGTGCTATTTCTGAATTGGCTGCAATATTTAACCATTTCACTCCAGAAAGTACTTGTTTGTACTCTGAAATTGGTGCTTCTTTTATGCCTGAGGAATTTGGGAATAAATTGGGAATAAGTTAGGGCATAGAATTGTTGTACCATATGTTTTATATGTTCAGCTATAGTTATCCTGGCATGAACAAGAATAATTAAATGTCTTAAATTTACTGAATTTCACTGAGAGTTAGATTAAGGTTAAAGGTATACTTTTTAAATGTAATGAAGGAAGAGCAATCATAATAAATGTAACAAAAGACAAATATTGGATTTTCAATCAAAGGCCAACATATAAAAACTAGGAAATCATTTTCTTTTAATGATATTTAATTTTCAGCTAGGAAAGTATTTGTAGTGAGTTAAGCTTGAAATGGACACTCAGTTTGTTCATTTGATTTTATCTTATCTCACAAATACTATAACAATGGAACAGTAATAAAGATTGATTTATGTAATTTACAGTTCTAGGAATTCGAATGAAGTGTTATGAAACTTCGTTTATATAATGAACTATTAAATCACTTTAAATCCTTGATGGATATTTGTAGTGGTCTAAATTAGCATGACCACCCTCCCCTCTAAAATAACCCCAAACTCTGTGAAAACAATTTCCACAGCACTGTGCAAGCTGGTAAATATCGCTAGCCAGGGTGCTAAAAGCACTAGATATTTCTGACTGAAATAAAACAATAGGTCCCTATTAATTGTGATATTTGGAGACCAAAATGTATGCAATGCCATACATTTTTATGCCATGGTTGGGTGATAATGTTAATGGAAATATGTAACATGAAAATGTACCTATTTTAGTTTTAAATCATATTAATAAAATTACTTTAAGGATTCACAATAAATAATATTTAATAAACGTCATCTTAAAATTTGCTCGAATGCCTATAACTTCTACATTTAAAAAAAAAAAACTATACATACTTTAAATCTTAACAAGGCCAGAGTTTGGGGTATTTAATTCCATCTTTGAGGAACTGGGCTTAGAAGAAATAATGACTATTAATTTTAAACATAGTTAATTTTTCTAACTAAAGTTAATTTTTGCTTGGAGAGGGTAGTACATATTTTAGATAATTAAACATTTTCATCTGAAATATGTACTATCTCCAAGCCAAAATGATATTATTATAATATATAATATATACAATATCTGTATTTTATATACACAGACATACACGCATTTTAAAGACATTATACTTACTAAAAGAATTGATTAGGCTGACAATTATGGTGGTCATTAATCAGTACTAAAGTTAAATGCTATGCTAAGATTATGGCTACGTAAAACATATCATGCATTTTGCCTAGATTTTTAAAAAATGCATAAAGTCGGAGAGACTGCAAAAGAAAACCTAGGAAGTAAACTTGACTAAATAATTTAAGGACCCTAATAAAGAAGTGTATATATTTTAAAATTTCCCTCAATATGAGATAAACATATGTTTTGATGAAAAATAAAATGAATTAAATACAAAAATGCTAAACATAGCATAAATAAATCTTGTTTTTTTCAACAGAATAGTTCTTTTTTTTAGCGTTCACTAGCTTTGCAGTTAAAAAATAGAAATGGTTGAAATTTATAATTAAAATTACTTTAAGCTCCTTAATGGCAAGGGTTGTGTCCTATATTCTCACATTGCTTAATGGTAATAATCGTAATAGTGAGCTTTATTATATACAATAATTTTGTCATCTGCCAGGCATTGTGCTAGATACTTTAAACAAATTTTTTTATTTGATTCTCACAACATTAGGTACTAAATAATGTTATTTTGATTGGCATGTTCATGACTTTTCTAGAAATGACATGACAATTAATTATGTGATTTCTGTCATCTTAAAAATGACATGAGTGAACTGAAATGGGCTAATTATATAGAAGTTAATGAAGATTGTTGGATGTAATTAGGGTCTTCTTCGATAGCTACAGACCCAAGAAAAATACGTTTTCATATCAGACGTTCATGTAGTTTCCATTTGTGCATTTATTATTGCCAGTATAAATTAAATCACTCTCCAAACTCCCTACACAGTTTACCAACCTTTAAATTTTTTAGTAAGCTAGAATTCAATATTCTAAGTTTAGAACATTGAAATATTTTAATCGATCTATTAATATTAATTTATTACTTTAAAAAGGTAAATTTATCTAAAAAATTTTAGCTTTAAGGATGAATTTTGCAGTATTTTTTCTTATGGAAAAATTGTACAGAACCCATATACTATGCAGTTGGTTAAATAATCTATAAAAACCCATACAGTGGATTACTATATAGCTAATAAAAACAATTGAATACGTGTATCCACTGACATAAAAATATGTTTACATTAATAAAGTTTGCAAAATACTATAACAGTTTCATCCCATTTGTAAAATCATATGTACAAGGTATGAATATAATAAGATCCAGAAGTAAAAAGTGAAACATAAAAATATAGAAAACTTTAAGAGAAGTTTTCTATGGATAGTGAAATTATAGGTAATTTTTGTTATTTATATATTTTTAAATATTTCACAATATGTATTCTCAATTTGTTTTCATATATTTTAGCCCAACAAAACTATTGTGTTCATTTATTGTAATAGCATTCCAGAATTTTTCACTGATGTCACTTCTACTGTAATGACATGCTTATTGAATAAATCTTAGAGAATATCCTTAAAGATAGAAAGCATGATTCAAAGGACATCCTTTTAATTGCCCTCTAAAGCTTTACCAATTTATACGCCCACTTCTAGTAACTGTTTCCACAATATCTTGTCTAACTAGATATTTTTTTCTCTCTCTCTCTCCTTCTCTCTTTCTGTTTGTATATGCATGCATATATATGTATTTACATACAGATAAACCTTGGCCAGTTTGGTAGGTAAAACCGGTATTTCGTTGGTGTTTTAACTTGAATTTTTCTGTATACTAGGAAGCTAATTGTTTATATATTTATTTGTGTGTGTGTGTATTTGTATTGTCTATTTTGTTTTTTTATTATGATGATTTTTATTGCTTCATATTATAATATTAAGGATCACTTAATTAACACATATGCATTAATATTTTTTCTATCTTGTCATTTATCTTTTAACTCTTATTTATGTTTGTCATCGAAGTATGTTCATGTAGTCAAATATATCATGGATTCAGCCTTTAGTAAATGCTTAGGTAGACCTTCTCAACTCCCACAATTGATTGCACACAAATAATCTCTTCTAGCATTTTCATAAATTTTTATTATATATTTAAATCTTTAGAATACTTGAAAATTAACATTGTGTGAAATAGGAAGATAATTTTCTAAGTTCCCAATTTTTCCTAACCCACTACTATGAAAATAAACACAATATATTATCATATCCTTTAAAGACTCTGTAAGTTATTCTCACATGATTATTTGAGTTTTTAAAAGAATGTTGTCAAGTTTCCAGACAAACCATTGCTATGCCAGTGGAATTACATTAAATTTATAGGTTAATTTGGGCCACAAGGCAGATTGACATCTTTACAATATTACTTTTCCATTCCAGGAATACCATATATTTTTCCATATTTAACTGTTGTTTTACCCACAGTAGAGTTTGTGCTTTTCTTCTTGCAGAGCATTTTCTTTGCCGAGTCTCTAACTTTTAAAAATATTTTTAGGCCTATTACAAATGAGACTTTTTAATATATGTTCTAAGAAATTATTTTTGGTACTAAGAAAGACATAGATTTTATTTCTTTTAATGAAAATGCTTCCAAGGTTTTACCTTTAATTTGGCCATAGTCTCTCTTTTATCCTACATTAAAGAGGTATCCTCCCATTAAGAGTTTTTAATTGGTAATGAACATAAAGTTACATCAAATTCTTCATTAGTATATATCAAGATACTTCTATTTTTTAATTGACCTGTTAATATAAACTGAAAAAGATATTTTCTAATATGAAATTATTGCCTTTGACTCTCTTTCAACATAAAGTAATTTATTTAGTCTCACGTGAGGGTCTAATTTAGTCTGGCAATGTTTGTGCATTAAGGGATCCTTAAAAATGTTCAACATTATTTTAAAATTCATTTTAAAATATGTTTCATTAAGAAAGAACGAAGCTAGTGACATCTCTCTTCCTGATTTCAAACTATGTTACAAAGCTACAGCAATTAAAACAGTATGGTACTGGCATAAAAAGATACATAGATCAATGGAACAGAAGAGAGACCCCCATAATAAACCTATGTATGCCTGGTTAACTAATATCTCAGAAGGGAGCCAAAAATATTCAATAGGGAAAGGATAGTCTCTTTAATAAAGTGTGTAGGAAAACTGGACATTCATAAGCAAAAGAATGAACCTGGACCTGTAAATTTAACTTGAAATGGATTAAGAACTTAAACATAATACCTGAAACTGTAAAACTCCTGGAGGAAGAAACAGGAAAAACTCCTTAATATTGGTCTTGGCAATGAGCTTTTGGATATGACACTAAAAGCACAAGTAACAATAGCAAAAATCAACAAGTGGGACTACATCAAACTAAAAAGCTTCTGCACAGCAAATGAAACAATCAACAAAATGAAGAGGCAACCTATGAAATGGAGGAAATATTTGCAAACCATATATCTGATAAAGGGTTAATATTCAAAATATATAAGGAATGCATGCAAGTCAATAACAAATAAACAATAAAAAATGGACAAGGTCCTAAATAGAATATTTTCCAAAAAAAAAAAAAAATAGTTAACAAGTATATGTGAAAAGTTGCTCAACATCACTAATCAGAGAAATGCAAATCAAAACTACAATGAGACATCACCTCACACTTGTTAGAATGGCTATTATCAGAAAGACAGGAGATAACACATGTTGGGGAGGATATGGAGAAAAGGGAACCTTTGTGCACTGTCAGTGAGAAGGTAAACTGGTGCAGCCACTGTGGAAACAGTATGGAGATACCTCAAAAAATTAAAAATAGAACTACTATATGGTCTAGCAATTCTAATTCTGGGTAAATATCAAAAGGAAATGAAAACACTCTCTCAAGGACATATCTGCATTCCCATGTTCAGTACAGCACTATTTACTGTAGCCAAGACGGGATACAACCTAAGTGTCCATCAGGGAAAAAAGAAAATGTTATATACACACACATGCACGCATAATGATATATTATTCAGCCATAAAAAAAGAAAATTCTGCCATTTGCAACTACATGGATGGAGCTTACGGGCATTATGCTAAGTAGAATAAGTTAGAGAAAGAAATACTGTATAATCTCACATTTATGTAAAATCTTAAAAAAAATCCACCTCAAAGAAACAGAGTAGATGGATGGTTACCAGATTGCTAGAGGTTGGGGAAAATGAATAGATGTTGGTGAAGGTTACAAAAAAAAAACATTAAATAAAATATATTTGAAATACATTTCAAATTCACTTATATACACAATTGATATGAAGTAAATGGTGTGTAAAAGCACCAATAACTCTTACAGGTTTGAGCCTTTATTTTAGTTTTGAATGTCCTAAAAGCATAATCTCATTTAATCATCACTTGACAACCTATGAGGTGAGTGAGAGTGGTGGTCTTGGTGGGGTTATGCCCATGTTTCAGATGAGGGAACTGAGAAGCAGAAAGGATATCTAACATGACAATTGACACTGCTTGTAAAGGCTGGAGCTGGAATCAAAACCTGATTAAACTCCAGAGCCAGAGCTAGCATTGTTAACCATCACACTGTGGTATATGATATAAAATCCACAGTAAAATAAAATAATTATTCTATTATTTTATCTATTATTATAGATAAGTGTTTTCAAAATTATTAATGACAAAAATAACCTGCATTAAATACAGTTGGTTCTTCAGTCCTCATCTACATTAATGCCATTTAGAATAAAATGAAATACCACTGTAATTGATAAATTTGAGATTCTGGTCAAGTTTAACTCATCTATACTGATTGCCACTAAAATTAGTTTTGCAAAATGCTGAAACTCTCATGTTCCTGTCCTTTGTACCTCCCATGATTGAAAGGATATAAATTCTTCACATATATCATGAGTCTATTAAGATTCTATTCCTAAGAGAATTAATGAAGCACATTGTGTAATGAAGACCACACTGAAGACTTATAACAGAGCACAGACAGTAAAGGTATGCTCTTGTCCCAGGAAACATATATACTAGATGAGAAGTCTAGACTGATAGACATGAGAAACATCATTTTCAACTGAAACATTATACAGAAGTTAATCAGTTTCCTGATAACCAGAAAACTTTGACCTGGAGAGGTACATCATTAAGTGGAGACAGATATGGAGGAATTTTGCAGTTATAAGTTCATTCTTCAAACAAAAGTACTTATCGTAAGATAAGTAAAATATGATTCTCAATTCTAGATAATCAAAACAAAAATTGTTAACCACCTTTAGGATTCTAAGGATTTCTATACTATAAAGCAAAACCCATTGATTTCTATTTTCGACTTTACTGGAGAGTAGGAAAAGATAAAGCATAGATATTGCTTGATGCAAAAGAAGGAAAAGCTATAAACATCAGTGTTCAGTACAAATAGATACAGTGTTGCCTGGGCCTCTATCTTTTTTGCAGATGGGTTAAAGGATAAATCATCCACTTATTTTATATTAAAATAAATCTCTCCTCAATTGTTAAAGTAGGATAAAAGGACAAAACTGCTCTGTTTGACATCCCACATATTGTGCTTCAGCTTAACTTCAAATACATTTTTGTTTCTTTGTGGCTAATTTTTGTTTTGATAGTCTCCATCTGACATTGATCTGCATTCTTTTTGTAGTCTTATTACCAGGCATAAATCGAAGAAATCAACTGGCTCCTCTATCTTAAAAGGCACACACACACACACACTCACATACACACATACATAATAAACATACATACGTAATATATATATATACTATATATATACATATATATAGTATTTAAATTTCCTATTTAAGATTAAGAAAAAGAGAGAATTGACTCAGTATTATGGTCAACCAAGACTTGTGAGCATAAACACATTCATTTAATTTCTTTTACTAGCAATGCATGACTATATCCATTCTTTAATTTCACTTATTCTACTGGTAATACTTGGCATTTGTGCTAGCACCTCTTTAAAATAATCAGTTAATGATCATAGTCGAGATTTAATTGCAAGTGAGAAAAGCCCTACTCAATGTAGCTTAAACAAAAAAGTTCATGTAACTGAGAAAGAGGGGTGAGGTCATATCGTATGACAACCTCAATGCTCTCCCCGCCCCCCATGACTTGGCCGTCTCCTCACTGTGGGAAAGCCTCATTTCCTCCTACTGCATGAGGTGGGGTGGGGTGTTATGGTTTTCCCTAATGATCTGTGGAAGATATCTGCCTCCACATAGACGTATACATCTTCCTGGCACTGTGATCTTGAAGTTGAGGGGCAGTCTCTTCTACCTCTAGCTCCAAAAGTGTAGATGATGAAATATCTCATCTTCATCAGGATTATCTTAATGTGCCAACTATGTGCCAACTTGTTTTCAGATCCATTCTCTGCCCTTCTTCTGAAAATTGCGTTTCCTGACTGCCTTCTCTATTGACTTCCATATGGATCTAGCCAATAAGAGGCACTAGTGGGAAAATGCAGAGCAGGATGAAGGAGATAAACCAGAGTATTCTAACCCACTCATCCAGGCATCAGGTGGTATTTCCAGTGGCCACTGCATCTACATGGTTTCAGCCCTTGCTGTAATAAGCCTGCTTTAGTGGTTACAGCCCTTTTGCAGCAGCAGCAGCCAGCCTCCCAAAGTATCTGGCTCCCACCATTGAGCTCTGGTGACATCAAAAACTGTTGCTAATCACTGAGTTATTTTGTTTTCTCTGTTTTGTTTGGCATCTCAGCTCTTACAAAATCCTTATAACTATTTCAACATATGAAATTCCTTCCAATGGACCCCCTAGTATTGACTGTTTTCTGGACTGAACCTTTACTGATAACCCTAGCATGGGTCACGTGCCCTTCACTGAACCAATCACTGTGGCCAAGGGATGAGGTCCTTTGATTGGCTAGATCTTATTCATTTACCATTCTTCTAGAAAAGAAATGGAAGGAAGAAAAATATATTGGGCAACTAATAATAATGACTACCATATTAGTAGTTTATTTTGATCCCATAGTTAATAAATATGAATATCTAAATTACTTATTTTTAGAAACAGCACTGCATAATAAAATTCTTCATAAGTGAATAGTGAAAGTATCTCATGCCAATTGAGATAAAATTTATAAATATTCTATCATATTTTGTCCTTTTTTTCTTTTTCTGGTTAATAAAATCAATACATTGAAGATCTTCTGTGAGTCACATGTTGTTTTAAATGCCTTATCTTTCTTACAAAATATAAAACCAGAGTTTGTATGCCCATTGAACAGATGAAGAAACGGATGTTAAGTAATTTGCTCAAAGTCAGAGAAATAAGAAAGATGAAAAACATCAGAGAGATGTCGACCTGTGTTTTTTGGTATTCTAGAGCCTAAGCACTTTTTATTACATTATCATGCCACTAATATTTCTCTCTCGAACTGCATTGAATATATATTCCTCTACCCATATTTTTAAACATTTTCATTCAAGGTTCATTCAATATTCACCTTACAGTAAAATCAGTTGTTAAAAGTCATCTATCATAAAGCCTATCTACTGACAGATGTTTGTAATGGAATTCATTATATAATATCCAGTGAATGGATCCTTCTTTCCTTTATCCACACTTTATACTTGACATTGGCACCATGTGCTCCACAGTGTTATAAGGAGACCACTTTGAAGCCAGATTAATTACATGATTATATGGACCACAAATCTGTCTGTTACAACATGCGGTGTTTCTGAAAGGTGGAGAAGTTGAAAAACATTTAAACACTAGGTGCTAGGCATTCTCTGGAGAGGAATCTTTGTGAAGCTTTATAAATCTTATTGTGGCAGAGAAGATAAGGACATATACAACAGAAAGTGTGTGATATGTTCCTCATGTTTTTAAACAGAATGAAAGTTTCCAAGCAGCCTCATTTAAAATTTTATTTAAGTGTTGCTGTCCTGCAGGACAGTCAGTAACCATGTGGTTTCCAGGAGAAAATGCTGTAGATACCGAAGGCTGCTTCATTAAAACTTGAGGGAACAAATGCTTGAAAGATCTTCCTCTTTTATTCCTGTTGGTAGCTATCGATTTTTCTTTTTTTAGGTTTGAATTCTATTTTCTGCAGCTGAGCATGGAAGTACACTGACTAACACAGTCTGCAATTTAGCTATGTTCCTAGGACCATCTGTAAGAATTTATGTATTTCCTGGGAATCTGATCAATTCTAACAGTGATTCTCTATTTTCTCTGTGAGATTAAGGAGCACTGCAAACAATTTGATATTTAAAAGTTGCTTTCTTCTTGAAAAAATTGGGGGCCCAATGTCCAAAAACCATTCTGTGCTTCAAAATTTATTTCCCTGAATAATTCTCTTTAATGCAGGCACACATGAATTTTAATGTAAAATCATAAATATCATATCACAGAATTTGTTTAATGTCCTCTCTCTCTCTTATCCCTTCCTCCTCTCTTTTTTCTTTCTTTTTTTATTTTGCTTGGCTTTTCCCATTTTTCCCCCTTTGTCCTTCATCCATATCTCTTGCTCCAGTAGTAACTCATATTGTTTATATTCTTTCACATTTTTTAAATATCATATAATTGTAGATAAATATATATATTCCCAGAAAAGTTTTTGTCAAAAATAGATCGTATTACATACATTTTTCTTCACCTTGATTTTTTTCATTGAATAATACCTTATAGAAATCTCCCCAAGTTATTTGTTATAGCTCCATTTTATTCTTTTTAATGGCTACCAAATATTCCAAGGTATGGATATATCACATTTTAATCAATCTCTCCACTATGAGTGTTAATTTGTTTCAGTTTAGTTTTTGTTACTATGAGCAAGGCTGTAATACATGTTCTTTTGAAAATGTCTTTATGTACTGGTGCTTTACTTTTTATGGGATAGATTTCTAAGAGTGGGAAAATTGGCTTAATAGATATCAGTGTTTTGCTTCTTCAAAAAGGCAGCAAAACTCATACTTCTACAAGCTTTGGATACAATTGCACTTTCCCCCATAAGTCCCAAGCAATAGATGTTTATTTGCTCATTCAACAAGATAAAGTCCCTTCCTTCTTGATGTTTACATTAGTAGTCAAGAAGAATAATAAATGAATAAGTGAATAATGATGATGTCATAAATGTACTGTGATGAAAAATAAAGCAGGGTTAGGGTATAAGAATAGGTATAGCTATTTTAAATAAGATGGTCATAAAAGGCCTCTCCTAAGAGATGCTATTTTGGTAGAGACTTGAAGTGAGGGAGTAGGCCATACAATATCTAGAGTGGAAGGAGGCTTCTAGAGAGAAAGAACAAATGATGTTAGCAAAGAGTTTGACACTTGTGTAAATAGGCAATGGGGGAGTCAATAGAGAAGGCCAAGAGAACAAGTGGGAGGTTATTGTCAGGTAGTAGCAGTGAGAGATAAGGGGACTTGATGAGAAGTGGTCAGATTCAGGAAACATCTTACAGGTAGAGCTGGCAAAAGATTCTGATTGTTTGGATTGTGGGATTTAAGAGAGGGAGAGAGATGAACATGAATAATCCCTAGGCTTTTAAAACTAAACTCCTTATTTGCAATAATTTTAGATTAATGAAAAAGTTGCAAAAATAGCAGTTAGTTCCCATGGACCCTTTGCTCAGCTTCCCCCCGTGCTAACATCTTACATAACCATGGTCAACTTGCCCGAATAAATTAACATTGGTGTAGTACTATTAAACAAACTATAGACTTTTTTCAGATTTCATAGTTTATCCACAAATGTCTTTTTTCTATCCTAAAAACTATTCAAGGATACCACATCAAATTTAGTCATCGTGTCTTCCTCGGGTCCTCCGATCTGCCTCAGTTTCTCCGTCTTTTCTGGTTTTTCATGACCATGACTTTTTTTGAAGAGTGTAATTAGAATGTTCCTCAAATTTCTTTTTTTTTTTTTTTCATGATTAAACTGGAGTTATGAATCTGAGGGGAAAATACTATAGAAATGAAGTGCTCTTTTTATCAAATCATATCAGAGAGTAGATGATATCAGCATTAGGTATCACTGGTAATATTAGTCATTTAATTAAGATGGTATCTGTCAGGTTTCTCCACTGTAACATTACTACTTTCTGTTTTTTATAATCTGTTCTTTCAAAACAACTTACTAAATATAGCTCACTCTTAAGGTGGGGAGTAGGGATCAAGATCCACTTCTTGAAGTGGTTGGAGTATCTGCATATATTATTTGGAATTCTTTTGTAAGAAAGCTTTGTTTTTTTGTCTTCTAATTCAGTCATTTATGTCAGTATAGATTCATAAATATTCATTGTTATTTTTGGGGTTAAAATCTAATACTATCATAATTTTTATTGCTTAAATTATTCCAACTTTGACCATCGAGAGTTTTTTCAGGTCAGTTCTTGTGTCTTTTTGACATGCCTGTGCCTATCTTTTTTCCTCTCCTTTCCTTACTTTCCATCACTGTAAGATCCTGCAGGTTTGTCTTGTATCTATCTCACCACAATCGTAGAATAAGCCATTTCTTAAGGAGCTAGCTTTTTAATATGAGTCATTGGGTAAATAGTTATGCCACTTACTGAAATGGGAAAGACTGAGGTAGCAGGAAGAAGTCTGGAGTATGTTATTTCTCTTCCTTCCTTCCTTCCATTTTATTATTATTGTTTGACGTATTGAGTTTGTAAAGTCTATTAGTACTTCAAGGGGAGCTGTAGAGTAAAGTAGGCAGTAGATATAAGAATCTAAAGCTCAGAGAAGAGATTCAGGCTAGAGATCTAAACTCGAGATTCATAAATGAATGGTGGTTTTTAAAGACATAGGATCTGCTTTTCTAGGAAAGAGTCAGATAGAGAAGTCTCCAATCTCAGTTCACTAAAGAATTTAGAGGTCAGTAAGAATGGAAGAAACCAGCCAAGCAGATTGAGAAAGGGCAGCAAATGAGGTAGGAGACAAGCCTAGAAGCCAGATAAAGAAATATTTCAAGAAAATGAAAGTGATTGAGTCAGTTCTCTTGAGATGTTAAGGAAGATAAAGACTAAAAATTTACCATTGGATCTGGCAATATCCAAGTTCACTTGATAGTACTATTTCAGTGCAGTTGTGAAAATGAAGCCTCATTTTTGGGAATTTTAATATAGAATTTTATCTGAGTAACAGAGAATGCCATCTTTTGGGAAGTTGCTATAAAATAGGATGGAGAAATGAGGTGACAGTGAGATGGGGAACTGATGTAAAGGAATTTTTTATAAGTTGAGAGACATTACAACATACTTGTAGATAGATGGGAATTATCCAGTGAAATGGAGAAAAAATGGCAATGCATGGAAGGAAGGGTATGATTGAAGTAGAAAAGACTTAAATTTGGTGAGAGGACATGGAATCCCAGGCTTAAGAGAAGCAGTTGATCTGAGGTGCAAGAAAGAACATTTTCTCCATTTTAACAAGATCGAAGGCTGACTATATGAGTACAGATATCAAGGATATATAGTATGTAGTGGTGAGAAGAGGAAATTGAATCATGCTTCTTCCAGTTTTCTTAGAAGTAGTATCATAAACAGATAGAGGAGATAAAAAGAAATGTTGAAGAATTGAAAAGAAGCAAAGGTGCCTCTCTTAGTGGTAACAGTTCAAACATGAATTTTTTAATAAGAGAAATGTGATAAGATTGTTAGGCACTTCTGGGCACTCATTTGAAGATTTTTATCATTTTTATCAATAGTTATGCCAGTAATGCAATATCCTTCATTTTCTCTAGTTATAATCATCTATTCAGCTGCTAGGGGCAGGTTCATAGTAGGAAGACAGCTGAACTTGACTGATTTTTTGTCACACTGATTTGAAGAAGAGAGAGAGAGGCCTTGGAGGTGAGTATACATGCAAGGGAGAGACTACCATGATGAATGATAAATAGCATAAGTGGAGGAAGTGTGAAGATGAATGGGGCGAGTAAAAACTGTGTAATGTATGATCTAAACAATTGGTAGACCCTTGTTGTAAAGGTTCTCTAAGGATTCCCTATACCCTGCTGATCTTGTTCGCCCTTGCTATGGTAGAACCTGAAAGAGCTTTTCAATTCCTTTTAAAATCTGTCTAGACAAATTTCTACCTCTTCTTGGTTCAGCTAATGTACAATATTTTGGGGAATTATCTACTTCTTCATGTTTTTAAATTTTTACCTAAATTTTCACGTAGGTTATATTATAATTCTTGCAAAGTCCAAGTAATTATAGTTACGTCATTTTTCATGCCTTTACACAGAGATCTATCTGAACAATTTAGAGAATTATCTGCATAGTTTCGGGCACAACTGATTGATTAGAAGAACCCTATGTGACTACCTGATATATAAATAGCCTAACTAGGACTAGTTTAATTTGTTTCAATAATTCTTGTCCACTTTACTGAAATAAGATGACTAAACGCTATTTTCATTTTAGAAACTGTTTTGGTCATATGATACTGCTTTATTATAGTCCAACACACCTTAGGAAAAAAAATGAAAATTTATTTTTTGTTGTTTGTTAAATGAGTGGATTAAGAGCTACATATATTTTGATAACTGCAGTTCAGCATGTCTGTGAAGGTACAACATTGAAGTGGTCTTGTTACTTGCGAAATAATTCTAAATAGAATCGATATGACTGTCCGTGGGGTTTTATTCTCTTAAAAAATAGAGTAAAACTTTACATGATTTGTAGATTGATCTGTCCTGTTAGATTTCTTTGCTCTAGGCCCTTTGCTTCAGTCAGGAAACTGTCTTTCATAGTGAATGATGTCTTTGCTGGTTCTGGGCATATTAATTATGCAATACTGCATTTCGAGATGTAGTTGCAAATGCAATTAAATTATTGTACTGAACTTGTAAGTCTTATTATCACCTTAGAAACACTGAACAGCAAATTCACATTTCTTCACTGTGTTCATAGGCTAGTATGAGCCAGGCTTCCAGACATGTAGTAGTGATCAGCTTGGGGGTCTCAAATTCTATGATTCTAGGAGGAACAAGTTTATTTTTGAAACCCTAGCATTTCTAAAAAAAGATTTTTTAAAAGACAGGAACAAGATAAGAGTGTTTTAAACCAGTTATAGTTCTTTATAGCTAATCATTGAATCGTGCATTAAAAATAACACAAACTAATTTTACAGCTCAGTCTTGGCTCCCAGTGAGACGTGACCTTCAGTGACTCCAGTGAGTCTAACATGGCTATTGATTAAAACATGACTATAAGAACTTTGTGCCTCACTGACCTAACTAAGGTGCCTTTTAGAGAAAATGTTGACAAATGTGGGAGAGTATCTTGACCCTTGCCACTCCAAATGGATGCTGGGATTTATAGGATTATTTGCAGTAATGTCCGTGGGCAACCAGGAAGCCAAGGGTCCTGGAACAAGGAGAAGTGGTGTTCACTTTTCCCTCTAGCCCTAAAATATTGCAAGAATTTTTAACTTAAAATCTGGTTATCAAGGAATTTTTCAATTGAACCCCAGATGTTAGAAAAGACCAGATATAAATAGTAAGTGTTAGGTTCACATTTCTAAGTGATAATAAAAGTTATGTTTATTTTTCATTGAACACAAAATCAGAAACTAAAGCTCTTTAGATGAGCACAAAGAAAAGATGTGTGAGGACAAATGGCTTTACATTTATATTAGTATAGTTGACCTGAGTCGTCTATAAATTTTACCCTCCTTGAATATTTTTCATAGTCCCATAAATCAGTCCTGGGTGTCACTTGTCACTGTTAAGGCCATTCATGAGATTGGGATCCCACTCAAGTAGTGGTATAACAGGCTGTGTTGGGGATATGCAACTCAGATATAGGTTTTGGGGGAAATGGCAATTCCCACATATCTTGTGTAGACAGACCATCACTGATGTGCCCAGAGGGCTTGCAAAGGAAGAATAGCAGCCCCTAGATCTTCTGAGGTAGTTTATCTAGGGATTATTCCTCTGCAAAACTGTAAGGGTCTCAGAGTGAGTGTTGTTGACCTATAGATCTTAGCACTACAACTCTTTAAGTGCTCTCTTTCACATGTTTGCACACACACTTCCTCACACAGTCTCACACAGCCAATGTCCCCAAGTCACATTCACAGAATCAAGGAGCTGAATTGGAATTGGAGTGTTTTTCGGCATCAGCTACTACACATTGTACCCAGAACTGGCATCGATCCTCAAATCCCCAACACTTGGAACTTTGCATTGACTATGACTTGTTTCTTTCAGAATTCTTCCTTTGTGATGAACTTTCTCCCTGGGTTTGACTGGCCTCGGTTAGGGTCAGTTCTGTCCACCAAATATATTTTTATATCTTTGACCTTCAAACAGGTCAGAGTTTCAGTCCCTTTTTTACATCACCAAGAGTCTCTTTACAGGTTAATGCAGGTATGTAAATTCAGATCACTAGATTCTCAATACTTTTGCTTCTGTAAAAAGACTACCTTAAATGCCTAAAGAGACTCTTTTATTTATTTGGTTATAAAATAAAAATTATGTTTTTAATTTTAATTTTAAAACAAAAAATAGTCAAAAATCTTAACTTCTACCTTTAGATTTAGCTATATGTCACAAATATGTAGTAGTCAGTTCTCTTATTTGTAAAATAGGGATACCGAAATAGATAACAGTTTTCCCACTTTTTTTATGGCAGCAAAAACTAAAATCCTAATAATAGCAGCAAAAAATTAAAATCCTAAATGATATCTCAGAAGGTAAAAATGACATTGTAGTAATATGGAATTAATTTTCATTAACAAGAAAATTTGACAAGATTATAAATGACAGTTATAGACATATTCAATTGTGTCAAATTTATTTTTAGTATTTTGTTTTAATTGCAAATAATTTTGTAAAGTTTGTATTCAGTGGACACATTATAAGCAGGTAGAGATCTATTAGCACGCTTGCTTGTTAATATTCAGTTGCTTGACTTGCAATCTCACAATGTATATCATTGACAGAGAAGACAGAAAAAGTTATATTCTGCACTATTCCTCAAAATCAGTACAAGTGATGCAAGTTATTGTTTCCGTGGTCTTTAGTACATTGTCACTTGAGTGTATTGTTCTCAACAGAGTTTTAAGATATTTAAAATTATACTTAAAATTGAATTTTGAATAAATCTTTGAAAAATTTCTCAAGTTCTTCTAAATAAACCTGGGTTTCCCCAGAACCAAACTGGACTCAATAACCTCTATTAACTATAATTCTAACCACAATTTGATAATACTGTGCTATTACTGCAGATATCATAGTTTGTTCTACAGTACAATTCATGTATCCATACATATCTGTGTAGATACATATAAAGGTTAAAGGAAGACAGAGGCTCCTGGAAACAGAATCTTCCTGAGAAAATTTTATTTTTCTTAAAGATTTTTGATATTTTCAGCTTGCTTGAATGACATCAACGTAAGTTGCTTGCTCAAGCTATTTCTTCATTTAATGTAGTTTCTACACTAGCTATTGTTATTGTCTATGATTAGTGATAGTTAATTTCTGGCTATCGTAGAAACACAATAAGTAAACCACACTTTACAAGTATCTCTACCTTATTTTTTAGGATTTTTTTTTTATATTTGTATATGGACATAATAACTTACCTTAACATATTATAAAGTAAAGTTCATTAATTCTTTAGAAAAAGTGATTATATATGTTTTGTTCTGGAAAAATAAAAGTGTGTATATACTACTAGATTTTTATCAATTTTTTAAATTATTGTACTAATCATTTTGTGTGATTTTAAAAACAAGATTTTTCTTAAATCATGTTTATTTTATAGAATTTTTTAATTTTTTAAGTCTGTTATCTTAAAATCAAAAAGTATAAATGTTTGTTATTTTAGAATTAAATAGTTTTTTTTTTAAGTAAACCAAAAAATGTAATAAATATTCATTGTGATTTTCGTCAACTATTTAGCTATAATATTTTGGTTAATTTTCCTGGAGTTCTGTGTGTCTTGAAGAAACAAGTCTTCTGGAGGCTAGAACGTTATTTATATCTAGTGCAATGCTGATTAATAAGACAGAAGGAATTCAACTTCTTGTCCATAGAAACATTTGATTAAATAGCAGGAAAATAAATTAAAAGGAAAGTGTGTATGAATGATTAGAAGTTTACTACATTCTTCCAGAAAGGATATTCTTTCTGCACTAAATTATATATAGTACAGTCATTCAGTTCTATATTTAATGCTTTATTTACATTCCAGAATAGATTTCTATTGATTGTCCTCTGTCATTATATTTGTACTTTGTAGTCAGCTTTACTCTTTGAAAATATAACCTTATATACCTTATTGAAACAAATTTTCTTTTTTAAGGAAAAAATAAGAAGATATCAACAGACTGAAAAGATGTTTTCAGAAGCATAAAGTCTTCAGGAAGATACTGGAGTTCATGAGGTCTCAAGGTTGGCAGTTCATACATTACTATTTTTATGCTATAACCATGTAACTATTCCAAATTGTTATTGCTAATATGTAATTAGATAATAAGGAAAATGTTCTTAATTAAAAAATACATTTTTAACAAAATCTCAAGATTTTAAAAAATTTATTCATACCATAAATCTATTACTTAGTTAAATTGGAGGCGGTTAAAAGAAAATCTTGTTTTATTAGAGAACTAAATTAATTTGCTTTACTTTTTAAAGAGTAGCACTGTTAATATAAAAATAAATACTAGGCATCCTTATAAAATGTTTTTCTGATTCATTAAGGAATATACAGATATTTAGTAAATTTTTCATTTCTTTTGCTTCTTTGGCTACAGCATATATATATATATACACACACACTTAGTTTAGCAAAAACAGCCAAAGTAATAATAAAATTCTTCAAATCCTATTCTCTGACCCAGCAATCCTACTTCTGAGTATTTATTCAAAAAAATCCAAAACACTAATTCGAAAAGATCTATGCACTCCTATGTTTATTGTGGCATTATTTACAATAGCCAAGATATGGGAGCAACCTCAGTGCCCATCAATAGATAATTAGATAATGAAGATGTGGTATATATACACAATAGGATATTACTCGGCCATAAAAAAGAATGAAATCATACCATTTGCAACCACATAGATGGACTTAGAAGATATTATGCTAAGTGAAATAAGTAAGACAGAGAAAGACAAATACCATATGTGAAATTTCACTTATATGTGAAATCTAAAAAATCAAAATTAACAAACAAAACAAACAAACATAGATACAGAGAATAAACTGATGATTGCCAGGCTTGGGAGGCTGGGTAAAAAAAGGTGAAGAGATTAAGAAGTACAAATTAGTAGTTAAAAATAGTCTCAGGGAAGTAAGTACAGCATAGAGAATATAATTGATAATATTGTAATAGCTATGTGTAGTGTCAAAGGGTACTGGACTTACTGGGGGGGAATCACTCTATAAGTTATATAAATATCTAACCATTATGGTGTACACCTGAAACTAATACAATATTGAATGTTGATTGTAATTTAAAAAAATAAAACAATGGGAGAAATAAACAAAAATAACACAGATTAAAATTTAAAAAATACCGATATCTTTGTCGTAGAGGAAATTACATTCCAGAAAGTGGAAACACATAAGCAATAAAAACAAAATTAATCATGTATTATGTTGGATGGTGATACTGCTATAACAAAAAGAAAACAGGAAAGGGAAGACAGAGTGTAAGGAGGGATGAAATTTTAAAATAAACCTAACAACTTTATACTGCATAATTTACACAAAAGAAATAAATATCACTTTTTCCTACATAGTGCCAACTAAAAACAAGTGTGTTACAACACCTGCTGGTAAGTTTTCTAAATCACCATTTGTTAAGGTGAATATTAATATATGTAAAGGAACTTATATGTGTCTTCTCAAATTTGCCAGAAACAACATAAATTTTTTAAATGATAATACATTTACTACATGAAATATTTGCAATGTTTGCAATAAAGAAATATATAATTGAACGTGGATTAATCCATTTACTTACTAAAGGCGTAAAGACTATAACTGTTCATCTGGGTATGGGGAGCAGAAACCAATTCATTTTTAAAAATCGAATACATATTATAAACTTAAAGTAGTTAAGGATTGCTATAACAGTACATATAGATCAGCGGTCCCCGACCTTTTTGGCACTGGGATTGGTGCTCCTATGAGAATCTAATGCCTGATGATCTGAGATGGAGCTGAGACAATGACACTAGCTCATCTCTTGTTGTGCAGCCTAGTTCCTGACAGTACTGGACCGGTACCGGTTTGTGGCCCTGGGGTTGAGAACCCCTAATATAGATGATATGTGGTGCTAGAAATCTTTATGTATATATTTTTTGTTTTATCATCAGTCTTATCATTTTAAAAGAGCCTTGGGATTGAAGACAGAAGGGAATTTAAATACTACTTCATTCACATGGTACACTAATTTTTTTAAAGGACATATGTCTTCCTTTGTGTATTTGACTTATTAGATTTGGAGATTAAAATTAATCAAGCTATTTGTGATCACCAACAAATGAGCTTTAAGGTTACTTTTAATGATGATCAAGTTAGAATTTTTCTATGAAACATTAGTTGTTGAGCACAGGAGTGTGGAGGTATTTATGATTCAGATAACTGTGCCCATATTTTTGCAATCCATCTAAATTATAGATGAACCTATCACATAAATTGACATTATCTTAAAAGTCATTCAGTATTGACTTTACTGAATAGAATTGAAAGGTTTAGCCAATTTGGTATGCAGAAAAAGCAGTAAAAATCAGTTCTTTTTCATCATTAATAAGTCACTGTGATAGGAATATCTAGCCATACAAATAAACAACATTTGCATTAGAAACTCTCAAAAACCTATTAAATATTGCACCTCTATCAATCTTCCAAAAGGCAGATATTATAAACAATATATCATTTAAAGGGAATAAATGTCTGGTATTGGAGTATTAAAAAAGTACAAAGTAAATGTACATTGTTTAGAGGGTCTAACTTAATTAAAACAAAACGGAGAGTATTTATTACATGTTGTAAACAGAAGAAATTCAGCTCTATGAGGTCAGTCAAAAAAAGGCGACTGGTATTGTCTGTTTTGGGAAAACCAAAAACAAACAAACAAACAAACAAAAGAAGAATGAGTGATTCAGGAGTTGTCTGGTGGAAAGTTATGGGGGAAAAAGAGGACTTCTCATGCCATGTTGCTGGGTCGAAAATAGATTCCTTCCGAACCAATATTAACCTTTGTTTCATTCACCTGCAAGCTTCGAAGGAAAGAACTAGAAACTCTTGTTTAAGGATAACTAAAACACAAATTTTCAAAAGCAAGTAGAAAATGACGTAAGCTTTCCCTTAAATTTCCTTGCTTTCATCCTCCCTGTATTTGCTTTAGAAAAGTTAAACCCAGGAACCATTTGCACATTTGTACCACAAATCTGGTTTCTCATGGACTCTTTCTAATAATGCCTCTACTAACCTCTCACACACCACCACCCACGAATACACATCTTCGAATCTTACATCTCCCAGCGTGCCTGTACTTTGGGTCGTTTCTCCTCCACCTTTTTTCAGTGGTTTTTTCAGATGATTTCCTACCTTTCTCATTCTTCCATCATTCTTATAGTTTACCTAATTCAGGCTTCTCAACCTGAACACTATTGACATTTTAATGAGATAATTCTTTGTTGTGGTGCATTGTAGGATGTTTAGCAGCATCTCTGGCACTAGACCTTCCCAGTTGTAAAAACAAAAGATGTCTCCAGATATTGCCCAATGACCCACTGGGACAAAATTATCACAAGATTAGAACTACAAATTAAACTCTAACCCCTACAACCTCAATAAATGTCCACTCCTTATCAACCACAAAACCTAACCACCTACATCGTCTCGTTCTCAATTAAAACTCAACTGACACACTTTAAATTTCAACCTCCCTTATTAAAGTAAAATGTACTTCTCTTTGACCATCTGTATGTTTTTACTTTCCTTTTATTTGCTTATACCTGACCTTGTATCTAAAGTATGTCTTACAAAATATTAAGAGTGAATATAAAAAGTGAGAAAATTAGAGAAAAGGAAAAAATAAACACCTAAGATTAAGTGAGGAGTGATGTTAGATTACAAATGAAATTAAAGTCTTTTCCTCTTGCTTTTTTTTTTTTTTTTTAAATTCCCTGAGTCTTGGATCTTTTCATATTCTCCAAGTCTTGCTTGGAATTTAGCTTGGACACCATCAGCTTACCCTAAACATTTCCACAGCCTGTCCTTTCTTACACTGTATATGCAACCTTGAATCCAAACTGTAATGAATATTTTTTCTTACACCCAGACACATGAGTGCTACAGGAGCAAATTATACAACTGCAGATGTATGGTTTTCTAATATGAGTTAGCCCCTCAGTAGCATTCACTAATCCTTTCATCTGACTGTGGTTAGCCACTATTTCAAAAGTTTATCACTCCACTTAAGACATACAATCCTTCCCCTTCGCTCTCAGTGCACCTGCTATTTTAACAAGAAAATTGAGGTCATTCTGTGGAAACTACTTTTGCATCCTTGCAATTCCCTCCAGTATCAAACTGCTACATCTGTCAACATTTTTACTTTTTTTTCCTTCAATCGTAAAGGATTAGAAGTCCTTCCTGCTATTGAAGGCAAAGCCTGTGTTTGATTTTATTGTCAATCACTGATGCTGAGGCTTTTGCCATTAGTTTTTTTCCTTTTTGTCCTTTATCTTCAACTTTTTCTTCTTTGCTGACCCCTTTCCGTCAACCTATACACAGTCTTCAAACTTCTATCCAAAAAAGTAAATCAACAAACAAAAACAAACTGACCTCTCTCTTCACTAGATTTCATCGCCACTACCGTTCAATTTCTCTTTCCCAATGCATTCAAACTCTCCATAGCAGCAGTCTGTAAGCATTATCTCCATTTTCTAAGATGCAGTAACTCCTTGGCACTGTGTGATCTGATTTCTAACCCCATTTAATAGAGCATGCTCTCTTTAAAGGCACAGATGACCTGCAGCCTTTATCTTGACTGACTCTCTCAGGGGTATTTGACACTGTTAACTTCATTTTTCTTCTCTCACTCCCTGGGCTGTTGTTACACCCTCCCTCCTGGCTTGCCTCACGCCTTGTATACCCTTTTGTAAAGGCCCTTCTCATAGGCTCTTCTTTCTCTGTGGTTTTTTTTTTTTTTTTTGCCACAAAGTAACGAATAACAAACTCGGATACTGATAGGTGGCCATTGGTAACATAAGTGAGTGAAGTCAGCTAACTGAAAACATTGTAGTATCATACAGAGTGTTTTCACTACCCTAAAAATCCTGCATGCTCCACCTATTCATCCTTTATCCCCACAGCCTAACCCCTGGCAGCCACTGCTCTTTTTACTGTCTCTATGATTTTGCCTTTTCCAGAATACCATATGCTTGGTATCACGTAGTATGTAACCTCAGAGTGGCTTCTTTTACTTCATAATATGCATTTAAGGTTCGTCCATGTCTTTTTCTGGCTTAGTAGCCCATTTCTTTTTTACTGTCAAAACATTCCATTGTCTGGATTTACCACATTTTATTTGTCCACTCACCTACTAAAGAACATCTTGGTTGCATCTAAGTTTTGGCAATCATGAATAGTGCTCTTAGAAACACTCATGAGCAGATTTTTGCATGGACATAAGTTTTCAACTCAATAACAAGGAGTACAATTGCTAAGTCAAATGGTAAGAATTACTTTTAGCCAAAAAGTGCCTGTACCTTTTTGCACTTTCACCAGCAATGAATGGAGTTCCTCTTGCTCCACATTCTCTCCAGCATTCGATGATGACAGCGTTGTGAATTCTGGCCGTTCTAATAGGTGTATAGTAGTATCCCATTGTTTTAATTTGCATTTTCCTAGTGACATATGATGTGGGACATTTTTTCTTATGCTTATTTTCCATCTGTATATCTTTGATGAGGTGTCTGTTCAGGTCTTTGGCCCATTTTTCAAATTTTTTTCTTTCTGTTGAGTTTTAAGAGTTCTTTGTGTATTTTGTTTTGTCTAATTTTTTATTGAGTTGTCTTCTATTCTTGAGTTCCGTGAGTTCTTTATAAATATTCTGGATAAAAATATTTGGGAGATGTGCAATTTGCAAACTTTATTTTTCCTGTCTGTGTCTTGTTTTTGTATTCTTGACTGCTTTTCACAGAGTGAGAATTTTTAACTTTGATGAAGTCATATTTATTAAATTTTTTCTTTTGTCAATATTGGTTTTGGTGTTATATCTAAAAGTTCTTTGCCTAACCCAAGGTCACAAAGATTTGTCCTATTTTTCTTCTAAATGTTTTATAATTTCATGTTTTACATATAGGTATATAATCAATTTTGAGTAAATTTTATTTTTTAAGTTATGAGAAATAAGAACAGATGCATGGTTTTCATTTCCCAAATGTGGCTACAATGCAACATTTTCATAGACTAGAAGATCTATGAAGATTTATAGAAGGGAGTATACATTTCGAAGCAAATGAAAATTCAAGGGTAGAGTATATTTCATTGACCCTAATTCTACAAGTCAGAACTTTAAAGTCCTTTAAAAATTTGTTTTACAGGGAGCGGCCCTGTATTTATATTTGCATTGAGATATCTGCCAATCAATTCCAATACTATAATCTGATAGAAGGACCAGAAGTCCAAACCAGGAAAAGAATTCCATTCAAATAGGTTTAATTATCTTATAGTAAATGACTCTCTTAATTTTAGTAAAATTATAGTTCCAGTTATCTATAACTTTAGACAAAGATGTAGGAAAAATGTAAAGAAAACTTATTTTTATGACTTGTATTAGGACAAATGGATATACAATCGAATGAATAAAATATTTACAAGCTGTTTTGGTATTGTTCTCAGGGTAAAGTGGAAAGTATATATCTAAATATAACATTGGGTGATAGAAAAAATGTTCTCTTCTAATTAATTTTTAAAAAATCTTTATGAACATGATAAATTAGAAAGCCCTCTTGGATTTTTTTTTCTTATAAAATATTATAGCTCTATGTTTTCCTGCCCTTTTAAAAAATTTTAAGCAGAGTAGATTCTAATTTAGTTGTTTCTTAGGGTTTTAACATTAAGCCGAAAATAAGCATCTAAAAAATTGGGTTACTCTTGGAAAATTTTGTCCTACTCTAAGACATACATTTCCTGAAACAATGTTATTTTTGCCTCACTCATGACTACCTATAATGGTAGAGATATTTCTCATAGGGCCTTATACAATAAGAAAATATGAACCTAACAGATGGAATCTATTTCAAAATACTTAAGAATTCTTTTAATATTAAAATTATTCATCAAGATGATTTTTCAAAACAGGATAATATGATGTATTTTGCACACAAACACTTAAGGAATTGTCTTTAACAGGTCTGATTTACAGTTGTCAATAGCATATAACTATTCCTTTTATGTCCAGCAGAGGTGGTAGATTTATCTTTTTGTTAAATATAGTATAAATTGAAAGTGCTGAAAAACTAGATGCAATTTTATGCTTTATTTTATCTCTAAGTATTTTATTTTTTAGGTTTTTAACAAAAGAAATATGGCATAAATAATAGTCAAAAATACAAAAGTACAATTAGAATAACAGAACTGACTCATTTCTAAACTCTCCTTCTTAATCATCATCACTCTCATCTCAGACTGACTGAGGAACTATTCTGCTTTAAACTCTGTTTTTCAATGTCCTGTAGCAATGGGAATCCCTTACTTAGTCATCTCTACTTGATAGTCTCATAAGGTTAAAGGGCATAACAAGTGCTAAAAGAGGCCAAGCTGCCTCATGCTCACATTGTGTGCTCTATGTTGAAACTTCCAGAGGTTTATTGATGCAGTGGGACTAAGAAATGAGAGTAGAGCCAATTTTCTCCATGGCCTTCACCCTTTCTCACAGACCACACGAAAACCACTGTTATCAAAAGGAAACTAGAATTTTCCTCTTCTGGTTTCTGTCAAGCTAAAATAATGGAATTTCTTTTTTCTTCTCAAGGAAGTTTAACTAGGTTCAGTATAAATCTTAGCAGGATATTGCTTATAATCAGAACAAGCAGTATACTTCCTTTTCTTCTTCCTCTAATACCGATATGTGAATAATAGTATTTAAATAATCTTATATTTAAAGTTGAAGGCATTACACCAACTTGACAAGAATTAGAAAATTGTGTTTATAAATGGGCAACATATAAGACAATATTTATTGTTTTCCACATACCTATTATGGAAGATTTGTGCTCATAAAAACAATACACCATACAATGAATCCTAAATCTACACAAGAATGATTCTTCTTATAACTGTAAAATTTGAGACAAATGTAAAGAAAGAAAATAAGGTAATAATAAGATGTATGTAGTAAAGTTATCTCATCAAAGATTGTACTGCTTTCCCTAGTAAAGGAACATCTGTGCTTTAAAATTAAAGCATCAAAACTAGGTGTATTCCATTTAGAAAAGGGCTGAAAACTACCTACCTAAAAACTGAAGATATATTTTATTTGGCCATCATGGTTTTTTTTTTTTAAACTAAATTTGCTGAATTTCCAATACCCACTTTCTTACTCTGTGCTATTTCACATATTTTGTTATCTGTCTCCGAAGTAATCTGTGTTTGTTACCAAGATTTACAAAATTGTTACTGAGTGATTTTAAAAACATTGACAAGTGTGTAAGACAAATTTTCTTATATACTATTGGTAGGCATGTAAATTCTTTATGATGCTTTTGCATGTAATATTTGACAATATTTGTTAAAATATTAATTTTACCTCTCTGAAGTTATTTGACAGAAACAATCATATACTTGCATAAAGGATGTTCATGGATAAATCAATGAAGGGTAGAAATTCAGAAAACTTCTAAATACCAGCCAGTAGTTATTAGTTTAATAAATCATAGTAAATCCATATAACGGAATATCATATTGCTCTTTAATAAAAGAGCGAGATAGTCTAATATACACTGACATGGAAAGACATCGAATAAACAAATGAAAAAAGTAGCAAAATATTTTCATATTTCTCTAAATAATTATCTCATATTATTAAACTTATAGTACACTAGTATATTGCTAATATATACCAAACTGGTAATGGTGGCTATCCTTGACAGGATGGGATTATGGTGAGCTTGTATTCTAAATCTGTATTCGCATAACATTTAAAGTGTGAGAGCAAACATATAAGACACATACTAAGAAGCTAAACTATAGACACCCAAAACTCAGAAACTTTCTATAAAAAGTTATTAGATAACATACATTTTCCTATATTTCTACCTGGGGCATAGTTTGGCTATTGATACTATAAGAAGAATGGTTATATAATATGATTCAAATTATAAATACTCATTGGATTATGTTTAAAAGCTTTATGCAACTTTTTGTTGCTTTACTTAAATGAATAAAATGCATTTTTAGAGATATACATAAAATTGTTAAAATCTAACTTATCTTAGGAAGAAAAAAACACTTAAATATTTAGGTACATATTTTTTACAGACATAAGAAGAGAAACATGTTTGGAGCTTCATGAAAAGTTTTATGCTGGGGACAAGGTCTATTTTAAATGCTTTATGTATCTCTGCTTCTTACACATTTTAAAATTCTGTAATAATCCGTTTTGAAAGGTGAAAAAAAAGTGTATTCCTCCCGCTGTTGAGAAGAAAAAATTGTCATCTCTGCCTTATTAATGATCCAGACAGTGGATTGCAAAATAAACTTGGCAAAATTTAGATGCCCTGTCCTTGTAGACCATTTGGTCTACAAATGGACCGATGATATAGAGGATGGTCTTCTTGTTGTCAAGGATAGAATCAGAATGAGGCAAACTTGCATGCAAGAGAAGGAATTTGTGTGCTAGCCTTGGAAAATTTTATGCCTGACCTGATCACAATGACAGGTTTATTGCCATGATGAGAGAGAATTAAAACCTTACTGACCTAGAGAGGAACTTGAAAATGAAGAGGGGATCACAGTCTGGAAAATGAGATCATGGCTTGGACTATTGTCATCATTATCAATAGCAAACATATACTGAGAACCACCAGATGAAGGGCATTGAATTAAGTGTGGTGAGGCTGATGTTATAAAACCCACATGAGAAGCTGACAGAATGATATATATTTACCCAGTTGATTTAATGGTATATTTAGTCATTCTAGACATCACCAGATTTGATAACACTTGAAATTTACTGTCATGAAACTATGACTCCTTGGGAAAAGGCACACAAAAGTTTGCATGTTAAATCAGAGGTTCACTCATCCATAAATTCCTGGTTTTACTTTAAATTGATTTTCTCAGGTTAACATTGGAGATGGAAAAGACAATCTGGTTTTAAACTCCAGGGTATATGCACATTTGTGTGCCAATTACATGCTTCCAAAATTTATTTTAATTAAATTTTCATTGATGAATGTGGTTTGATATTTATTTAGTATAAAATGTCTGTGCACAGTGTAACAGTTTTTACAAATCTGTTTAAAATGTAGTGGTTGTTTATTTGGAATTCATACTCTTAATTATTTCATCCATCAATTTTTTTACTTCTTTGTGTCTTGAAACTGCTCAACTCATGCAGTTCTGAAGTTTAACTCCAGTAAGCCCTCTTCCATCTGGTTGTCTTGCGAAGACAATGTAGCTTGCCTTCCTCATCCATTACCACTGTTAGAGTTCCAGTTGCTAGGTGTTCCTTCTCTCCAGTAGGGTCAACTCTGAACAGAGTGTCATCAAACACCTCAAAGGAAGTTACAACTGGATGAGTTCTAAGGTTCAAATAACTTTTTTTTCTTTAAATTAACTTCTGCTAAATCAATTTCTTCATTTATAGTAATTTCAGACAACTGTACTTTTTTAAAGCACCTAACAAAGCAAATGTACAAGCATCCAAAATATTTACATCATAGTCAGAGGCAAATAAGATCACAGTATAGAACCCAAGCAGGCTTTCCCGAAGAAATGCGTAAGTCCTCTTGTTTGAATTACCTGTGAATTTTCATTGACATCAACAATGAACTGACCAGCTACTCGAGCCTCTTCTCCAGGAGGTGCAGACCAAAATCTCGATGAACACAGAGGTGGTAGGAACCACAACGTATAATTTATCAGGGCATGTGTTGGTGCTGCAAATCCACTTTAATTCCACAAATTACCATAGTATTTCTCAGGTTGACCAAAGTAGAACCATCTGCAGTACTTGTTAGACTTATGTTGACAGTTGTGGTTCTGAATTCAACAAGTTCTCTTCCATTAAGATGGCAGTTCTTTTTCAAAAATGTCCTGTAATACTCCAGAGATTCCAGTTTTGAACCCAGCTGCCATCTTTTCGCCGGCCTCATTTTAATTAAATCGTAATCAAATATGTCAACAACCTTTCTGAGCATTTGTCAATTTAAATACAAAGTGTTATACATTCTAGTAACTTGTCAAATGGTAGTAGTTTTGCTGTTGTTTTAATGTTAATTCAGGACAGACAGCTTCAAAGTTTTAAAATAACTTTTGGTTATTCATGTTTATTTATTATTAATCATGCTTAAACAGTTTTCTTCAAAGTATATCTGAGCATACTTTTTGCTTTTCCCCTAAGAGTCCATTGAGTAAGATTTGCGCCATCTCCATGAATTGCAGTTGAATAGTTTTCACATGATTCCATCTGTCAGTGAGCATGCCAATATCCCATGACCACATGAAAACCATACTTATCATTTAAAGTATTGGTTCCTTCAGGTGACAAAGGGGGATAATAACCGTCTTTAAGACTTGTGTATTTTTCCTAGGTGTTTATTGACGTCACCTTTATGAAATTACGCTTAGAATTTCTTGGGTGTCTAATGTTAAAAAAATGTCAAGCCCTTCAGTTCAATACAGTGAACAAAAATGTGTATAAGAATATCTGAGCTCTGACTCTGCCACAGAGACAAAGGTACAGATGCTGATTCTGGCAGAATCTGCTCATCCTTCTAAAAGTTACATTCAATCATGATTCACTATATGTAGTTCTTTTATGTGTGTCAGTTATTGGACACATTAAATGTTATGTCACAGGAGAACAAGATTTTAAATTGTGTTTTCAATTAAATGGTGAGTAAACAATATGCCTTAATATTAATTAACATATTAGTTAAGATCTGCTATAAGACCATATGTCGTTACGCTGAGTACAGCCATTGTTTCCATATTGTATCAGATGTATGGTAGTCCCCAAAGGGAAACTGAAAACAGGATTTATAAAACAAACACTCAAACAGGAAACTCTGCCTTCTCTTTCCTCTTTCTACCTCAATGGACTCTCCAAAAGAACTATCCACAGCAGCCCAGATCTCTATTTTTCACATGGCGCTATTGTCTCTGTTGCTCAGGACAGAAGATAAATCACCTTCTTCAAAGGTCAGGAGGGAAGGGTGGTGGATAACAAACTTGACTGTTACTGACCCGTTCAACTTCATGCTGTTTTTTTGTGTTTGTGGCAAAGAGACAAAGCAAGGAGGGAGAGAAGCTGCTTACTGAGCTCCAGTGGGTTTACAGGTCCTGACCTGAATACTGAGCTTTAGGCATTTGCTGGCCACATGGTAAAGATATTTAGAGACTGAACAACAGAGGACTCAAAGGCTCTTCATGCCAAAAACCTCACCTCACATTTTCCAAATGAGAATATCCCTGGATCTTATTATATAATGAATGTTATTTATTTGCTCTATCACATCAATGTTGTATTGTGAGTAGCTAAGTTTTATTATCATCAATTAATATCTTGTCAGTATTATAAGTGTAAATAGGAAAAAATATTATTGCTGACTTTAAACTCATTTGTTATGAATTATTAGCAATTATTCAGAATGTAACACTGCCTCTTAAGGAGTTCATGTGGGTTTTATTTTTGTTTTGTTTTGTTTTACACATTTCATTTATGGTACCTCAAAGGAATAATCATGATGCTCCTTAGAACTTCCTTTTCTGTGTCCTCTTAATGTTTCCTCACTTCTTCTGCTTTTCCTTTTCTCCTCCCTCCCCTTTCTATTTTCTTCTCTTATTGATCTTGAGTTTTCTTCTCTCACCTTAATTACATTTACAGCCAGAACTGCTTGTTTTCCTTCCATTCTTATTTTTGGTTTGTTCAGAAAACACTTATCTCCCATGTGCACAGCCACTGAGAATCCTAAGTGAAGAAGAAATAGCTTCTGCCTTGAGGAAACTACAGATCTTTTTTTTTTTTTTTTCCTTTTGGCTTCTGAAAAGGAGTAATAAAAGCAATACTAGACTGTTTGGAGATAAAGAAAGAAAATGGAGTCGACCTTTATCTTTAGCATTATTAGCAAGGACCACTGCTCTACCAGCATCCCCATTAATTCTGTGGTGGCTATAATTTCTTTAAAGGGCAAAATCTTTCACTTGATGCATACTATAGGAATGTCTATAAATACAAACACCCCTGAGAGGAATCTAGTTAATTAAGCTCTTCCTCTTTGGGAGTCCCGGGGTACGTTGTTTAATTTCTTTTATTATTATTATCATTATATACCATCCTGCCTCTGATTGTGCTATTTCCCCCAAATCAGTAGGAGGAAAGTGGGGCAGACCATTTTGAGGCCCTGGTATTCCAGTTTCCAGCGATACCTTTATTCTCCTACTAGGATTCTCTCTTCCCTGAAAATTATATTGGCTGCCTCTACTTTCCCATATCAATAAAAGTTATCTCTGTGTTCTCCGCCACTTACCCACTGCCCCCCATTTCTGTTCTACTTCTTCCTCTGTAACTCTTAGGGTCTAGTCTTTCATTATTTACATAAAGCCTTAAAGAGCCATTTTGTGGAATTACTTTTGAAATAGATCATTGACATTTTTAATGGCATTTTCTTTAGTATCTTGCCTTGACATTTATCCCCTTTTTAAAAAAATAATCATCTCCATGGATAGAAATAGATATTCTATTCCTTTGCCTTTGTTGAAGTGTACCCCTCCTCTTAATTAGAGAATAATGAAATGGCTTCTCTTTGCATTGTCTTGACATATTTTCTGGAATGTGACAATACTTTTATGAATACTATTTTAGGGACACATTCCTCATTTGTGAAGGATCTAGTGTCTGTCTCCATTGCAGGTACCTGCCTTAGCAGATTCTCAAATAGCAAAAACTGCTATGTATAACATTTCTATCACTTCTCACTTTAAAATCATCCTAAACATATTTAGGGTTTTCCCCAAGTTTGGTGAAGAAATATTCTTAATGATGGACTACAGCAAACATGAACTAATATGGGGTAGGTGGTTGAGGTGAGATGCTATTTAAGCAGCTTTGACAGACTTCAATTTTCTTTGAGTCTTGTCTTTTTTCTTTAAAATTCAAGCAACTCTTTGCCTTCAGCTCCATAGTATACTTACATTTATCATGATACAATAGGATGTTTTGATTACTTGAAACCTTTTCTCCAAGTATTTTAAGTAAAATGGACAGATCAGTACGCACTGTTTTTACTGCGTGGTTTCATGTTAAGTCCAACATGCTTCCCTGATAGAGAAGGAATTTGCTTTTTCTTTCACTCTGCTCAACTAGGACACTGAAATTTATGGCTAACCTATTGATTTTCTTCCTCTTTGTGTATACACCCACTTTCCCCCTCACTCCTAAGTAAGCTGACATTTCTTTCACCTGACATTATATAAAAGCCTCACCTGTTTGTTCAATATTTGATTATTTGATTATTTCTCCTATATTTTAAACATTTAAGCTATATTTTAAACATTTTTATATAGCTCCTTCTAGATGTCTTTTCACTGAGAACTCCAAGAAGACAAAAACTTTATTCCATAGTATAATTTACAACGTGACTACACAGCTAATGTATAACGAGATGTTTAATAACTGCATTTTGATAATGATTTCAAAAGTATTTTTTGACAGCTTTCTTTATATGACCTTCTTGCTTGAATTTATGTGGATTTATATTGCACTCCAGGTGTTTGCCTGATACTGATATGGTTAATGGGAAGAAAAAAATAGGCAATTATAGTAGTAATGGTTGGTATAAAAGTAGAATAAATTTTAAAAATTAATTTAATATGTACCTGAGATCTTTTTGTTTTTATGTGAGGCTGATTCTTCATTAAAAAAAAAAATGTCTGTTAGAGATTATGCAAATTGTGAGAAATTTTCTTCACCTAAAACTAGAGGTACTGGAAATCAGAATAAATCTACAGGTGAAGCCTCATGCTTCAAAGTAAAAGAACTCCAGAATTGTTGGTAATATGCCAGTAAACCCAAAGGATGAAATGCCAGAAGTAATTGATCTGTAGACCATCCCCCCATAAAACAACATGAGATTACAATACTCTCTTTTCCAAACCTCCATTCTATTACTGTTCCTGGAGAGCACAGTGCATTGTCTCACTGAGGCAAGGTGTTGGCCAGCAACCAGTTCTCCCTCTCTTTTTGCTCTAAAACGCATTGAATAGGCTGTTGAACTTGTTTATATTATTTGCTTCAGTGGCTTGCCCTCGCAAATTACTCCCTGTCTTTCTTGTTCAATTCAGGGTACTGGTAGTGTTTTGATTTTAGTCTGTAGCCCAGTGTTTAACATTTCCACTAGTGTAAACAATATTGGATAAGTTGATATTCTCTCTGAGACAGACACATATAGCGCTTATCTCATCATCTACTTGGAAGTCATTTACTCAATACTTAGAAAGTCTTTACTTTTCTATTAAAAATTTTCTTAGTTCTATGGGAAACATAATTAATACCTATTTTCTTATTCCTTGCTCTACCGCTGGGCAAGGCATTCTCTTCCTTTTCTCCTTGGAATGTTAACTGTCAAGTCAGCTTCTCACCATTCTCTGCTCACCAAGCCCTGGAAACGTGCAGACTTCTCCTTCTGTTCATTCCACAAGACACCTCATTGATCTTTCCAGTTTTATTGCACCAGTTCTTTGTTTTCCACTGGAATTCCTGTTGGCTTGTCCCTATAGTATTCTGGCCCCATTCTGAATTATCTACTTAGCTTAAATCTCTAAAGCCTGAACTCTGGATTCAAGTAATTTAGAGGAAAACTCAGCTGCCTGGCCCTGCCTGGAAAGGAGTGTCCATTTTCTGTGTTTGATAGTTTGGTAGTCTTGTATTTATCTTTAACATAGTTTCTGGTTAATGTGTGTAATTTATGCATCTAGAAATAACATCACAGGAACATTTTGCATATATTTTAAAAAATCATATATTTTTATATGGCACACTTTTCTCTGAACAGTATGACTATACAAAGAAAATATTATATTGTAACATCTTGTATTACCCTGACTGTTTGAATTTGGAATCAGCATTTTATATTCCATCAATTGATCAACGTCTTTTCCTTGCATATCCATCTGAAGGGTCAGTTACTGTTCAGAGTTAAAATTCTAGCTCAATCCATATCTAGAATTTCTGGCTTCCCTCTCTCTCCTTACCTGCCAGATTATCACAGCCTCTCTACCATCTGGATTTTTTAGACAATGTGGAAAGGCCGTCAGATTCTTTTACTTACTGTGTAACTCACATACTGGAGACTAGAGGTGTTTACAAAGAGAAAACCATTTTTCCTTATTCTCTACCTGATGGCTTTTCACATAGCTTTTAGTATTTGGGCTCTAGTACTCATGAACACTACAAAGGCTGTCTTATAGGACACTCGCTGTTCTAAGCCCTTTCTCCTCTGTCTTTAGCCACTTTAGAATGACCAGAATTAGAGGTCTACCTACCACCTAATTGTCTTAGAGGAACAAAGGGGTCTGTCTGCCTGTGTGCATCGAAGTCAATGAGATATATACAAGTTTTGCAGCAAGGAAAGTAAGGATTTATTTTAGAGAGTCATAAGTCCTGGAGACACAGTCAAGCTATAGCTCTCAAAAAATTGGCTCCTCAGGTGCCTTGAGGAGAAAGATTATATGGGGAAAAATCCTTAGTTATGGAAACTAAGAGAGTTGGGGTCATGGGTGCTACTGATTGGACAGGGCTGGGGTAATTGATCATCGAGTTTGGTTCTGGAATCAGCCATGGCGCCATCCTGCCTGGTCCTGTGGTAGGTGGGGCTGTTTCACTTTGATGGGCCTGGGATGAAACACACCCAAAACCAAGATGTCATCCTTAGTATAAGTATAATGGAAACTTACTGTCCTCATGTTTGTAGACTGGAGGCTTTTTTCTTTTTTTAAAAAAATTAATAACTACAAAATGTTTATTAATTAGCTCTGCAGTGAAGAAACAAAATGAGAAAGGTTAATATTACCATTAAGAAGACAAAATTGACATAGTGTGCTTTCTGATAGGATGCACTGAGAACACAGCACCACATTTGTAATATTCCTGCCCGCAAAATCACAACTTTAATCATGGGGAAACACCAAACAAACCCAAATTGAAGATCATACATAGTATCTGGCCTTCAGAAATTCCAAGAATGTAAAAGACAAAGGAAGGCTGTGAAACTGTCCTGGTTTTGATAGATATTCTGTAATTTTGTAGAATAGTGCCTGTTTATAGGCCATCATGTTTGCAACTTCCTCTTAAATGCTTTAGAAATTATATATAACTTATATCTCATATATTTATATATGTGAGATAATGAGAAGGGGAGGGAAAGAAAAAAAAAGGAAAGAGAGAGAAAGGAGGAGAGAATGATAAAATATTAACAAGTAGGGAACCTGGGTCCTGGGTGAAGGGTATACAGAATTTCTTTGTGCCATTTTCTATAACTTTGATCTCGAACTTAAAAACAAAAAAATTAAAATAGAGAATGTAGCTATTGAATACTGAATAACATATTCTTCAGAAAAAGTACCCTTGACACAGTACTAGAGATAGATATTGCTAGGATACTAAATAAAATAAGTGGCTCAGAGAGACAGCAGGCTTCAAAGATGTGTTCCCAATGCCAAAGCGGTGCAAAGCCAGAGAGCAGATGTGGCTGCCTGGATCCTGATTCCAACTTCTTGGTGAGACACTGGTGCTATCACCCTGTCCCTTCCTCCAGTGATGTAGGAGAAGTAGCAAGAGGAATGTAGCAATGTAATAAAAGATTCAAAAGCCAAAAAAACAACAACAAAAAAAGGATTTGACACTGGCCAAAACCTTACGTCCTAAGGCTTAATGATTAAGGGAGTAGGCATACAAAGGTAGAAGGATAAGAGTGGAAAAAGCAAGTGAGTCATAATGCCATTATAGTAGACAAAGCCTACAGGAATCAGAGAAAAAGCTATCTTAAAGAAATGAAGTCTGAGTGTGGTTACAACCTCCCATCAAAGTATCCTGCCCATTTTATAGCTCAGGTTCTTCCCCACACACATCTAGAGCACTGTGGGGCATCCATCCCAGGTGACATACACCATAGAATACAAAGATGAATTAGATCATCTATTGCTTATAGAGACCACACATCTAGATGCAATGTCTGCTAAATACTTGTGTTGGCACTATAGATCTCATACCCCTCAGCAGCTCTTTCTATATTAAGTATATGGGTCATAACCTGAGCAGTCGTGTCCATCTCTTCCATTGTGCACTCACTGTTAAAAACTCACTATTACCGTTGAGTATTGATCCTGTAGCATTAATGAATATATACAAATATAACATATATATTACAAATATTATATACACATATACATATATATGAGATATAGTGAAATACAATGTTTGTATGCATGTAAGAATATATGTATATAAAAACATAACACTTTACAGAAAGACTCCAACAATTCATAACATAACATTAGCTACTTATTTCAGTTGTCGATATATTATGAACTGTTTTCATGTCATCAAATATTAAATAACTTCATAATAATATGAGTCTACACTGTATGGGGGCATCAAATTATATGATAAATCCCCTACTTCTAAACAGTGAAGTTATTTATATTTTCCCACTATTCATAATGATCTTTAGAGTTAAAATTAAATATGTATATGATTGTTCTCTCTGCATAGATACCTAGAAATAAATTTTAAGACTTTTGATAAGAAATGCTAAATCAATGGACATTTACTTTGCATATTCTAGTTGCAAATGATTGTAACATTCTCTCTTAGTAACAGATTTTTACATTGGAATAGATATGATTATTTAGGAATAGTCATACCCCTTTAAGACCTCTGGGGCCAAGTTTTAATGGAGTGTCCAAGAGTAAATCTGAATGATATTTTTCTGAATTTACCAGGAATCTGTGCTTTAGTAAGCAGCAGTGAACTCTCAAACTCCTCTGAACTAGAACAGTCGGTTCTTATTAACAGTTGAAATATATTGTGTGACTGTGTCCTCTCCTGAATAGGCTGAGGTGACAGTTATCTGACTTCCTGGGATTGCTGGAACATCAGTTGACTCACATTTAATTTGAGGCTTTGAGATTTTCTCCTACCTTTACTAGACCAGTTTGTCTCATCCATCTTTTTTAACTATGCCAGACATCTACCTGAACCACAGAGCTATAGCCGACCTTGCCTTCAAGGTCTTCTTTAATTCTTATATTTGTTATTATTTTCATTAAAGAAAATTTTATCTAATTCTCATTTTTTTATTAATAGAAGACAATGCTTGCAGCAAAAGGTATGCCACTTAAAAGTACACTTTGCAAGTAAAGATAGAAATAGTTGGAATGAGATCTTGTAAACACCTAAGTTATATTTTAATCGGAATTGGAAAGTGGATATGTGATTATTACTACATTTCCAGTATCATTTAATTACATCTTAAAAAGTTCAAATATATTATTTTCTAAATATTAAAAAAAGAGCAGATTTACCTGGGAAGGGGCAGAGACTTCTCAGTTATTAAACTCAATTATTTTTTTCCTATTCAGGATTGTGTTGATGTTCTCCTGATGAAGGTAGAAGCTGATTAAAATGGTAAAATTTAGCTTATTTTGAAGTCTCAATAAAACTAGTGGTTTTAAATCATCCATTCAATAAATATTTGATTGTGCTTCTTCTATACCCAAGGTACTATTCTAGTGCCTTTAGCACATTGATAAATGAAAGTGACTAAAATTACCTGTGCTGCAGGAACTCACCTTCTAGTGAAGGAAGATAAACAGTGAGCAATTATTGTAATTGTATGTTATGTTTGTATATTATATATATCATGCAGCATATTTAGTCTGCATATTTAAAATATACAGAATATCTTACAATATTTTAGAAAATGGTATGAAAAAATAGAACTGAGAAGTAGGATCTGCAGTATAGACTAGGGGGCAGATTGTGGTATTAAATAAAGTAGATGGTTTAGGCTTTACTGAGAGGAAGAAAATATTAAAAGACGCTAAGGAAGTAGCCTAGGGTTTCCTGGGACTATAGTGATTCCAGACAGAGGGGACAAGCAGAATAGAGGCCCTCAGGGGGAAGTGAGCTCTCATGATCAAAGCATAGCAATGAAGCCACGAATGTCTGGAATGATTAAGAAAAATAACTAAGAAAGAGTTGTTGGTGATAAATGGAGGGATGTTTATATAGGCCCTTTTGGCTAATGAAAGACTTTATTACTCTGAGTAAATGGAGGAGCAAGCCTCAGAGGTTTTGAGAAGAGGGTGACATGATCTGACTTAGATATTTAAAAGGCTCTGTCAGGCTACTGTGTTAAAAATTGACTGTAAAAATAGAAAAAAGGCAGAAGAAGGGATACCTCATAGGAGGCCTGGACCAGGGTGATAGCAGTGGAGATGTATAAAGTGGTCTATTTTTGGATATGTTTTGAAGGTAGTTCCAGAGGGATTTATTGACAGGTTGTGAGTGCTACAAAAAGAGATGAGACAAGAATAATGGAGCAACTGGGATGAAAATATGATCAGTAGAGATGGTGAAGACCACAGATAGCAGGATTGAGTGGAAAATCAGAAGTTCAGATTAGGACATCATAAGTTTAAAATACCCATTACACATTCAAGTGGAGATATTGAAGAAGCAGTGAGATATTATAGAATGGTGTTAAAGAAAACAGTCTGGACAGAATATTCATGTTTGGGAATCTTCAGAATATAGATGGTATGTAAAACTATGAGAGAGCATGAGATCACAGAGAAAGTAAATGTAAATTAAAAAAGCCGAGAACTAAGACCTGACCTTCTCTAATTTAATTAAGAGGTTGGGATATCATATGAGGAGTACCAGCAGAGGAGACTGAGAAGGACCAATCATGAGTAGTAAGAAACCCAAAAGATGTAGTGCCATGGGTCACAAGTGAAGAATATGCATCAATGAGAAGTAATTGGTTGTGTCAGATTGCTTCGGATGTGTCAAGTAAAAGGCAGATTGAGAATTTCGCCATTGCATTTAACATTATTGAGTCCACTGACAGCCTTGATGAGAGTAGTTTTTGTGAGCTGATGGGATTAAAGCCCAAGTTAAGTAGGTTTAAGAATGAATGAATTGAGAAGATTTAGTGTGTGTGTGTGTGTGTGTGTGTGTGTGTGTAGATAATTAGTTTGAGGAGTTTTGCCATGAAGGAGAGCAAAGAAAAGGGCCAGTAACTGGAGGGGAAATAGTGTTCAGGAGATGGTTGTTTTTTTTTTTTTTAAATGGGAGAGGTAATAGCATATTTATATGAAAATGATCCAGTAGATAGTGAAAAATTAATGACATGAAAGAAAGAAAGAATTACTGGCTCAGTGTCCTTGAGCAAGCAAGATAGGATGGGACCTAGTTCATAATGGAAAGGAACTTGTTGGAGAAATTTTAACATATTTTGATATCGTATAATGATATGGTCATTATAAATAGTTAAAGGAATGCAAGATTCAGAGTGTAGGTTGGCGGCGTGTGGATAGGTATCTTGGATTATTGTCATTTCTTTCTAGGTTTTTATTTTTATTTTTTTAATTTTTAATTTTTATTTTATTTTATTTTTTTTAGGCAAGGCAACCCTTGGTTGACCTCACAGATTGCAAGGACCTTGTCAGCTTACAATCCATAATTTTTTAATTTTTTTATACGTACAGCACCTGGTCTTCCTAGATGGTCTCCCATCCAAGTACTAACCAGGCCCAACCCTGCTTACCTTCCGAGATCAGATGGGACTGGGCTTGTACAAGGTAGCATGACCGTAGACTAGGTTTCTAATTCTTTACCAGAGTTCATGAGGATGGCAACCATAACCATCATATCTACTATGTGTGCCTAGTGCCTAGGATGGGTCTTGGCACATTAAATAGGTACTTAATAAATATTTTCAAATTGACTAATTAGATGAAGAAGGTATTTTCTTTTCTTTTATCTATATTTCTTTAATTTAACATGATGACATTTTTTTAAAAAAAAGAATGAATATTATTAATCTTAAAGAGATGAATAGATCCAGGAATCTATAATTGGCGATTTCAAGTGAAATGTAATATTTGAAAAATAGTCTACCTTGGGTAACTAGCTAAATACTGTATAATTCTGAACCAAAATAAAAATAATGTATATTGGATGCCAATAGTGTGATAGGATTTTACATTCATGTAGTAAGATATGATAATTAACCCCATGTTATGGATGAGGAAACTGAGGCTCAAAGATGTTAAGTGTCTTTCCTGAAATCACAATGTGACGTGAAAGACCTGAACTCGACCTGAGGCTTGTCTGACTTACTCAGCCCCCTGCTTCAATCTCCCACTTCACAAATCTGTATTTTGCAAAGCTGGTAGCCAGTATTAAAAATATTACCTCAAAACCTAATGCATTGTTTTCTTTGAGTCAGATTCATCCTAAGCAGTTTCTTCACCACAAAAGTTTAGAACTGTTTTCTAGCAATTATATCTTGGCTTAAAGGGGATTTTTAATTAGCAGCCTTTTAAACAAATGTAGAAGCACATTCGAATGAGTTCAGAAAATTTTCCTCGAATAAAAATGTATAGCTAGATTACTTTTTGTGATAGGTACCTACCTTTATTACCCGAGAAGTGGGGGGTAAGAGAAGGAGCTTACAGTATTGAAACTCATCCATAATTTGAGCCCTTGGAAAATGTGACAATGCAAGAAGTGTGAATTATTTGTGCTTTTTTCAGAGATGGAATTCCAGCTAACTCAGAGAAAAGTACAAATTTAAGTCGATTTTAGCTTTCTGATTTTTAAAAATTTGAAGTACATCAATAAGCATTGTAAATATCTTTTCAAATAATATTAAGCAAAAAGTGAAGTTTCCTCTATATCTCTCTTTGATTTACTCCCCTCTTAATTAATAAGCACAGTCAATGCTGACTGTGTCTCCTTTAAGGCTTTTTCTGTGTACAATAAAAAATGTTACTTTGATGTTCTCTGATTTGGGACATACTGATGATTCACACTCATTTTTACATATGCAGAGCATCCATATTGTGGATGTGTCATTTACTCATTAAGTAAGTATTTCCATATGGAAGGTCATTTGAAATTTTTTTCAAATTTTCACTATCACAAACAGTGCTACACCAAGCACCTATGTATTTCTGCAGAATATGTTCCTAAACTTTGAATTACTAATCAAAAGAGTTGGGCATTTACTAATTTTGACTGGTAATGCCAAATTACCGAACAAAAAAGCTGTCTCTCCAGTGATGTTGGCAAAAGACTGCTATCACATATTTTTGCCAACACTAGATATTATCAGTCCTAAATTGTGCCAATCTTGAGGGAGAGATAAGAGGGAGGGAGGAAGAGAAGGAGGGAGGGAGGGAGAGAGAGAGAGATAGAGAGAATTTATTGGTTTTTCTGGTTTCTCTAGGTTTTAATTTACATTTCCCTGACTGTTAAGAGAGATTGGGCATCTTTTCAAATGTATATTGGCAGTTAGTATTTCTTTTTTTTATTAGGTACTTGCATAGACTTCAAAATATACCCAGTTTCCTCAAAGATTTCTCCTTTTAGGCTTTACTGAACAATTTCAGAGGGTACCTGAATTCCACACAGGAAGTAACAGTATATGTGCAGGTCATTATTTTCAAAATAAAAAGTATTTTTTGTGGAATTTTTGTGGATATTTTTCCTTGACTATAATTGTAAATCACAGTAATGTTATGTAAAAAAAGATCCAGGTGTGCAGAAAACTATTTTAAAAAACTATTAAGAACACTACTGAGAAAAATAACAATAAGAGGTACCCGCTATTCGCATTTGGGTTCATATATACTTTAAATGGTTTAGAAGTATATCATTTTACTAAAATGACAAAGGATTATACATATTGTTTTGAAAACTGAAGTATTGTTTAAGATTTTTAAATTTATTTTGTTTTTATTATGAAATAATTTATATTCATGGGAAAGCATGCAAATACATAGAAAAGAATGATATGGAACTCAAAAGTTTGTGCTCTACTCTGCCTGTACACAAGCTAATATTGGGGTTTGCTAAATTACTTCCTCAAAAAACTGCCTTACTATTTTGGCATTCAGACTCATATAGAAAGCCTACTTAAGTAATATTGAAGTGGAAATTCCCTCGAAATATGCACTAGTGATAATTAATGACGAAATTTTGCTTTTCCTGAAGTGTCAAGGATAAAGCATAGCCTTGGGGTTTGAAGATGGGATTGGAGTCCCATTTCTGCCATTTACTAATAGTCTGACATTAAAACCTACTTCATTCCTCCTCAGTTGTAAATGGGATTAGTCACACAAACCTCTCCAAAATACTCTCAGGATTAAATGACAATACTGCCTGACACAGGGGAAAGTGCCCAATAAATATGATTTTAATTTGAATTATCCAATATAACTATATCTTATAACTCGATTTATACAGGAAATAATGTTCTTTTCACCTCATTTATTTATAACCAAAAATTTTTGTCTTATCAAAAAGATAGAAAACAAGATTTCTTTTTAAATGTTGTGACATAAAACATAAGAAATTCACTAGGTAATAACATTTATTATTTTCAAATAAAGGGAGTCTGAATTGTTCGGAAATCATTATGGCCTAAAAATTAAGAGAAAAATAATCATGAACAAGCACATAATACATACCAGTAGCCTCTGTTTTTTGTTTGTTTGTTTGTTTAGCAAAATTACAGTGACATATTTAATTATGGTGTTTCAAGATTTCTGTGAAGAATCTTTTGTGGACAGGATAATCTTTAAAGAGAAGATTTAGCTAGAATTATTTTAAAAATTAACATAATCCATATTTGTGGCATTTTCCAGAACTATTCAAGTATTTCTATTCCAGTCTAAATAAAAATGGAATTAGCTTTTAAAAATATTTTTCCACTGCTTATTTTTCTATTCTTTTAACTTTTTTAAAATTTGTTTTACTAAAGTAATGTCTGAATTTTTTTTAAGTACTTAAGACTTTTATGGCTTTTACTTAAAGGAAATTACTTTTGAATTCCTAAATTCTTTGAATCTGGCTACTTAATCTACTCTTAGCTATATTGAGATTGCCTGAAAGGCCTTGAAGGAACAATTTTTGAGCTGGTGTTTCATATTGCAAAGATGCTGTTACATGTAATCTGTGCCAATAGAGACTACATTGTTATGAAATCTATATCGCAGAACCCTGTTATATTTAGTAAAGACCAGAAATGTTTGTCCTTTTTTTAGTGAGAAAATAGAGGTTTTCCATGATTCACAACTGAAATCTATTATTCATTTAATTAGCAAAGTCGAAAGTCAGGATAAGAAATGTAAATTTAAATTTAGAGACAGATTTAAAAGTTTATATCAATTAATCCAAGTTAATAGCACTGTCTGCTTAAAATCTAGGCTGATATAGAATTTGGGCTCTCTAACACAGTAAATACTGAGGTTTAGGCAGATTTTTGCTTTGCTTAAGAAATATACCTTTTTTACTCACTCAAGCTTAATTTAAGCTTAAATGTGGTAGCTTTCAATTACACACAACATTATTCTCAATGAACTGTTACATTTTTCTTCTACATAATTCCATTTAAATCTTCACAAAATTGCTGAAAGATACCCACTAAGACTCACACTGGGAAGAATTGAAGGGGTGGGGAATATGACACAATCTAGCATGACAAGGAGATAGATACCATATTTTTTTCTACCCGTTAAAACCCTCTACAAGGCCACACAGGCTCTAGAGTACAATGAAGATTCATTGTTGTGGCAGCCTGAAGGAGATTTCAGTCTTTCTGTAGACCATATGGTACAGATGATGTGTCCTTTCACATTTGTATTGATGTCTAGAGATAATCATCAAAATGACCTTGGAAATGTGCAGAGAAAAAAATAACGATCAGACCAGCCCATGTCTGTCGCATAGTCTGTGGCTTCTCAGTGAAGAATCATAACATTTCAGAGTGGGCAACATATCAGGTCTTTAGCAATTAAATTGCCACTATATATATTATTTCTTTAGCCAGATCTTAAATTATTCAAGGTATTATATATATATAATACTTTGATATATATAATATAGTGGCAATTTAATATTATATATAATATTAATATTAATATTATATGTATAAGATTATTACCTTGAATAATTTAAGATCTGGCTAAATAACCCTAGCTTAGCAAGGAATTCAAGAAGTAGAAAAATAATACATATTCTCAGACTATGATGATCATTGTTAATGATTTGAGGGCAAAAACACAGACATTATTAAAAACCCATTGAATTTTCAAGTTTATTTCTTTTTTTGAAAAGAAATAAACAGATGCCAAATGAAAAAAGACAAAATGTTACTTTGATTATAGAATATTATTGTCAATAAGACCTTATTTTAGAGAGAAAGTCAATATATCAATGAGCCTATGGATGATATTATGTGGTTCTGTGGGAGAAAAAAATCAAGGGGCGCAGTGTGGACAATTTTGAATAGTGTGGGAATGGTATTAACAGCCTAATTAAGTGCCAACAGTTTAGAATTATCTAAGTGTCATTGTTTTCCTGGGACAAATAAATTCTAGCTGTCCTAACTTGCTTTATGTTTCACATAAATGTGAACTACAATGTGCTTACATTGCTGCTGCTGACAATAGAACAAACCAAAAAAGATTTCATTTGCTGAGAAGAAATAAAAATTCATCCATACTTGTGTTCTAGAACAGTCAAGGCACAAATTCTTTTAAATTTCTATATTTAGATTAATGTAAATAAGTTTTCACTGGAAAAGTTTGGCCCAATCTGTTCTGAATCTTTCCCCTTCTTCGCTGCCCTACTTTCTCTCCCTGTCTCCAGAGCATGTCCGTGGACTGTTTGTTAGGAGGCCACCATCACTCTGTAAACGAATACTATTTTCTCATAAGTTCTTCTGCACTGGATTCAAGGCTCTGACAAGAACAGCTGTTTTATAAAATGACAGTAGTCAGTTTTTCCTCAAATGCAGTTTCTCTGCATTTTTAGTTTTAGTTTTTAATCTTGCTTTCTCCCCCTCAGTTCCTGAAGACATTTTCTTAGACCTCTTTAAGATCCACCCTCTCTTACCTTTTTCTATCATCTGCTTCCAGAGCTAGACAGCTTTTACAGTCCCTGCCTATGCTATCATTTCTCGATTCCAAATCTGCCTGAGCTTTAAACGAAATCCCGTTTGTTCCCATACAGAATGTTGAAACTTCTGGTTTACACTTGCTAGATCAAGCTAATACCCTTAGTCATTTCATGTCTATTCAGAACCCTAGGATAGACATGCTGTTACATGTTCTCCCCTCCCAAGATGAACTCTATCAAATAATCTTGAAACAGACATTTTAAAAGTTTCCACTAGAAGACAATGAAGTATCTTTCACACCTTATTTCCATGCCTTATCTATTTCCCCCAAAATCTTTTATTCTCCACCAATACCCAAGTGAATAGTACAACTCCCACTGTCTGTCTACCACTCATTTTTTTCTTTCTCTGTTGTCCCTAAGTGTTAAATCACAAATGGAGATAGAGGAATTACACATTAAAAACTCTCATGTGTATCCAGCAATAGCAGAAGCCAGTTTCAAAAGCCCCTGCAGATCTTGATAATAACATTTCCCTCCTAATTCTAGCCATTCATTGATAAAATAGAAACCTGGGCGCAGAACAAAGTTATGAGTCCAGAGGAATCTAACCGTTTGCACTTCATAACAAAATAAAAAATATGTTCACTAAAGTGTTGACTTGAAAACTCTATGGCTATATCATAAAATGTTGGATTGCCACTCTGGACCTGATAGCAAAACAGAAATATGCATATTATTCCAAAAAAATGTAGAAGTTTAGAACTCCATATAAGTTTAGGAGGTGATATCAACCTATTCTCAAAGGAGCCTGATATATAGAAGAAATCTTTAGAGAGCATTTTAAGTCACTAAAATACAGAAATTCAATAAATATAAAATGTAAAAAAAGTATTTATGTTTATTTTCAATGAAGAATCTAGCCTATTAATCTTCATGACATTTTAATAAATCAACAAGAGAGCATACAAAGACTATATGAAGAATACCATCCTTCAAAGTATGGAGAACTCACATTGCTGGAAAAGCCAGTGTTTGGACATGAAATCTTGGATCACTTCCTTTGCTCCAAATCTTTCTTTTATAAGCACGTTGGGTAGGGTTGCTTAGTGGAAATTTAGTTAAAAGAGAAAAAAGCTATTTTTCTGCAAATAGGTAAATTATAATTTTATGGAATTCCTTGTTAATGAAAATGTATTTTATACTAGAATACTCTCACACAGAAATTACTTCTAGTGAGTGCTCTTTAACCCACCGCCTTCAGACCCCTGCAGCCATTTCGATCAATAACCTGGATAAAAAATCAATCATCCATTCTAACATATAGCTCATCCTCAGTCACTTATTATTATGAGTTATGCTTTAGTGTTGGCAACATAGTTGCCAGCTATAGACACTGTAGGATAATAAAAGTTGATATTTATTGAGTTCACCATAGACTGGTTCATCTCATAATCACTTTATATTCATATCTTCTTTAATATTCAGCAGCCTGAAAGGTACAAATTATTGTTATATTTCTATACAGTCATCTCCAGACCCCATATCACCCCTTCCTTCCTTAAAGATTTTAGCTTTTGTTTCACTGTTATTCTCCCTAACATCATCACACCTTCATAATTCTTGGTTATATCAATATCCATGTAGATGATTTTTCCAGTGGTGGTTTTATGACTACCTTCTACAATGGTGTTATCTTTCCTTTTCCTTCTGTGTACACACCATATAACTTTTCATAACCAATAATTACAATCTTTTCATGATCTCAATCTCAGGGAGTCCATTCTCTAACCACTATTTCCTTTCTTTCCAGCTCCCTTCCTCTAGTAATCTGATTCCTGTAATTCTTCAACCCCATTGGGACTTACCATTTATTGATATCACCGCCTTCTCACTCATGTCTCCCTTTTTTCCTGAAATAAACTATATTCCATATCCATCACTGTAGCCCCTTCCTTAAATTTGCCCTCAGCCTCCTTGGCCCATCTCTCCTGCTTTATAGTACATACTTGGCATGACCCTAGCTCAGGTTCAATCTAATACTCTGCCTATTTTTCACCGATTTTCAGCTGAACATGGCTAGAGGAAAATGTACAACTATGTTGACTTATTTCTATTTAAATTCATAACCACTAATTTTAACTGAGCTTTGGTGGTAACCACTAATCCTATCTTATTTCCCAGGTCCACTCAGTCTCTCCCTATCCAGAAAACATTCTTTCTTTTCTTACAACAAAACTTCAACATCTCCCCCCACCGTCTTCATGATTGACTTATGATTTATTTTCTATTTCACTGAGAAGATAAAAACAAAAGAGAACTTTCATAGACTTCCCCCTGCCATATCTCTACCTTCTATTTGTTAATATGGAAAAGCTGTTTATGTACCAATCCAAGGCCACATACTAAATTTGTGCACTAGATCTCATTCTTTGTTGCCTACCCAAGATACTGCTCCAGTAGGTACCCTTCTCTCCTATATCATCAATATCTCCCTCTACTATATTATTTCTATCAGCATATAAGTATACATTTTTTCTTTAAAAGTAAAAAGCCTCTTTTCTCCCACATCATGGTCTGTCTACTGCCCCATTTCTATTCACTCACTTAGCAAAACTCTTTGAAAGAGCTTCTTACACTCTGGTGAGGCATTGGCCCTAGCACTTCATCAAAACTGCTCATCATGGCCACAGTGCTTTCCATGTTTCTAAATTGAATTGTAAATTCTCAGTCTTCCAATTACTTGACCCGTTAGTAGCTTTTGTGAGAGTTGACCCCAACCCCTTGCATGCTTTCCTGTTTTTTTTAAACTTTCTTTACTTTGCTGCCAGAAAACCACACTCTCCTGGTTTTCCTGTCAAAGGTTCACACATAATAAAAGTAAAAACCAATGAAACACTGAAGTAGTAATTAGTAAAAGTTTATTGTGCACACGTCGTAAAGACAGTTTGTAAACCCGGAGAACTGAAATCAAAACATGGAATGAGGCTCAGGGGTAAATCATTATAAAGCATATATAGTGAGAACGCAGTGACTCTTTTCTTCACAGTGATTGGTTCTAATGTTAGAATTTTCAGTGGTTACCTCATATCAACCTTGGGAAACAGTTCAAGTTTTGCTTATGATTTCCAGAGGCATAAGCAAGCAATGACCCAGGTCAAGTTAATCTTGCAAAATAAGCTAAATTAAGCTTTGCTTGTGTGACTAAACTGGTTTTGTCTGCTCAGGGAATTTTCAAGGTTGGCCTTCATTTGTTTTTATTTTAACACCTCCTCTAACAGATTTGCTGCCTCTTCTCAGTTTCCTCTGCTGATTCTTCCTCATCTCCCCAGTGACTAGACATTGGAATGCACAGGACTCAGTCCTCTCTTTATCTACAGTCTAGAGGCTTTAAACATTATTTTTTTCAATGGAAATTTTTTTATTGTTAGCTTAAAACCCCTCCATGAACTTCATCTCACATAGATAGACTGAATTACCTATTTGACATCTCCACTTGAATATATAATAGACATCTCAAAGTTAATTTGACCTTATCTGAACTTTTACAGTCTTTCCCAGTACAAAGCGCTAATGACCTCCTTGTAATTGCACAAGTGAGAATCCTTGTAGTCAAGGTTGTCACCTCTCTTTTTTCCCTCACTCAACATTCATCAAATTCTTTTGACTCTAAGATATATTCAGAATAAACCATCTTTTACCACCTTTAAACTGATTGAAGCCACCATCATCTTTCCTCTGGATTATTGTAGTGGCCTCCTAACTATTCCTTCTTTCCACCCTCCTCTTCTCCAGTGTATTTTTAATAAAGCAAGCAAGAGTCATCTTTGACCTTCTTCAGATCATTCATTCCTCTGCTCACAACCCTCCAGTGACTGTATATCACTCGGAGAAAAAGTCAGAATCCCTACAATGGGCTACAAATAATAGCACTGTCTGCTGCTCTTCTTATGCCCCAACCATCTCTCCCATGTCTCTGACCTTGTCTCCTCCTTACTCCCTCCCTGCTCACTGTTTTCCCACATGCTGGCCTCCTTGTTATTCCTGGAATGTGCCAGATCCTTTGCATTTGCTATTTCTTTCTGAATATCTCTTCACCCCAGACAGTCTCATGGCTTACTTCCTTACCTCCTTCAGGTCTTTGCTCAAGAATCACTTCTCAGTGAGACCTTCTCTAATCACTATATTAAAATTTTCCAATCACTTCCTATGTGCCACTTGACTCCTATGTCCCACATTTATTCCCTATACACTTACCACTAGATGACATACTGTATATTTTATTTTAGTTATTTAATTTTACTCACTTTGTCCCCTTTTTCCCCCACTAGAATGACAGTTCCTTGAAGGTGAGGAATTTTTTCTGTACCTAGAGGAATGCCTGAAACATAGTATATATTCAATAAGTATTTTTTTTCATGAATGAATTGGGTTTTCATTTTAAAGATGAGGCTTAGAAAATATAAGCCTGAAACCATATAGCAAGTAAGCTGTGCTGCTGGGAATGGAACTCAAGCAGTCTGACTCCTGTGGCTTGCGCTCTTTACTTAAGTCTGTTTACCAGATACTGGAGTAGGAGCTGGAATAGCAATGAGTGAACCATACCTTGCTTCCTCATTAGTGGTGAAGCTGGGATGATTACAGAGGAGAGAAGTTGTACTTTCAGTACAATTTGGTAAATAAAAACGGAAACAACTAGGACAGGCTCTTAGACCAGTTTTATGAATCCAGAGGCTGAATCTTATGAGTAGGCATTAGCCAGATGAAGAAAAGAGAAGATATGTTAGGTGAAAGGAATAGCATGTACAAAGACATAGAGGTATATAGTTTCATTTTATGTTCAATTCCCTATTATTGGGGAATGAAAAAACAGGATTTAATATAAGATAAGACTGAGTCAGGAAGCAGATGGAGAAGGGTCTTGGTGTCATGCTAAGTGTCCTGATAGTTACCCAGGTGTTTAGCAGGAGAGTTCCTCAATTACGTTTGTGTTTTTAGATTGCCTACCTAGTGGCAGTGTAAAGAGGGATACCAGTTAGTTGATCAGCATGATAGTTCAGCTAAACAAAGAAGGCCAGACTAAAAAAGCAATACTAGTGATATCGCTGAAGAAGCAGAACAAAACTTTTGGAAGAAAAATCAGTGATTCTTAGTACCTGTTATGTAGAACTAGGAGTGAAAGCAGGAAAGCATTGAGGATGATAAGTTTTTTGACTTCAGCAACAGGAGTGGTATTGCTGGACTAAAATATGGGGTGTAAGAGAAGCATATCTGGTAGGAATGACTACAGGTTCATTGTTTTACACACTGACTTTGAGATGCCTCAGGAAAATCTAAGTGATGAAATCAGTCTGAAAGTCTAGAGAGATGTCAAAGTTGGAGACATAGATGTGAAAGTCATCTGCATAAAAGTAAAAATAGAGTCCGGAGAATGGATTAGACTGTCAAGGCAAGAACAGTACAGGAAACCGTGGGTCGATACTTTGGGCAATACCATGTAGAAATTTTTGCAAGAGAATGGGTCTAATGAAGAAGAATCTGCCACGGAAATAAAGAACCCAAAGTCAGAGAGGTGGAAGATAATCAGGGGAATTTAATGCAAATGACAGAAATAGAAGATTTTAAAAAGGACTAAAATATAAGAATCAAGAAGTTTCTTCTGAAAAGGTCAGTTTTAAAGAAATGATGGGAGCAGGTGCCTTACTGAAGAATGGATGAGAGATGACAAATTGGAATAATTTTCCAAAAAATTGGATGAAAAGAAGAGAAGTAAAGCAATATCAAGATGTCAGTGCAAGAAGAGCTTTGTTTGTTTTGCTTCTCAAGTGAGATGAGAAAATGTGACCAGGGCTGAGATTTTGCCTGTTGACACCAAGATTATCCACTAGTCATTTATGATCTAAATGGCTGGTTTATCTATTCTGATTGGTCAGAATCCAGAGTCATTAGACAGTGTCCAGAGTCATTGCTCAATATATATTTTTTATATTCTCAGTGTGATTATGGGCTAAGAGGAAAAAAGTAGAAAAAGAACAATTGAAGATTTGGAAGAATGGCAGTTGTTTATAGCAGAGGTCATCAAACTCTGGCCAAGAATCGAATTTGGCTACTACCTTTTTTATGGCCCTCAAACAAAGAATGGTTTCACATTTTTAAATAATTGAAAAAGGTAAAAAATCAGAATAACCTTTTATTATGACTCATAATAATTTTCTGAAATTCAAATTTCAATGTCCATATATAAAGTTTTATCGGAACACAGACACACCCATTTGTTTACATATTGTCTACAGCTGCTTTCACATTACGACAACAGAGTTTAGTTGTGGCAGCTACCCTGTGTCTTGCAAAAGTATAAAATATTTACTATCTAGTCTATTGTAGAAAAAAAAAACTTGTTGAACATTGATTGATAGTACAATTTCTGAGAAGAAAGAGGGAGAAGATGGGGTCAAGGGCACATGTGGAAGCATCGGCCTCGAACAGGAAAGAGGATACTTCATCCTACAAACTGGGGGAAAGGGTGATAAGACTGTGCAAATGTAAACAGCATTGTGAGAGAGGAGAAAAAGGAGGGAGCTCTGCCCGCTTCCACATGCACTCCACACTCTTAAGTTAAATGTGTTGGCTGCCATCGATCATGACATTCTAGAGGACAAAAACTGTGTCGTATTCATCTGTGTCTCCCCCACAGCTTTCAGCACAGCGCCTTTCTTTCAGCCTCTCTCACTAAATATTTAATTGAATCCCAGGTGAAACTCTATTATAAGCACATTCCTAGAAACCTCTGCCCTTAGGGCCTTGCATTTAATTCTCTTACTATCTGGGCCCACATTTATTAAAGTTTGATGTGATGTTTAGAGGTATAATGAAAATGGAATCTGGCTTCTTATTTAGTTAAATTCCAGTTCACTAAACGGAGTTAATATAGTCAGAGAGTTAATATTCTTATTAAAATTGGCCTGTTTTCCCCTTTTTTCAGCCTGAGTAGTTCTGTAAGTCGCTAAGGGGTTTTTGAGAATAAATACTATACAAATATAAGGTATTAATATAGATTTTTATTGGAACACAGACACATCCATTTGTTTACATATCGTCTACAGCTGCTTTCACATTATGACAACAGAGTTAAGTACTTGTGGCAGCTACCCTGTGTCTTGCAAAAGTCAAATATTTACTGTCTGTTTTATTATAGAAAAAAAATTTTAATGGAGAAAAAATACCATAGAGTAGCATATATGGCAACTGTTCATTATTTTATTTAGCCAGTGTAGTGAGTTTTAAAAGTTAGAATTTAATGCACTTGGGTATACACTACTCTTTCACTGCCATTGTCACAGTATCTGCTGTCTATACCTGATCCTACAAATATATCGTCAGCCTGGAACTGAAAAGTATTTAAATTTGTAATTGCTGATGAAGTGTTATATGAAAGCACAAGAATGGTTCAGACGACTAGCTTGGGTTTACTCTTATTATGGCTTACATATACACGTGTGTGCACATGTATCAATTATATCTTAAATAAATAAGCAACAAATTTTTAAAAGGGTGTCAGTTTACCTATTACTCAGGCTACTGTGAATGAGAAAATTAATTTTGCAAGCACTCAGTTATTTAATATTTTTTAGTCTCACCAATAAATCTTTGCATCTCCAGAGATAGGTGTCTGTGTGGTGACCTATAATGATATTCATCTTGGCATGATCATGCTTATCATTAATCTTCTAATAAGGCATAGATTACTGAAAGGAATACTCTGAAGTGACTGATGATAGTGTTGTAGTGCCCAATGACGGAGGCTATCTGTATATGTGCAACATAATAGTAACTAGGCACATTTTCATACTCCCATGGTACAACCTATAATCTACAAACTAGTCTAATTCGTCTGTAATGTAATGCATCATAAACTATTGAGAGAGAGAAGAAAGTGTGCAAAAAAAAAAAAGGCGAAGTATTTTGCCTGCTAATTCATATAGGAATTAGAATATAGGAGTTTTAGATTTTTCTTTCAGATTGCATTATTTTCCAACACATACAAAATTTTGGTTCTTTGCCACTTTCTTCAATAAAGCACTCTGGAACCAGAAAAAACAGTGCTTGGTCTGTGAAGTTTAGAGAGACAGCATTAAAAATAGTCTGTCAATTATTGATCTCTACTAATTGAGGTGTACGTTTAAGATCACTTGTTCTAAGTGATATTAAACTCTTCACAGATAAAGGCTACAAGAAACAGGATATGGTCATCAGTTGAATATGCTTTTTATTAACTATCTTACTTTAGGCTTTCTAACTGAACAACACTGAAATACAGTAGACCAAAGTAAATGTTCAGAAAATGACATTTTTTAAAAAAATGGACAAAACATATTTATTAGCAGACTCTTCTTTGGACGGTGTCCCAGAGTCATCCATGAGTAAAGAAAAGGGATGTTTAATGGAACTAATAACTGTACTAATGAGGAAAATCGTGTTCTATCGTCAACATCTTGGTTTAACACATTAGAATTTAAGAGAATGTAAATTAAGAGGTCTATAATTACAAATAAGAAAAATATTGAATTCGTATTTTGTCATCTTCCTAGTCTCCATATCATGAAATTACTCTGTGCATAATACTTTTTAAAAACTAACAAACCATTTTTTATTTGTTCTTTAACCAAGGACAAAAGGTTACATTTAAGTTCTATTACTCTTCTTAAGAAGCTCACAAACCTTTTTATTATTTTACCTAGAAATTTATCTCATTAAAAGGTGGAATGAATGAACTTCTCTCTTGAAGTATTTTAAAATGAGAATATCAGTTTTAAATAGCATAGAAATACTCCTTGTAGAGGCAAAGGAAATTGTTCAGTGACTTCTGTAGAGCCTTTCTTAAAATGACCCATGGTACTGGACTTTGTAGTAAGAGAGTTGGGTGATTACAACCCCAACCATACTTTTCATAACCATTCATGAACAAACTTTTCCTATCCATCTCTTTTCTTGAATTTTCTTCTATCATGTTACTCTGTAGCCAACACAAGTTTTATGCTATCTTTACTCTTCCTGAGTGATTCTTTCTGTGCCCACAGCCTTCTCATCTCTTCTGACAAGGTCCACTCAAACCACTGGAAACTTGACTGTCACATTGTCAAATTGATCTGGAGTTATTCATGCCATTCTTTTTTTGACAGGAAGGAAAGCAATACAATAATCAAGTGATAAAGTGATATCTAAAAGAAAAGTTCAAAATATCTATGCATAATTTGGTTAACTACTGGATCAGATATGAAATTCGGGTCTGTTCGGTGAACCGGACTTTTTCCCTTCAAGTACTTGGCTTTCAGATCTACTGTGTTAGTCATTTGTCTTTAATCTCTAAACTGTCTGCTTCACTAGTGTTCAAGATATGATTTGGCTCACTGAAACTTAAACATTTGAGAGATAAAAAATGCTATTATTTTTACATTTAGTTATAGCTATCTACTTTCACACAGTGCATTTAGGGCCCGAAAACATCCCTTTAAACAGTATCCATTTATCTAAAATATAAAAGGAAATACTTTAATTCCTTATATTAGTTACTAAGAACCACTCCTTGTCAATACATTTCTGCAGTTAAATAATAAAGCCAGAGTACTTGAGTGAAAAGAGCATTAGTCTAAGCTAAGAAAGTGGCCACTTGAAATATTTATGCCTTACTTTTCCCATCAGTAAAACGGGATAAAGTTACAAGTGGTCCTTTTACCTTGCGTGGCTATTTAAGGATGAAAGAAAAGATTTTAAACATCTCAGGAGAAAATTCAAGTCTATCAAAAGGTTGAATAAATTCAAGTTAGGCAGCACAATCCTCCTAAAAGGCCATATAAAATTGGACTCATAAAGAGAGAATGGTTGAGACCTTTTTTCTTCCTCTCCAATAGTAATTACTTACTTTTCGAAATCAGTAATGATACTTCTGTTTGTTCTGCATTCTTGATATTCCACAAAAAGTCATTTCAATTTTGGCAATATATTCACTGAATCCAAAAATGGACTGTTCATTTGGATTTTATTCTCTCTGCAAATATTATAAAATTACATTTACTCTCTTTTATAAATTTAATGCCAGTATTTATAAAATTACTGCAATACAGGCCACATTATAATCTCTTTTGTCTTAGGAACTTCTCCACAACTAAACTGAAATCTTAATATCTTCCACAGCACAGTATCTCCCTCGCCTCAAGAGGATAGAATAGACAAATGTGATAGACAAAAACTTAGTAAGGAATTTCTACTTTGTAAACCCTTTTTCTTCAGATCTAGCTGTTGTTTAGTTGGCGAGGGAGAAGGGCTCCCTCATTATCAATCAATGTGTCAATAAGTATTTCTTATGTTAATGACCGTTAAAGTTCAGTAAAATTAGTGCTTACTGTATACAAATAAAAAGCTCCTTTATGTGTAGTATTAACACATGGACATTTTAGGCTATCTAACATAGTTTTATTTAACACATGCAATGAAGCTTCTGATGACAGAGTATTCTTAAAATGGCTTACATATTGACAGATGTGTTGACTAAAAATATGAAAATGCCTGTGAAGGCCCGTTAGCAAAGTCTGAGCACAGCAGCCCTGGATGTGCGAGTGTGTGTACTCTGAAAGAAATATACCTGGGACCTCAGAGACACTGTGTTGGATAAATCAGTATGGGCCACATCACCGAGATGGCTCTTGAACGTGGGAACAGTTGAAGCACATCTTTTCTGCATTTGAAAGAAAAGGAAGGAAGGGAAAGAAAAATGTCATCAAAGAGTTAGCAATGATGACTGGTACTTGAGAAAAAGGCCCAAGAAGTTTTACATGTTGGGGGAATTTTTAACAAGCCCAAAAATGTGTTACCAGCTATAAAATGGCTATAAGAGAAAAATGGCAAGATATCCTGTCTGATCCAACTCTCATAACCCTGCTGTGGGTGGTGGGTGGAGGAAGTGTGTGCAGTACCTTCAATTTTTCATGTTTTTTACTTAGAGAAGCTCAAAAAATAAACAAACAAACTGGAAGCCAGTGTTCGGCAATAACTCTGTTCTCTGAATAACAACCTACATGTTACCAGCATTATCAAAGACAGTTATCTAAAAGTCTTTGTGCACTCTATGTCTATATTCTAAAATCATTTTCTCAAGAACTTGCTCAAAAACATTGAGCATCTCTATGTGAAAGACTTGTGGTAGGCTCTAAGGATATAAATATGAACAAGGTAGTTTATCTTTTTGATCTTTATTTGTATTTTTCTAGAAATACAAACATGTTAAAATAGTATGGTGCATAATATGTAGTAGAATAATTGACCAAAAAAAAAAAAAAAACCATGGAAGAGAGAGAAAGGAATGACCTTTTTCTCCCTACATTCAAAGAGATAGGCTTTAAAGGGAGGGCACTTTTGAGCTGAGTCTTAAAGAAGGAGCGGGAGTTCACCTGATGAAGAGAAGAGGAGAATGTAAGAAATCAAGAGAAACATCTTGCAGTTAATACTGTGTTATGGACCGAGAATGGGCTTCTATTCTAGTCTTTCCTATTTATAGACAACGATTTATTGGTCAATAGAGAGTAAAAGTTGCCCTTGAAATAATTGCCTGAGAAACACTCTCCAACTATGTTATGTTTGGTCCTTTTCCAGTATATAATTAATAACTAGAACAAAACACACTAAGAATATGTGTAAGTTCAGAAGTCTTCAGCATCATTGCGAGAAAGCAAGAGTTCAACTGCTGGACTTCTGCATTGCAGGCACCCTCCAAGCATAAGAAAGACTTAGTATGAAGACACTAATATTATCCCAATTAGATGCTTTCACCTCAGGGTTTCCCATTTTTCTGCTGTTAAATTTCAGCTGGGACTACATAATGCCCAGCTACAGATTGTTTTTTTTTTGAATTCTCAAGATCTTTCCCCAATTTTAACATGTATCTCATTCTTCTAGTGCTCATACCGTTTTTGTTTTGTTTTGTTTTGTTTTGTTTTGTTGTAAAAATACAATCTTTCTCCTCCAGGCAAGTAAAATAAGTGATGATAATGTAGGGCTCAGCAGCTGGGTCAGAGTAGTGTTACTTACTGACATCTTATTGTGCCACCTCAAATCACCCCTTTTGTTCCACTGCCACTTAGAGAAAGAATGAAAGTAGATATGTGAACCTCCTGGTAGTACCTCAAAAGCGAATTTAGAAAAGCATCATAGTGTGTGGTTGCTTAAAGAAAATGTTGAAAAGGAGTCTGTTCATCAATCAAAAGCAATCACATCTTTAGGGAGCCTAGCATCGAGCATCAAATAGAGTTGAAGAGTGGAATGTGGAGGCAGAGTTCAATTTCCTTGAGATCTAAAAGCTTAAAGTTACAACAGTTGAAATGACTGGAATATTCTTATTTTTAAATGCTTTTTTGTTATTAAATTTATTGATTTCTTATTACCTAGTGTGCAAAAGATAACAATTTTTATGATTTTGAACCTATTTTTCAAATTAATTTATGCTTATATATATATTTAAAATATTGAGATCACGGTATGTATGTTGCTTTATAGTCACACATAATCCCTGCATTCCTTTAGTTTCTCTAGTCTTCTTTACATATTAGTTGCAATATATTTATGTCTGGTAATTTTTTTCACTAATTCTTATTTTGTAAACATTTTTCACTGTTTTTATATAGTTGTAATGATTCTGATTATAATGGCTGTCTGATATTCCACTACATTGATAAATATATATTAAATATATTTAGATGATTTCAAGTTTTAATTACTATAAGCATGGTTTCTTGAAATACCTTTATATTTAAAAGCCTCATTCTTCTTGTAGTCCATTAAACCATAAATTTATTGTTGCTACCTAATTCCACAAGAGCCATAAAACATAGCATATTAGAATAATGAGGAAATCGAGTAATGTAGCCATGGCTTCCTAGATCAAAGAAATACTTTATAAATACAATGGGACCTGTAGGTGCCATTTAAGCCACCTCCCACTGTGAGTGACTGGCAAACAGTAGCAATAGAAGGACCAATTTTGTCTCAGCCATGATAATTGCATATTCCGTGGATAACCATGAGAAATAAAGAGGCAAAGATCCAAAGCATGCTATGGCCTCTGAAGAGTGGTAGTTGCTGTAGTATTCACAGTTGTCAGCTAAAGTTATCACAGGTTATAATATTCAGATAAAATGTATTTATTATCCTCTGCCATACGGCTTGCTATTGACATAAGAAATTCTTAGAATATCTAAATAGAGTTTATTGAAACTGATCAAAACTAGTTTTTACTAGTTTATTTACAAGGCTAATGGCTTTTCTTTAATGGCATGTTGATATTCTAAACTAAAACAGATATGAAAAGAATTTCTGTCCTTTAGCCTGACCACCTGAATTAAATAACACTACCTTCTAATTTGAAGAAACACATATATGCTATAATCACATGTACATAACAATCATATACCAGTATAATAAGGGTATATAATTTCCTTCGCTCCATAGATAAAAATTAGAGCCAAACATGGTTGAATCGTGGTTTCATGTAATAGTGCTCCTTGACAAAAATAGACATGAATAATGAATACTAAATAGGAAGCTGACTACATGAACAAGAAAGAAAATGCATGCCTCCTTTCAAAAAAGCCAGTCACTAGCATTAAAAGCAGGCCATGGGACTAAGCTCATTAAAACATTTGCGTAAAGGAAAAATCTAACTTATTTCTACATGTTGTATGATTAATATAAAGCATGGAGTTGGATTTTGTTATCCGGATCATAATTTAATCTGCATAGAACACTTTTATGTAGTTTTCTTATATGAGCACCACATAAGTTCGGTTGATGGTATTCTGGATTTGAAATTTTATTGTGAAAAAGGTAGTCATTCTTTGTTCTTTCTTAACCTTTAATCAGGCCACTGAGAGAAATTTTGTACTTTTAAAAGTTAGCTGAGATAGAAGGAATTGTGTATCTGGGTAATAGGTTTTGTCTGTGGGCTCTTCTACCAGGCATTGATCATTCAGAGGCCAAGATGGCACCTTCATATCCTTAGAATCTTATACTCTTGCCTGGTGCACGGCAGGCTGTCTCTATATTTAAGCTTCCTCTTGTGTTGCTAACATTGGTTAATGGTATTATTGTCCATGCTATCTCCCAAATTAAAAATCCTAAATTCAGGGTTCTCCCTCACTCTCAGCCTAAGTATCCACTGATTTACTTCCTCAATATCTTTCCTCTCCACCCCAGTGCTGCCGCTGTCTTCATTCAGAGTTTTTTAACATTTTTCTGGGATATGACAACAGTCTCATTTGGTCTGTCTGATTCCAGGCCTTCTCTCCAATTCATTCTCCAGAGTTACCTCATAAAACACAATTGTAATCAAGCTAGTAATGAATACAAACTGACTCTAAGATGAATGCCAACATACAAATACACAATCTCATCAAGATCAAATATCCTCACCATTTTCACAGTAAAATTTTGTTTCCTTCATACATTAGTCATGCCTCAGAATCTGCATATATTCTAGCCCTCTGCCTAGAGTACTTTTTTCCTTTTCCACAAAACAACACTTAGTCATTCCTTAAGATTTATTTACCATGTCATCTCTTCTGTAAAGCCCACCATGACTACCTTAGATAATATGCTCCCAGTAGAGCCACCCTGCATTAAAGCCATACTTCCTGGGTTTGGATACTGAGTTTGTCACATTGGCAAGTCACTTGACAAGTCTGTCCCTCAGCTGTCTCATCTATGAAATGGAGATGCTAAGAGTAGCTACCTCATAGGCTTGTTGCGATGGTTATATGAGTTAATACATGTAAAGCACTTCAGTCTTAGTAAGTGCTTGACAATTATTAGCTATTTTTATATAGCATTATTCACTCCTGTCTTTATGTTCATATATACTCTATTATAGAACTTACCCCAGTATGTTGTAACTATATTTATAATTGTCTCTACCTCTCAGTGGAGAGCCACTTAGCTCAAAGACTGTGACTTATTCATCCGTCTCTTTAAACTGTCAGAGCTTTGAACCAGGTTCTGAACATATAGTACTCAGTGAATGTAAAGCGAATAAATGTATGAGTGCATGCATGAAACAATGAGTGAACTCGGGTAAATAATATGCCAAAATTGTTTCTGTATGTCTGTGTTATTGAAATCAAAGTAGAGTCAACCTATTAGCCAAGTATTTTGTAGACTAGTGTTGGTGAAATAAAATATAGGAAACTTTTTGTTATAGGAAATTCTTTTTCTTATTCCTTGACCCCAAAAGTTGTCTCATAGCCCTTTTAGTTATGGTGCAACCTTCCCATTGACATGGAAAAGCCACTGGTCCTATTAAGTAATTCTTTTTTTTTTTACCTGCTCTGTTCATGTTTGATTTTTGCATATGCGATTTAACTCCATAGTTTCTGTCCCAGGTTAGACATCTAATTTGGCATAAAAAGAAATCATTATAATTAACTTTGATAGTCACTAAGAAATAAATGTATCCTTTGTGTTCTCAGAGAGGAGGTTTGCTTCATTTACTCCTTTCTCTTGATAAATGCTGTTTTCTAATGTCTTTGTGGTGATAAAGAGACTGAGGGTAGGGGGGAAAATCTGTATACTTTCTTCTCCTGGTCATTTTGCATAAAGACTTCTTTGCAGCCATGTTCAGATGATTTATGTGCATATTGTGTGTGCAGTAGCAGCAATTATAGAACTATTCCTACCATTTAACCTACATCATTCTGAGTGGCCATTCATTGGCCGCTTAACTTAACATCTGCTACTTGTGTAGTCTAATATCCAGATGGAATGAAGAATCAGAAGGATAAGACTCCAATAGGCTTGTTTATTTTGATAGGTAATGATGTGTGTGTAGGTGCTGTGCTTTAAGTTTTAGTTTACATTATCCAAAATTATCTTTTTTTATCTTTGCAGAATTAGGACATACTTGTCTTTCATTTTTTTCCTAACTTAGAAATCAGATAACAGAAATAAATAACAAATAATCTCCTCTATGTACTTTATTTAAGGAAGGTGCTATTGTTTTACAGCCTTTCACAGCCTCCCAAACTGATCATTAACGATATTTAATATTAATAATTTTTATAATATTTGAAAGTTGACAAACTCGAGACAATGCAAATCAAAATACTGCCTGTGAAATTACAAAATCTGTCTAACAAAACTAGTTTAATGCTCTCTACTTGTCATATATAATTGGTAACTGAATCATACAATCATTGACTTTTAAGATTATAAATGAGATCAGAGACCAGTTTTTCCAACCAATTTTAAATGCTTGCTTTCTTTGTGACAAATTCCTTTCTCCCCATTTCTCAATCATTACTTTTAGTTCAGGCCCTTGTTATTTCTTCCCATCTCTCTTCATCAGACTCCTTGCTGCTGCTTCAGTTGTCCACCTGTCGAGTCACTCCTCAACTGTCATAGTTGTCGTCTTTATTTATCACTTTGACCATACCTCTTTAATTATGCCTTGGTGATGTCCCAAAACCTTATACGTTGCAAACATCTTCTCACCTCAAGCTTCAGAGCACTTCAAGAGGGAGGACCAGACTTCCTTTTTCTCTTTCACCCTCCCAACACATGATTAAATCTCCTGTCACCCAAATTTTCTCAAAGTTCCTCTCATTAGTTAGTAAAGCTTTTGCTGTTGTTTCTGAGCATTTCCCAAAGTATCATTTTGTGACTGGGAATCCCCTTTTCTCCCAGGTAGTTACCCAGTCTCTTAATTGTTAGTTCTATTCCTGCAATACAGTCTTTTCAGATAACTCAGTCTTCCTTTGCTTTTGATACTGCCTGAGTATTTTGCTTCTCTTTTCCACCTTCGTATTTTCTTTAAATGCACGCATTAAATGCATCCATTTTATTGAATGAAATTCTGTGCTTTCACTGAATATGTATATCAGACTGTCCTTTTGTGTACTTTTAGGTTTATTATGTTGTCTCTGTCATACATTTGTAAATATTTTCCAGCTATCAATTGCTCAGTAACTACCACGACAATTAGTGGCTTAAAAGAGCAACCATTTTATTATGTCTTATGAATTCTATAGGACAAGAATTTGAGAAAAGCTCAGCTAAGGGATTCTTCACCACATAGTGACAACTAGGATTACTTCACTGTGTCCGGTTGGTTGGTCAGTAGGTTTGGAGCGGCCAAGATGGCTTCACGTATGTGTTAGGCATCAGGAATGGCTAGAACACAGAGCCCGGTTAGGACTTTGACCAGAATGCCTGTATGTGGTTTCACCATGGTAGTCTTAGGGCAGTCAGTCCTCTTAAGTGCATTTCAAGGCTCCTGGAGAAAGTGTTCCAAGAGGCTCAGGAGAAGCTACAAGGTTTCTTAGGACATAGCCTAGGAATTTCCAGAACATTACTTCTGCAGGCTCTATTAGTTAAGCAAATCATTAGACTAGGTTAGAATAAAGGTGAGGAAAATTAGACTCAACCTCTTCAGGAATAGCATAAAATGAGCAGCCATCACATATATAAATTTGACATATGATAAATTATTTTTAATTATAAAAAATTTTCTGATTTAGAAAACAATATTGAAAATAAAGAAATTGTGTTGATTGTACATAAAATATATGTTGAGTCAATAAAATATTCAAAGTTTAAAAACATTCAAACTTTAAAAAACATGTCCTTACTTTACCACCCTCCCATAACATACTCAGCAATTTTTTTTCAGCTAGATGGACTATAATCATCTTGGGAACAGTATATAAATATATTATTTTTGTATCCCTAGCAACTGTTTCAGAGCTTGGTACACAGTAACCTCTCAATAAATGTTTGTTGAATTGAATTGAATTAGTCCTGGATTTTGAGGCTCTTATGGCCAATTTATTGACTACTCTGAATGTGTTGTAAAGTAGGATGAAATGTAGTGAGAAAATCCAGCCTAATCAAGGGTAAGTCCGATAGAAAGTACTGGTATATATGCCAATTAATACAGTTCTAGGAAACACAGGACATATGTATCAGTAAATCTTCTCCATCTTCCTTCATGCAGTAGAATGTTCAAGGGATTATCCATTTAGCATGTCTATGCTCAGATTTCTGCATGAGCTAAATAGCAAACATTTTAGATTACTTTTGACAATTTTTACTTATTTTGTAAAAAAGGAGCAAACAGAATGGTTCTATTATGGCTCTTTGTCATTTGGGGAAAACTAAGCTAATAGAAGTCTATAGTAAGAAGAATTGAAATATCTTTTTTCAATTTACAGCTTTTACTATAACGAAGTAAATTAAAGTGTCTTTTAATCTTGGGATGGAATTTGCTTTGTTAAGCTGTGATCTTGTGTTTCTCTGTTAATTTCAAATTTAAAGAACTCTTGGCTGATGACACTGTTATATAAGCACAGGCACCGTTGTTCATTGCGTAATGTGAGAATCAGAAACTCTGCTGCAATTCCCTTGTCATATCACTGACAGAGACTCCAGAATTTTTGATTGGAAGGATGGGCATATTTTATAATTTACTCTAATCTTGAAGCAATTTTATAAGATTTGTTTCAAATTACCAACTTTATTTCTTTTTTTTTTCTGCATATATTAGAAAAAAATTACCTCTTCTTTCCCAAAGTCCTATCTACTTATTATATCTGTCTTTACTATTATGATAATACCTTTAAAATTATTTTAAACAATCATTAGAGTTTACATCATTTCTTTTCATTTTACTAATATTAGTTGACAATGCTTGGTTGAAGCCAATTTAGGGAATTGAAGTATAAAAATATTGCTGTATATTTCCATGATACTCATTCATAGACTTCTGTTCCTGTTTTGCAGACTTGAAAACTAAGGCATAAGATCCTAGAATAACTCACCAAGTTCATTTAAGATAATAGTAGACCTGGAAAGATATTACTATTCCATGATCATTCTGTCTCTTTCTAGATCTTTCTAGCTCTGTTGTCCACTTTTAAATACCTTTTTCAACATTAATGAATTTAATAGGCTCTTACATTTAATACATTAAGTTTATAGACTACAATTTTTCCACCAAAGACTAAGACTATTTCACTGATAATTTGTTTTAATTGCTAGCTGTTTCTAGATTCCTTGTATTTATTTATAGTTTTTTTCTTATTGTAAATTATTTCTTTATATACATTCATACAAACTTCACATATATGTGGTTCTTATTTCCATTTTTACACCTTTGGATGCTCTCTCTCCTAGAATTTGAAAGTAACTTAGTTTTCTGCTGATTCTTTCCTTCCATTTGGCAACCATTTTATTTCACTGTTTTTGAAGTGATGCAGTAAGAGAAAAATGGCTGCCTTTTGTTTATTTCCTTGTACATTAACATGATGACATCATCAAAGATATTAGCTAGAATGTACATATCTTTAAGAACCCCAGAGGTGCGCTATAAGTCAGGAACAGTTTGTTGTTTTGTTTTGTTTTCTTTCCTTTTAATGCCCCCAAGGTTTTTGTATCTTTAGCATAGCTCTTGCATGCAGAGGAAAAAATGAACATGAGCATTTGGGAACAAATGCATTAAAATGGTGGCAGTTAAACCATAGCTGAATATTTTTTCAATGTTAAGAAAAACTCACCAAAAAGCATTTACTTAAGTCATGAAACATTTTAAATCAATGTTAACCCTATAAAAACATTATAAAAAACCATGTTAAATCATATTTAGAGACTGGGCTTTTTAGCCACACTTACCTATTCTGGCTTAAAATTATTTTTAAAAATCACAATTGACACAAAAAATTTTAGTTATAATTATTTTCAAAAAAATAATTTATTGATGGAAGGCTTAAGCAGGTATATAAATATTATTTTAATGTTACTGTATTATTTACAAATACTATTAAAATGTACTGTATATCTACCTACACAGAAAATTTGTTTTCAGATCTTCATTTACTGTGCTTCTGACTTTTCCTTCTGTGTTCTTTGTTGCATTAATTTCAATTTCCATTGAGATTTATAAGCAACAAGCTTTCAATTATTAGTTTATTTTAGACAGATTATTAAAGAGATAAAAAATTGATTTTTTTCATCAAATTCCAGTAACTCAATGTTTTTTTATTTGAAAATCCACAATCCATTTTCACATTTTGAGAAATTTTAGGTGTTTATTTAAAAACATTTTTAGAAAGATAATCTCACTATAATATTAATTCAATATCTATCTATACAGCAGAAAATTCCTGTATATGTTGAGTAGTCTGCTCTGAAACTACTTGTTAACACTGAAATCAGAAAAGGTAAACCATATGCTTTATTGAGGTATGCTGTCTTAAAATAAGTTACTGCGATTTTAAGAATTAATATGAACCACATGTTCTTTAGATCTTTAAATTGAAATCTTCATTGTTCTTTTAAGTCAGCTGTTCTAGGAATGTGTCATCTTTTGAGAAGAGAAATTAATCATCTATCTCATTTATATACATCAATAAAAGAGACTCATCCTCTCATCTACTTTGTCAAAAGTAATTAGAATATCTCTTTTTTTCATATATGGTATCTATCTGTTAGTGATTGAAATGTTCATTGAGGAGATTTTAAGGGAAACAACCACTTATCCTTTTAGAAAATAATCTCCACCAAGAAAAGAAACATCAGAAATCTAAAGGTTAAAACATAACTGTCAAATCATTCAGTTGGGCAAGGCTCTTTAATAACATTTGTACAAAAGTACTTTCAGAAAGCAGAAGGTAGGAAACGGCTTTTTGCTAGTTCCTCTTCCTTAAATTATTATTCAGCCTCTTCTTAAAATAAAATCTAGTTAACTTCTTTTGAATGCTGGCTCAAACGCTTTCTATAATAATAAAAAAAATCTTGTGAAGGGATTTCCATAAGTTATGCTGCATTAATGACTTAGAGCAGCTTCATAATCTGTTATTCCTTCCTCCTAGCAGACCTCAGCTGATAAAAATATCCATAGACACAGTGAAGTCAGTGGCATGCCTGGCTTTCTCAGACAAAACTCCCATGTGATCACATATAGGCAGCCTCAGTGAGGCTGATGCCGAGCAGCTAGCAGTAGGTAATGAGTCTTTGTGCAGAGTGAAGCTCTTGTCGCTGAACAATAAAGCATACGGTATCAGCAATAAAACACAGGGTTGGCAAATTTAAGAAGATTCCGCTGAACCAGGAAGAACAGTGCCTTTGGTGATGCTGACACATATTATAAAATGATAATCAATTTATTTCGGATTCTAATAAATAAAGACTGCAAGGACTAAGACTACAGCTATTTGAACAGGTCAGTGATTTTATAAATTACTCCAACACTTCCCTGTGTTTGATTGGATTTAAATTAGGATGGGCTAATGTGTGTTTTGCCTTAAACAAAAACTTTGCAAGATATTTGCAGTGTGTAATATGAAGAATGTACTTGAATTGACCCAATGAGATTAAATTGTTGATGCAGTCAGATGTGATAGAGAAATGTTTATAAGATTATAGTAAACTGAAAAGTTATTTATTCTATTTAAAAATTTATAGGTAAGAGAAAAGTCCAAAAATTTCTAATTTTCTACATATGCAGGTTTAATATAAAGCACAATACTACAAATAAATAGCTCAAATAAAAAGCTTCAAATTTATTTTTCCAATATTAAAAAATATTGTATTGCAGTAGTTTATGTGTCTTATAAATTGGATGATATATCATTCAGAATTTATTGAGGTCTTTTGGTGGACTGCAAGAGGAAGGTTTGGAATATTTAATTATTTAAATAAAAAATTTTAAAACAAAAATTTGAAATGCTAGTAATATTATCTGCTAGAACAATGCATTTTATATTTAAATATAGTAATATATATCTATATTAATCTATTGTGTGCCTTTTATTTTTCATGTTATATTTCTTTTCATAGATGAAAAATGTTATTGCATAAAACCTTTTGTTTTATAAATATTATTCACTCACTATTGGAAAAAACAGTTTAGCTTAATTTTAAAAAGAATGGATTAATTATGTGATGATGCATATTTCCATTGACTCACCAATTAGAAAAGAATGTGTCTTCGTGTGTATTTATAAAAATATGTCACACATGACCTTCTGTATGTAGAAAATAACCACTTCTTACCTTTACTGGTATTAGAGAAGTTTGTTTTAAATAGAGAGATTTCTGTGTATAGGAAGAGGAGGGAAGAAATAACACTAGCAAATAATAGCATGACAGTGAACATCTTTGCCAAAGACAAGCATTACTGCTACGTGAATCTTTAGATTTAAATACATAATTTAACTTTGCTCTACATTTTTATTGCTGTATTATTTTAAAGGCATCCTGAGACCTAAATCCTTCATAATTAATTTCTTGGACACCATTTAGGATGATCGTCTTTAAGACACCAGGGCATATTCAACATTTTATGGAATTACTTTAGTGACTTCATGTATTTGTACAGTGACTAAAATAAATTTGTCCCTGTAAAATGCTGTTTAAATCACAATAAAAAGAAATATCCCTTGTCCCTGATTATGCATGCAATGTGTATTCCAATGGAAAAAAAATTAGCTACGTTTCAAAAACAAGAGAAGTTAATGAAAATTTTAAATTGGCCTTCCACATGTATTTAAATGAAGTATTTGACTATGTGGGTTTCCTTAGTTACCATAGTCGCTGCTGACAGCTTCTTTTGACGGGGAGCAGGAGAAGCAGGACTCTAAAACAAAGAGTTAAAAACACTTATCCATTAATAGACATGGGGGGCCGTGATGCCGCCAGCCCAGTGAAGTCGGTGCCCACTCCCCATCGCCCATTCCAGCTCTCCGGTGATTCAGGTATTCTGGCAGAACTGCAGCTCCACAATTCCTTACCCAGCATTCCGTTTCAGTTGCTGGAAGGCTGCCTGAGCCTTATGCAAATGAGACCAGCTCTGAGGCTTTGACTGCAGAAGAGGGGGTGGGGGGGCAGAAGGGAGTTCAAAGGTCACGGGGGCGGGGGGTGGAGAGCTGGATCAGTTGCCTGAAAAAAAATGCACCGGGCTCCTCTGCAGCAGTGTTTTGCAGCAGTTAAATGAGGTGTGCTTTATTTCTCAGAGAGAAGATTTTACAGCGTGTGGGCCGTAGTCATTTAAAGTGCACGCAGGTACGGTGACAGATTTCATGATGCGCCTGATTTTATTTCTATAAAAAACACATGATGAGGATTGGTATTTTAATTCATTGTAGAAATTGGCAAGGTGTTCCCCTGTCTTCAGGCTTCCTTTAACTAGTTTATTATTTAAATCTTCTTAATGTTTTTTTTCGATTTGAACCATGGGTGTTTTGTTCAAATGGAATAATTTCATGTGAGAAAATATGGGATATGGGCTTCTAAATAATTACATTTGGAAAGTTTTTGATTGCAGAGAGATCTAGGTTGGAACATCTAGGTAAATATCAGGACTTAAAACTTTTAGAAGATTTTCACATTTTTAAGAAATGTATTTTAAATAAGAACTGGTATCCTAGCTTACGTTTCTTGTGAAGTATCTGGAATTAAATAATGGAGTTCTTTTGTTCATATCCCACACAACATCATAAGTAGTTTTGATAAGTTATATTTTCATTTCATTTTAGGAGGTTTCATTTTTGAGAAGCTTCATTCTATATTTTATTGCTAAACACTTTATCAGAGAAATTATTTCTTTCAACCTTTAAATGCTTCCTTAATTTTCCTAATTGTTATTTTCTACGGGACGTTTTAGACTATGCTATTTTGAATTCACCACGTTAACTTCTTATGACATTTCTTTTCAGTTAAACCTGGGTAAAGTGATCCTCATAAATGTCACAGACAAGACAAAAGTCTTTTTCCCCATGCACTAAATATCCTACTTTTGTAAAATGTGCGATTACATCATAGTAAAGTCTGACCTGTACCAAACAAATGTGTACTCACTCTTATTGTTCATGTTGCTTTAATATTTCCAAAACATAATTTTAAATAAACTTAATTAAAGCATGATTAGACTGTGTTTATCTATATCATTAAAATTTTAAATATATCAATTCAGTAGTTACAATGTTGATGGGAAATAATATTATTTTAATTTGCATCAAGTGTGCATCTGTCTACATCACAGGTTCTGCGCGTATGAAAATATTTTGAGAAGATGAAAAGGTGAAATGTTTAGTCATGAAATTACTGCTTTATGTTTTTATATTTGCATAAGATATTTTAAAATGAATTTTATGAAGCTTACCTACAGGCTAGTTCGTGTTTAGATAAACTTAATTACTTTCTTTGCACTGAAAAGAGAGCATTAATTTATTATCATGATTAAAGACTTGGTAGTTTGGCAACAATGTCTTTTATTTTAATATGGGGGCTGAGGTAGTTGGAGGGTGGACCGAAACAGGAGATTGGCCAATGAAACAGTGGACAATTATTTCAAATATTTATAAAATCATTTTGTAGTAGTTATTCAGGGCTACCCTTTATCACTCTATGGGGACATTATGACATTTATCCAGGATCCTGAGAGTAATTCAGGAAGAGGAATTTATGCTTTCTGTTAGTTTTTTTTAAATGCAAAAACTGCCATTTTTTTCTAAATTGTTTTGAAACTTTCAGTAATGACTGCAGCTAAAGGCAGTATATTTCAAATAAATTGTTTCCTTCTTATATTGAATGGAATATGCCATCCTCTATTCCAAATAACATAATTGTCAATTTTTGTTTTCTATATATATGTGTATATAGTTATTATGAAATATATGTGTATATACATGTTATATGTATTTATTACATTATATGTAATGTATATTATATATTATGTATGTGTACATACATAATATTTCAAATGGCTGAATAAAATCTTATGGTCAACCATATTTAATTCAACAATTCTGAAAAACAAAAATTTTTAAATTTACTTTTCACTGAAGTCATGCCTGCAGTTTGTATCTGCTAATCTCTCTCTGTGTTCTAGGCAGAGCACAGGGAGGAGGAAAGAACCCAGTTTAAAATTCATTTAGGCAGTTCAGTCCTATTAACTTTGTAAATGCAACTACTATCAGCATATTCTGAATATAGAAATAAAAACAATGCGAGAAAGGAGAGCCTACGAAGATTCTTGGAGAAAACGTGATAATAGACAAATGTGAAATAAAGAGAATTGTCGTGCTTTTGTGAGCCGGGAGAGAGCTGTATATGTCCTGCAGCAAATTTATGGCTTTGAATATCCTGGATAATTTATGTCTCTATGCAAATTCACTCAAAACTTTGAAGTCCTTTTTGCATTAGCTTGAGCTGTGCTACTTACATACAAATCTCAGCAGCAGGTACATAGTTTATGGTCTGGATATTTAAATGTATATAAAAATATCTATTTGGTAAATGCAATTCAAATCAAATTTGGACAGTGAAAGAGTAAATAGAGTCATGTAAAAATAAATCATTGAAGGATATGTAGTTAGTGTGCGTGAATAAATACTGTTGTAGCAAAGAAACCTTTAAGGACTTTTCAAAAATTAATTTCCTGCTTTCTGATTACCAGTCTGTCTTTGTCATCACTTGAAACTAGAGACCATATTGTAAGCTTGTAAAGATTTTGGGGCAAACAGGTACTCAGTGTAGCAGTATGGAACAGAGTCTAAAATCTGCAAATAACTGTTGTCATCTCAAAATCACAAGTGTAGGTTTTAAGTTGTGTTATCACTATATGTGTCCTCCTGATCCTCTGCTGTCTATGAAACTGAAAGAAGAACAAATTTACTTACATAGAAAATGCTCAAAATAATTGAGTATTCAAAACAACCACATTTCTTTATTTTAACCTGGCATTTCTTAAGAAACAGAACAAATGATTGCAGTTTTCATCATCTGTTCTGGAGTTAATATAGCATTGTGTCAATTTTACTGAAAAGTAAAGTACAATAAAATTGTAAGGTGTTCTTAAAGATCTTATTCTTATTCCATATTATTAGACACACAACAATGCTATAATAATACTTTGTGCAGACAGTTGGGAAAACAATCTGTACTAAATATACCAACTTTCCAAATAGGTAAAATTTGTAACTTTAATGTCCAGTTTTTTACATGTTAATTACTTTAATGGAAACAAAATACAGTACACATCATTCTGCTTTGTTGAACAAAGTGGAATTCAGTTAGGCATTAGAGTCATCATTCTCACCATGACATTGACTTATTGCAAAAGGTAAAACTGTTCCCTAACACTAAATGACATTGCTATTATATGCTTTTTGTAAATAATTTTATATACTTTTTATATGTTTATATGTTTTTTATAATTTTTTATAATTTTACTCTTCTCATAATATTGATTGTATTTTAATACAATTAATAATCACTCCTTATTTGAGAGCAATTTAAAAATCAAGTCTTTGTACTTTGTTTTACTTTAAATTTTAAATCATTTAATGGTGGTGGGCAAAGGAGGAGAACTAAGCATCCTCTATACTTCTATGTAGTAAACTTCTAACACATACGTATATATACTTAGTATATTAAGCATAGGAACATAGAAAATAAACAAAACATCTTAATTTTTCTTATGTTCATGATTTTGAAAATCATGTTTGAACTCCAGATAAATTAGAAATTCTTTTTGTTGCTACAGTGAGACTGTCACATTAAACAATCCATGGGAATTTGAGATTACTTTGTCTAATAGGGAAATGAGGAATTGCTGATAGGTATACCAAAGAAAAACACAAGACCAATTTTTTTTGTGTGTGTACGTGGCAGTTGACTAATCATTGGTGGTATATATCTATTCTTGCTAATTTCAGGAGATGTAGTTTATTTTATTTTCAAATCCTGGGGCTTTGAGATTCACCACCTCCTACCACCATGATAGCCAAGAAGAGTTGTAACTTGGGTAAACCTTTATCTCTATGAATCCACATATTATTCATTTAGAAACGCATTTAATCATGCATGTGTATGTGTGACTGTATGCATGTGTGCACATGTGCACACCTTCGGTCCCCCCAAATCGCATACAAGAAAAGTAAGACGACTGAGCTACCCATCAATCCTATTTCTTTGAAAAGTTACTAACTCAGTTGTATGTTAAGATACACAGGGTAGCTAGTACCATACCACTAATACGTGTTCTCATCCATTCTGAAGAACTATGAAGATCTAAAGGGATATTGGTTCCATAAACTTAGTGTCAAAAGATGTGCTAAGAATGAGAGATAGTGCAAAGTGTTGGGGAAAAGCTTTATATTATGGTCTTCTTTTGCCTATTATCATTTTAAAAGTCCTAGGAACTACTTTAACAAATGTGGGTAACATTGTTAAATACAATAAAACCTTGTAAACTTAGGGCAATTCATGAACAACTAAAATCCAGAAAAATATTGTATATTGTTTTCTTGATAGTGCTTTTTATTATGTATTGGGTATATGAGTTCAAGCTATATCATGGAATGTGAAGAGGCTGAGTAGGATGGTGGTTAGGAGCAGGTTCTAATCCTGGTGTCACTTCCAAGATATTTGCCGCTTACGAATCCAGGTGGCCTTAGACATGGTACTTGAAATCTGTAAGCCTCATCTTTTCCATCTGCAAATTGGGGATAATTGTCTCTATATCAAAGGGTTTTTATGAAAATGAAATAGCATGATGCATGCTTGGCACATAATAAGAGCATCATAAATGATAATGAATATTACTATTTTCGAACCATAGGAAATGATGCCCTGGTATGGATAAGGCAAGATCAGCTTGAGCCTAGAGTCAGAAAAACTTTGTGAAACATCTTAGATTTCAATTGATGAGGAAGAGACATGTTTTCCAAAAATATAAACAATGAGAAGTTTATTAGAGGTCATACGGAGGTCATACTGAGCAGCTGATTGATACCTTCTATACTGATGAAGCAAGTAAAGAAGGCAGTCAGTCACCATGGTCATTCGTCAGAGTTCCGACCACATGTGGCTTCATAGATAACTTTAATCTTTCCAAATGGAAGAACAATATCCACAAAATCCTCAGTAAAATATACTTTTCTGAACTGCTTTATATCCTTTATTGCTTTAATTTTTTTTTTTATCTTTGTGCCTTTGCTCTACTATTTTTTCCAGTTCCATGTTGATTTTGTACAGTTAAGGCATTAGTCAACCATCACTGCTCCATTCATACATAGTTCTTGTCTCATCCAGACCATGGACTTATCAATTACAGAGGGACCTCAGCACATACTTGGTGCCTAAGAAATATTTGCTGAGCCAGTGCTATGGAGCCAATGTTATGGAGCGTAATGAGTCTAATTCTACCTAATGACTTAAAAGTGCTAATTTGTCTGAATCGTGAAACAATCGCTATGGCACAGATCTATTGCTATTTTAAACTTCTTTTACATCAGAATGTTGAGAAATATTGCATTAATTGATTTGATCACAAGGTTTTCCCAAGGAAATTTAGAAAATATATCTACATTTTTTTTTTACTTGAAAGTTATTTTAATAGTAGCATACCTAGAAGTGCTTTTCAATAAATATACATTGGTAACAAGTGTTGGATAAATTGGTGAGGAAGAATATCATAACTCTGCTTTTGTATGAAACTTGTTTGAATGGAGAAACTTCTCTAAATAGTGGGTTTCCAACTTTTAAAAGATCATAAGAATTTGGTGCGACTTATACCCATTTTAATTTGTGCTAGTAGAACCTTCACTGAGACTTGAAAATCTAGATATTTTATCATATATTCTGTATTGTTTTTACTAATTGTTGCTTAATGCAATGCCACCTGCAGATTGAACAACTATGTATTGTTCTTTGCCTTAGATAGTAAAAATCTGTATCTTGCTTAAGGTGGTGATTTATTTTAAAGAACATCCAAAGAACTTTTTTCTATTTCTTATAATTTTTAAAATCTCCTTTATTTTCTGCACAGTATTCTTGGCAGGATCCCAGTGCTTGGATAGGAATGGTCCTAAAGCTTGGCCATATTTTATTCTGATGTCCACTTCAGAACACTTTTTGAGGGAACTGTTTTCAAAAGTTCCTTCCCCTTCAGGCTATTCTGATGATTCTTGTGAAGGAAACGGATATCATATCTCTTAAATGTCCTTAGATCTGCACTGGTTAGTCCACTCTAGTATTTACTCAGAAACTTTCTAAAAGACTGAAGAGACACTACTTAAGTGCTAAGGAGAAAAAAACTGTTATCTTCTAATGCTGCAGTAATAATTCCTAATTCTTCCATGTCTGTGTCTTTTATTCCCCTTATTGTGGTAAGTCTTACCATCTAAGGAATTAGGCTAAGTACTGTTCTTTAGTCTTAATAGCAAGTATACAAAATAAATTTTTCATTGATACTTTTGCTGTTAGAGTAGGAAATAGGCTTACAACAGTATTTGATCAATTTTCAAATTTTAAAAGCCTCATTGTGTTCTTGCTTGGTTTTATCTGCTCTTGCTAACTGAAAGAGCATCCTGAAAATTAACTTTAGGGAAGGACATTGGTCTCCCAGCCTATATGGATTTTATTATATAATGTTGCCAAATACCAAGTAATGATCAATGTTTAGGGTTAAGAAGCATTAAAAACCATGTTCTGGCTTTCTATGGTTATTAATCCCAATGACAGGTAATATGGGAACTTTTTGGGGTCCCCCCCTAGCCAGATAGAGTCAGAAAGAACCTTTTTACCAGTTGTAAATAGAGTAGTCATCTATCTCTTTATCAGCAGGGCTTAAATTAATTTAGCTATTGCAGTTTGTACACAGTAAGAGAAGAGGGTATGGGCATTAGAGACACCAGCCTTTGATAGAGGCCATGGCTTTTTTCATTTACTCCCAGGTATTGGGGACCGAATTGCATCACAACCTATTGATATTAGTTATGTTCCGCCCCTTATTTTGGTAGAAGTGGACCTGGAGTGGTCTTATAATTTGACCACTTGTTAGTAGCTGATCTAGGATTAGTCTCCAAATTGATGACCATTCGTTACCTGAGCAGGCATGGGAGTACAATACATCTTCAGTCCATGAATAATCTTAAAGTCAAGTGTGAGAAAATGTCAGGTAAAGCCTCAATTGTGATATGGTGTAAGAAGTTACTGCTAAATGCATCAGCTGGGTGCCGTGAATGCAGAGAGGTCACTTAATCCAGTGTGGTGCTGGTCAGAATATTTCTTGAAGAAAGTTTGGGTCAAGCTTCTTGGGCAAATGATCTAGATTTCTGAAACCTCTGTTTCCTTTGTTAAAACTATCTTGCAGAGTTCAGGAAAAGGTTCTAGAGAATAGGTACAAAGTATCTGGCCCATAGTAGGTGCTCACTAAATGCCGACTTATAAATGGAACAAGGTAATCTTCATTTTAGGAAAGACAGACACTGTTTCAAGGGAAGTGTACTTAACCTAGAACCGTTCTAGTCAAGTATTCAAGCCACACATTTACAGATGAGGGCAGGTTGGGGTACTTGTTTTAGAGTAGTATGTGGCAGCTAAGAGAGCACTGAAGAAAGAAGTTGGGAGTATCCCCAGGAGATGCAGTAGTGTCTTTGGTATACATGGTAGAAGAAACTGAGGGGGCCAGAAAGAAGCCTGCCTGAGGAAGTGGATGACCCTCGTGGTAAAAAGGAACAGGAGGAGACAAATGCTCAAACGTCTTTATTATTTTGAATTAATGTGTTCATAGTGAATCATTTCTCCAAGTTTAAGATATCCACCCAAGCTGGGGAAATGATATAAATCACCATAGCAGAGGCTCTTAACTGGAGTCCATGGATAGATGGCATGCATTTGTGTTTCTGGACACTTTTCTTTTCTGGGGAAAGCATTCATTTATTTTGTCAAATTCTAAAACTGCAAATCATCAAGCTGCAAAAATATTGAAATCCAAAACACATAAAGTAACTCAGAACTTTAACTCAAGGTCACAGGCAACTCTGGCACGAGGAATACATACATAATTAGGAAACCCTACAATTATTTCTCTAACAAAAATATTCATTAGTCAGGAGTGCTCCCAGGGTTCTTGGCTTAAACAGACACCTGGACAAGAGAGGTGTACTTGGCCAACTTGCGCTTCTTACGTTGGCAAGCCACCAGCAGCATTTTTCACATTGGTAGTGTCCCATGGAAACACCTTGCGGGATTTTACCTTGTGTAATCATTGCCAAATCCCTATCCTCTTGGCGACAGATATGTTAATTTCTTGCCAAATGGGTTAAGGCAGAAATGGCCCTAATATTGTGGAAAAAAGATATATTTGTGTTGTCGTTGCTTAGAGAAATGCATATGCATTCTGAGAATGTGTGGAGTGGAAAGTGTTGAAGGCATTAAAATCTGATTCCAACTTCTTAAAATGATTATCTTGTTTAGCAGAGGCTTTAGCCTATATCAGTGTTTGATTAACATAATCATGTAAGGCCAGTGGTAGTGTCAGTATTAGGACAGAACATCACAGCGTACTCGAAATCACGATTTAAAAAAAATTGATGAAAAGAATTAATGTAAACTAACTTTGTTAAAATTGTATGCTGATAATCAGGAACACATCTGGATAACTAAAGATATCATGCCAAAGAATAAAAATAACTACGATTTTCTTTTAGCTAAGCTCTCCTTTATTAAATATTGGAATAAAATCTATATACCATCAATTGAGCAACTGTCCTCTTCATCCTCTCTCTGGCCCAGTAGACAGTCTGGTCGATGAAGCGTGACACTGTGAATAATCCTGCTTTTGCCAGCTGGGCTTTTCCCACCTGCTACTACAGATGAGCCACACACCAGTGTTTTCATCAACCTGTTTGCAATGTCTCTCATCTCGTCATTTGAATTTCGTGAAGCAACCAGAAGAAACATCAAAATTGCTTTCCATTCTGAGTCAAAGTAAAGAAGAATAAGCTTTTTTATGCAACTTAATGCTGACACTGGTTTTTCTTGAGCACAAGCCCATTGCTGACTGAAGCATGCAGCCCTACCTTATCAAAGTGGTTGGAATAGAACGCTATCATAGTTTCTTAGTTCTCTGTGCTTGCTGGAAGAATTTGATGAGGATGTATAAAATACATTATTTTGTTCTTTGACAAATCATAAAGAGATGTTCTCCATGCCATGTTGTAATGCAAGCTGTTTAACATTCTATGCCTCCTTGGTGTATGCCACATCAGCAAGGCAGAAGGGTCTGTGTTAACAACCCTTGCAGGTATGGTTACTCATGCTTTAATCACTTGCAAAACTAGCAAAGAAGCAATGCAGAGGATAAACTGTTCACTCTCTTAGATAAGAGTGAACAGAGGGCTCTAGATACCTCCCTCTTTTTCTGAGAGTACTACGTAAGGCATTTACTCCTGGTTAGGCATTCTCCATGGAGTAAAGACCTACCAAGTCAAATGACCGGGAACTCAAAGCTCACCAGCCTTTCTTTCATTGAGCCAGAGAAAAGACAGCATCTCACTAAAAAGACCTCTCCTTTACCATATAAGGAAATTCTCACCATGCCATAATTACTTTCTTTTAAAATTTATTTCTTTTTGTATCAGTGTCAGACCGAGCCTGCCCTTAACCTATTAACCACTGCTTGCCCTCTCACCCTTTTTTCGATTGCTTTATAAACTCATTATTCACCCTAATGACCTTATATATTTTATTTACTGCGTTTCATCTGATTGGTAAAGGACAGGAATATTCATGTGTGGTATTTTCAGTTGATAGGTGACATTTCTTATGTAGATGTTTTTATTGATTTCACATTCATTCTGCTTTCCACTAGGAGTCAAGAGGACAAATTAGTATTGTGAGAGGAAATGCAGGGTGCCCAATTAAATTTAAATTTCACATAAACAAATAATAAGTAAAAATATATCCCAAATGGTATTTTTTAAATCTAAAATTCAAATTTAACTGGGTGTCCTATATTTTTATCTGCTAAATCTGGCAACTCTAAAGTGATCCTTCTGCAAATTAGATAACTTGCTCCAAAGAATTGGGGGATTGATGCTATTCTTAATGTATATTTTCTGTGGTCATTTCTTTGCAATACATAGCAAAGCATTAGGAAATAGGGACAGAATGTAAGGAGAAAAAAAGATTAAACATTAGATGAATGTAAATGGAATAGTAAGGCTGTGAAATATTCAGGCTGTTAAAAGCGTGATATAAACAAGATTCCAGCAAATACCCAAAGTTTACCTTCAGCCTTTCTTTCAAAGGCCTTAAAAATGTATATTTTTATCTAACTTCTTGATTTGGCATTCATAGTCAAGCTCTCTCACTTATCTTCACTCTACATTCTTCTGGCTTTCAGTATTTTTTTCCAGAAAAACATTAGATAAAATAATTATAACCATAGAGTATCTAGTGTAGTTTATCGGTATTTTTTTGAGGAAAAAGATGGAAACATTTATACTTTTTTACTATTTTTTCATTAAATGTGCTCATGAGAGACTTAAAGAGAAGCTCTTGAGCAATGGGTATACCTAATATAAATATGAAATAAATACTATATGTTAATCAAGAACAACAGATATCTCAAATCACAAGATGTTTATTAGAGTTTTAAAGTAGTTCTTAATTAAATTTGAAAATAGAAAAGGCATGTGGGTGCAGAAAAGAGAAAGCTGTCCAAGTAAAGAAATCATGTGCTACACAAATAAATGAAAAAATAAAATAAACTAGTGTTAGACAAGGAGAGAATATTGGCTTCAAAATGCAACTGAACATATTGAAGCCTCAGTGAGATTCTCTGGAGTGGTACCTAACTGGGTGACTCCTTGTCTACTGGCCATGTTAATTGAGTGATCAAAGGGCTGACATCTGACCCAAGATGGGCTAAAACATTGCTCACCCTTTGGAACATTAAACTTGAACTGCAAGACATAGAGCAGTTGCTGGGGTTAAACCTGGTAACAGTAGCACATTAGAGAAAAGATCAAGGAATTTCTACAGACATTCTGCATTTAGGCAAGGGCATCCTGCATTTCCTCAGTTTTAGATTTTAGCTCTCTTAGCCTGTATGAAGTAGCTCAGTATTTTTCCAGCAGATGTCTTTGTGCTTAAGTTAGCTAGAACTGGCTTTTGGATTGCTTGCAAGCA
>NW_006442484.1:38050251-38051965 GCF_000325575.1 Pteropus alecto
CTTATTTAATCATATAGACAAGATATTTTGTTAGGAGAGAGAGTGGTGAACGAGAGGAACATGATTTCTGCTTCATGGAACTTTCAGTTAAGCGGAGAAAACAGACACTGATAAAGTAATTAAAGTATGAAATGTAATGGTTTCATTTATTTATCAAACATATTTATTAAGCAACTGTTATATGTAAGGCACTGTTCTAGACCCCTGGAACATCAGTAAAGAAAACAAAGACCTCTGCCCTTACGTCTTTTAGCAGGGGATGAAAACAAGTAATAAACATAGAAATACATAAATAATATGTATTTAGAAGGTGGTAAGTACCGTGGGAAAAGAAATTTTAAAAATGTATCAAAAGGAACAGTATATCGAAAGGCCTAGAGGCCAGAGAGAAATGGCAGATTGGAGAAACTGAAAGATTATTGGAGCTGAAATATTGACAACAAGGCTAGTGGCTCAAAATGAAGAGGAAGAGTTAGTCAAAACAGATTGTTAAGGACTTTATAAGCATTTTGAGGACTTTGAACTATATCCTAAAGAAACCCAAAGCTACTTAAGAATTTTAAACTATAGATTGACATGATCAGATTTGCACTTTAAATTTATTGTGCTGCCTGCAACCTAGAAAACACATTAAAGGCAAATGGTAGTGATGGAAGAGAATAATTAGGAGGCTTTTGTCCTAGTCCAAGTGAGAAATGGTGATGCCCTTAATAGCATGTGTTTCACAAATTAGAAAACGGTAGTCGTATTAAAATGGCTGTTATCTAGGCTTAGATTTTCAGTGCCTCATATTTAGAATAAATTGACACCTATCCATATTTATCTTCTGCCTACGTTCTTGTATTCTTTTTTCTCTGGCGAGATAGTATAGATGATGTAGGAGAAAACCACATGATCTGTTTATCACTCCACTATTAGACCTAGATCAAGGGTAACATACTAGTAAGCAGTGGGTTATTTGGCCCTCATGATTTTTTACGATATCTTGTTACATTCACACACATATTTTTAAAGGCGGTAAAACTAGACAGATGTTATGCTTGGTTGCTGCACAAGCAATTTAGTACTTAACCAGTTTCATGGGTATATGTTAAGATTATACCCCCTGTAATTATTTCTATTTTTAATTTCCAGCATAGATACTAATCCTACCCTAAGTGGTCAGTTCTTCCTTTAGCCTGGGTCTAGCTCAGGCCCTTTTAGTCCCAAAGATGCATACAGAAATGACATCCAGTCTTTAACTCCATTGCTTCAAGTCTTGCCATTTCCAAATGTAATAACAAAGGGAAAAAGAGACTTAATTTTCTTATCATCCATCCAAAAATTTCCCTTCTCATTCTTGAAGAAGTGAGAAAGGAAGAGAAGAGTACCAAGTACCACTTTTTGCCATATTGGAACATGGTTCCCTGTGGCCCAATTGAATGTCCTTGATTCTTGAGAAATCTGCCTTGCCTAAGGAAGCTGGGGTAGGTGGGATGGGGAAGTGGAGCTTAAGGACATGGCTTTTAACTGTGCCCATTGCAGTGTTTTATAATAGAAGTGTACTTTTTAAACATAGGTTTCCATCTTGTATTACTTTGTCTTGGAGTTTCTCCCTCATGAATTACTTTGCATCTTGTTTGAAATGAAGCATTTTAAAATTTATATCCTGTCCTACTTTCATTTCAAGAACTTACTTAAAATATCTTTTTTTCTCTTCGTCCTGCTCAGCTAT
>NW_006442484.1:38051980-38063323 GCF_000325575.1 Pteropus alecto
CACTCTTTCAGATGGATAAAATAATGTGCTGATCTGAATAGCGGTAAAATCAGTCGGAATAGATTTTATTCTGAAAAGAGTGGACAAGGCAATATCTTCTTACTGCTATCAGTTATCTCCATTGTTAATGTAAGTCATGGAAAACACATGGATTAGTAAAACAAGGCAGTAGAACATGAACTTGGGAGTGTTCTCTTAGCCCAGCATAGTGGATGTTTGTTCCTCAAGGTTAGGTAACATGTTCTACTACCTTTTGTATCCCCTACTCCACCCAGAGTCAAACAGATACATACCAGTTACTCAACACATGGTTAGATGAGTGGAGTAAGTTGACATTAATGATAAATACTTAATGTGATACCTCATATTGTACTTCATTGTGCTAGACATTACACCAAGGATGGCCAAGAAAGAAATTTTGACTAGGAATTGAGTGCTGGGTTATGTGACTCAGGGCTGGTGTGTGAACATACCCAAGAAATGTGAAGTCCAGGGAGAAGCTGCTGGAGAGCAGACTAAAATTAGACAAATCTCCGATTTGAGATGTGCATCAAGATCACCTGGAGGGCTCCTTGAAGCACAGAGTTCTAGGTCCTACCCCTTGGGAGTTTCTGATTCAGAGGATCTGGAGTGAGGCCTGAGAATTTGCTTTTCTAACAGTTTCCCTCCCAGATGATACTGAGGCTGCTAATCCAAGTAACCCGCTTCAAAAACTACTGACTTAGACCTTGGAGATCTGGTCCAGCTGAGGGGCTCTGGGGAGGATGCTTGCTCTGTGATCTGTGAAGAGAAGGGTTGATATCAGAGATTTCTGAAGGCAGTACCTAGATAATGTAATTATCATTATCAGAATGGACATCACAATAAGTTTAAGGGTCTTGCTTGCTCCTGATCAACAGGACTGATGGCTACACTCTGACAGTAAAAAAGGAGAGAATGGCTTCAAGAACTCAAATGAGAGTTCAAATGAACTGAAAAATGAGATGGAAGATGGAATGCATGGAATCGACTTAGTAATACTTTCAGCTAAGTTAACCTAATTTAGCAGTGTAAAACCATGTACATATACCTAAGCTAATTGAGATTAAATATATATATATGGTATGTGTATATATATATGATATATATACACACACATATATACACCATATATATATAATGTGTGTGTGTGTGTGTATGTGTATATATATATGGTATTCCTGAAAATATCCTTACACTGCATGGAAAGTTTATGCTCTTTGCTGATTGTACATATGTCAAGGAAAATGGGGAAGGTGGAGAACCCACGAAGAAAGGGAAGCCCATTTATCTTAAAGAAAGGATTTAGGAGAAACCATTCCCACTCCCCACCCCTCATCCTTCTCACTCAGTGCTGCCTTCCAGGTGAATAGCCTTAGGAAGTTTCGGAAATAGTGGCAACAGCTTCAGCAACCGGGTATCATGGGGATACAATTCACCTTATTGCAATATTGAAATGGAAACTACCTAAAATTTAGAACTGATTTCATATGCTTCGCTGTGCTCAGCTAATTAGGTTTCTTGCATTTTAAAACTTGACTATGAAGTTTTTGCATACTTAAGTGATTCTTCTAGATGCATTTTATATAAGGCAGTAATCATTTAGGACTTAGGGGGATACTGGTATTTATTTTTGTTACAGAATTTCGTGGACTCAGGTGGATTTTCTCAATTTGCCAACAAAAAGGAATTACATTACAAAGAGGCATTACATTAAAATGAACTGTTTCAAAAAATTGATACATTTTGATAACCAAATGGTCTATGCTCATATTTAATTTAATTTTTGTTAATTTGTTTTCTTAAGAAAACCTGCTAAGTGATTCTTTCAAGGAAAGCTCAGCTCATGTATAAAAAGCCACATAAAAATGACTCTGGAGACCTTGGCTACGCATCCAGCGGTCAAATATTTCAATGCTTCGTTGCTCCTGTTCCTGTTACAGGTACATGTGACAGCGCTGCAGCTATGAGTGGAATTTTAAAGAGGAAGTTTGAAGAAGTTGACGGCTCCTCACCCTGCTCTTCTGTGCGGGAATCAGATGATGAAGTTTCCAGCAGTGAAAGTGCTGACAGTGGGGACAGTGTCAATCCATCTACTTCTAATCATTTTCCCCGTGAGTACAGAAACCATACTTGAAACTGATTGTCTAGTTCTACAGTGAAAATAATTCTATCATCTTGGTCATTTTTAAACCTTCATTACTAGTAACATATATATTTACAATTGATCTTTAAAAAAATCATGATTAAGTAAAATGAGATACGTTGGAGGTATCAGTGGATTCCTTTATTTAAATAGCTTTTGGTGGTGGATTATTTGGTTGTATTAAGCAACTAATTCAATGAAAAAGTGACATTTTTATTATTATTTTTTGAACAAAGCATCCTATTCTGGGAGTAGATGGGAAAAGACAAGTACAGGCGCAAAATAATTTATCTTTTCATAGCTGAAATGTATTTGGGAGTCAAAGGTCTGGGTTAGGATGAGAAAGAGCTTAGCCAGCCATGCATTAAGAGATGAAAAGCAGCAAAACTCTTCCAAGTGTGTAAGTGCATGCAGTTCATCCCTTTTTTTCCCCCTCATCCACAAGAATAATATTTGAAGCCTGCAAAGAAGAAAAAATATATGGTTTCTCTTTAATTCCTTTTTCTGCCACTGTAACATCATCTCTTCTCGTCAAGCAAGGTATAGTGAGGTTTGAAGGAATGATGAGAAAAATTAAGGTAATACATTCTAGAAGCTAAAGGAAACTTGCTAGTAATAGCTAAATAATCTTCTTGAATTTATGTTTCCAACAGGAAGATTTTAATATATCATTATATCATGACAGAAAATTAGTCTGTTTCTTTTATTTTTCAATTATGTCACTGATTATATTAATATATAATTATACAATATAGAATTTATTTGGGGAATGTGATAACCCAGAAAACCAAAAGAATTAACCATATTTTTAAGAGATAATAAGGAACTCATTAAGGCTATTGAACTTGAAACAAATGTACTAAAATCAATAGCATTCCTGTAAGTAAGCAAAACTAATAGAAAATATAATGAAAGGGCAATTATAGCTATTATAGCAGAAAAAATATCATAAAATATTTAGGGACAAAGTTATTATGTGATGTAGGTGATCTACAAATACATATCATGATACATATCATGATATATGTATCATGATAATATGAAATGAGCTCATGTTTTTGATTTAAAAGAAGAAATATCTTTATCAATTTTGTCTTAATAGTAATAATGCTAATAACAATGATATCATCTAACAGGGTTTTATGAAGATTAACAGAGCAAGTGAGATAATACCCAAGAAAGAACTTTATAAAATGTCAAATATGAAGCACATGTTATATTAAAAATTATGATCTTAGCTAACATTTATTGGATACATATAATACTCCAATAGCTTTATATACATTATCCTTATTCTTTTTTTTTTTTTTTAAACATTATCCCTATTCTTTACAGCAATCCTGGAAGTGTACCACTCCCTCCAATTTACAGAGAAAATAATTGAGTCTCAGAGAGGTTAAGCATCTTTCCCCAGATCTCACAGGAGTTGAGAGTCTGGATATATATATATATATCTATATAGATATATAGAGATATATAAGTATATTTATAAATATACATTTATAAATATATAGATATAGCTATATATTCATAAATATATAGATATACCTATATATTTATCTATAAATATTTATAAATATATCTATATGTCTTTATATATATTTTTTTACAGTTTAGTTATCAGTGTCATCCAAAAACGAAAGTTTGAGTCACTAGGAAGCGATGTAGAAGCTTGTACTGCTGAGGGCTAGATGTGCATTCACTTGAAAGTCAAGAATATCTGAGGGTGAATTAAAATAAAGGGCAGGGGAGGATTATTCTCAGCATACCACTCAGCCTTCTTCATTATGTCCAGTCGGGCACTGATAGTTGTCTTGGGTTGTTATTAGTAGAGGCTATCTTCAGCCTCACACTTGACAAGGCTAACTTTTGCCATACAAAAGCACTGGCCTTTGCTGTGCTATCTATAGATGGATGGATAGATAGATAGATAGATAGATAGATAGATAGATAGATAGATAGATAGATATCCCTCTCCATAGTCTTCAACTTTTCCATTATCTCCATCTGCCCCTTAATTATATAATATTGGACATACTTTAAAATAATATTCATTGTGAGTTATAAAAGAATGCTTGCATTAGTGAAGACACAGGTTATATTTCTAGATATAACGATATAATAAAGCTATTAAGGCTTTTCACATTAATTTATAAATTTAAGAGTTTAATCTTAATAAAATTCTCAACTGGATTTTCTGAAAAGGTGATAGAATGATAAAAATCTATTTGGAAAAATATGCTAATGAGAATAAAGGGATATTTTTAAAAAGAAGTCATAAATGTTGAAAAGCCATTCCAGATATCAAATCATAGAAGAAACTTACATAATTCAACTTTTTTCGTATTGGCTAGATCTAGGAAAGTATAGGATATCTCAAAATACTATATATAAGAATTTTATATATATATATATATAAACAATAGAATATTATAGAACAGTGGGAAACGGAAGGAGTATTTAATAAATAGTTGTGGTATTAGAGTTTGCAAAGTAAGTAATTTAGATACACATCTCAGAGCATATGCCAAAAACTTTCCAGATGGATTAAATAGATAAATATTTTTTAAAAAATCAAATCATGGGGGAAGTTGCATATTTGTCAGACATTTGGTAGGATCATTAAATGAGCTTTGAAGCAACAGAAAAAAGTCACATTGCAGTATACTTTAATATAAAAATATTAAACTTATCTACAGAATAAAAAAACTTACCACGAAGCCCAAAGTAAAACACCCTATAGAGGATAGGTTGCTGAGAATGTGGTACAGGGTTATTTTCTAGATAGAGTATAAAAAACACGTATACATTTTTTAGATAAATACTAAGACACAACCTCAAGGATAATCCACATTATGGAAAATATGATTAGCAAATATTTTAAGTATTTAACAACAATGGTAATAACAATGCAGATTAAAACAATGCTCATGAAATTTCATTAGTATAAAATCATGGAAATTTCATCTCCATGAAATTAGTGCTCCTCTCTCTAAAAAGAATGCTAATATCTAAGTGATGGTGAAAATCACAGTACAAATCATAGATACATACATTGCTCTTGATGGTAGTGAATTTTAGAAAGCAGTCTAGAAATATAAGAACCATAAAGGTTCTTATCTGAAGCGGGAAACAGCAGAAACAAGGGAAAAAAACGCATAAATGAAAATGCTGGTGCTTGATAGTAGCACTAAAAAACAGGTTGGGGGTGGGGAAGAAGAAGGTTACATGTCTAAGAGTGAGGAAATGATCCGCAAATTTATGGTAACTTATACAATCAATTTTCATGAAAATTATGAAGACTTTATGGCAATGTGTAAATGCTTATGAGATAATGTTAAGAAAAGCAGAACATAAAGTTTTACCTATAATGTTAGGGAAAGTCTATGTATGCATAGGACAAGGAATGGTAAGATGCCCTACAAACTGAAAGCTATTTGATTTGTTGAGGTATTAGAATGATGGATGAATTTTCATATTAATCTTTATTTCTGTTAATATTTTAGGTATCCCACAACAACTAAGTTTTAAATTTTAACTAAAATCACTTTAGTTTAGATTGCGTGTATGTATACAAACAGCAAATTGAAATGGCATGATCAGCTAAATCATGCAGTGCGTTAGCTAACTCATAAAGACTTTTTCGAGTTATGTCCAACAGATATTATTTGTCCTATTGAATAAAATAGACATGTTTTATGATGTACAAGAAGTTATTGAAATGTTTTAGCTCATTTGTTATCAGTGGTAGTTGGCAATGGTTAGTTTACTAAATTGCTGATTTAACTTTGTATTGAATGAAATCTGGCAGATTCATGATTTTTAAGGATAATTATATGATTGACTTAATAAAAAGTGCTCTTTTTATTTAACAGTCTGCTTAGTTCACCATATTCATATTATGGAGAGGAAGGAAAAGTGTGAGAGGAAAAAACAAAGAATCAAAAGACAAAAATTCCACCTAGAATAATTACTAAATAAAAGATCTGAGTATGTTAACCAATGTGAGAGGAGTAGTTAAATGGTTTCTTGTTTCTAGAAATGTATTTCAGATTATTTGCTAGTCTAAAAATTGATGCAAAAAATTTTAGGAAATGTTTTATTTATTTTTTTCATCTAGGCTTAAAATATGTACTTTTCTGCAGCGGTTTTATCTGCGTGTGAATTTATGGACATAAACTTTTGGAAATAATATTGATAAATTTTATTTAATACATTTTTCTACTTTTCAAAATGAAAAAAAATCTTTTCTTAGAGTAAGGAAGAATTTTTGATAACTATCAAATTTGTGTAGCATTAGGAAATCAAATTTAATTTTATGTTAAAAATTTTAAAAATATGGTTATTTAAATCTCATGGAGCTCATTTTTCAAATTTAAAATATCTCATATATTTAGTGCTTTATAAGCACTAACATATTGCATAACATAACATTTTGTTATCATTACAAGTATAGGAATTAATAAGATTGTTTAGTACATGTCAGCAGCTGAGGTAATAGAATTCAATGCTATCCTAAGCTTTCTATAAAGATATTCAATATATATAGCACATCAAATTATGGTAATAAAAGTTTCAAAATATAAGTCAGTAAAGGCGTATGCCTTTTTCCTTGGACTTCTGAGTCTTGCTAGGTGACTAGCATACTTAATAGTGACCAACCAAGGTCATATCTCGTATTTCTCTTGAGATAGAAGCAGCTTGATTCTGTATTACTGAGGAACACTTTGTTCATCAATTCCCTGTGGCTCTACAGCCAATCTGCCGGTACCTGAGCGCTGTCAAAAGGAGAGCTACGGAGAAGCTAGAGAGGACTGATTTTTTTTCTGTCCTCTCAAGGTTCTTGGCACTTCACATGAATAATAAAAAGCTGTGTGATGAAATATCCTCCCAAAAGGAAAGCATTATTTTTCCTGAAATAATGTTTCTACAAATAAATGTATAGTATTTAGGAAGTGAAAATATCAAGAGGTAAAAGGATAGATATTCTAAATTGCACATGGAAGCAGGTAGTGATGTCTTATATAGGGATAAGATTTTCTAATTTATGAAACAGTTTCGCATTCTTGAGTCCATTTGGTATCCAAAAATTGTTGTGTATTAGGAACCATTGTTGTATCCATTTTATAAAAGAAGATATTAATATTCAGATGAATTCATAATATAGCCAAGAGCTGAGATTATAACCTATGTTTTCCTTCCTCTCTCCCTCCTTTTCTTACTTCCCTCTCTTTTCCTCTGAATATGCAGGGCATAAAGATGCTCCATATTCACATTATGGAGCACCCAAGTTAGAGTCTTCCATCGATGTTATTTCCTTCTCACTGACTGCACATTTCATAATGGATTTGGAATAAGTAATCAATAGAAAACAGACTTTGACTGAAACATTACTATACTGGAAATATGACTGAAATATATCTATTCTCTACCAAGTGGTTAAGATGCCTTGAAGATTTTAATTCAACTTTGACATAGATATACTATGTTATATACAGGATAACATAGGCTCCATGCTAGGTGCTTTCAAACAGGTCAAATGATAGACTACAAGTAATAAATACAAATTGGAGATCATATTTACCCAGCATTATGGTATTAATTTGATAATTTACTATAGCAAAGACAAATGTAGCAATCTACCCCTGAATCGGTGATTTTTTTGAACAATAGAGGGGAGTGTCAGGCAGAAACTGAACACAGTTTTTATTTTTCAGAAAAAGTCTTTGAGTAGAACTACATGACACTCAAAAGCTCCTTTCTATTCTGTGATAATATGATTCTAACAAGGATTCGGGTAGCATCTTAAGTTAGAGCTGAATCCAAGTGGGAAAAAATAAACACGGTCAAAGTAGCAAAGCTACTAATAAATTAAGAGGTTTCCAGATCCTCTACATACCTTTATGTTGGAAAAGAAGCAATTAACCAGGCCTTGTCAGATCAGACCTAGAACCAGCTGCAGATCTGCTATACTAGGTCATGTATCTAAACACCACACATGGACCAGTTGAACTATTAAGTGTTCAGTTTAGTTCGCTGGAGATTAGGGAGTTAAGTAGTTGGAATAATTATGAGTGAAAGAAGATAGATATGAGCTAGTGGTCCTTTCAGAAAATATTCGTATGAATTTATTAGTAGCTTAGTAAAGCCCATTGACAAAGGAATTGTTTCGGATCATTTCATCTGAGAGCCCCAATGAATCAGAAAGTTAACCATTGCTGGCTACTTCTTTGACCTTACTTAGACCATCCTTCAGGCTAAAATGTTTTCTCTGCCTCACAATTTCTGTGAAGTTCTATACCTATTACAAGGTTTATATCAAATATTTCTTTCTCTATGAAAAATTTACCAAGTCTCTCATTCTACTCATCCTCTTTGTCATCTCCTAGTACTTCACCAACATTCAAAAACTTTGGCAATGATTTTTTATCTCCTTTTTATCTCAGTGTTCTCCATCAAATGATGTCAGTAGCCATATATATGATGGCTCATTGAACCATTAGTCTCATATTTCCTTGACTACCTCTATTTATTCCATTCATGATCTTTACCTCCACTTGACTTAGCAGCTTGTTTCCACAGCTTCATCCAGAATATTTTCATGAACTAGAACAGCTCTACAACTCCTCCAAAATATCAAATTTTATTATTCCAAACTCAGACCACACCTCTTTTCCTTCCACTTTCTACCCCACCCACCTACTTTTTTACCTCATCGTCTTGTTTTCCCCAGCATATCACCCACCTCTTGTCTTTATATATTTTTCCACCCTTCACCATTTGCTCTATTATTTCAGTCTTTTTTTTTTTTTTTTTTAATTTGAAGGCCAGGACTGTTGATCATTTTCCTCCAATATCCTTCACTCCATATTCTCTTTTCATTCAAAATACCTGAAAACTTTAAGAAGTTTTGGAGAAAATGACAAAACTGTATTTTCAAACCCAGTTGCTCATTTTTGCCACATAACCATCCTACTAGGTGCCCACAGTCTATTCTCTCTTCCATTTTAAAGTACTGAGCATTTATCAGACTCCTCAAGTCACTCTGGCTCCTACCTCATTCACAGCACATTTCCTTGCCTTCTCATCACCGTGAACCCTGCCATCAGATTTGTCCTTCTCTACATGTCCTTACCTTCTATCTTTAAGCAAGGCACTCAAAATGAGTTTTGAAGGAATCAGTGTAAGTTCATCAAAGGCAGGAACTAGGTCATTGTATCTGTAGCATCTAGTAAGCACTTAATAAATATTTGTATACGTGGGTGAATGACTAGACACTTATTAAGCACTTACTATTTGCCTTTTATTATACTAGTACTAGGAGCTGGAAATATAAAATTGAGATATGATCCACTTTCTGTAGAAACTCTCAGTCTAACAGCACTTTAGCATTTCTCCAATACTTACCATATTATATGTGCAAATAACAATGTTTTACATTGTTATTTGCACATATATACCTTATCTTTTTTAAAGATTTATGGAGCTTAAGCATGTGTTCTTCTCAGTACTTAGACTGGTGCTGGTTCCATTACTGTTAGCTACTTGTAAATAACATGTAACTATGTAAAGTTGTCTTTTTTTTAGTACAACTAAACCGTATAAGTGAAAAAATGCATTTATTGTAGGACTTCATAATGGCATGAATATTAGTGGAAATAAATACCAATTTACAAGCTAACTCTGTAATTTAGGATTGTGATATTTCAGGATTCTGATTTAGCGGTTATTATATCCGAATACATGTAGTGGTGAACTGTGTTTTAAATAGAGCCCCACTGTAATTATGTATTCCTAACATATACCTTTCAGGTTTCACTTGCTTATATATAGCTTTCCCAGGCACAAACATCACTGTTTAATTTGATGCTGTGCAACTATTTATGCATTAGCTGTATAGCACACTTGAGGGAATCCAAGTCATTTTCACCTTCACCATCCTTTGAATCAGCTAGGAAAAAGGCATCATCAAGTCAGATCATTAACATTAGATCACTACAGTTCATTTAGTTGTCATTTGGTTTGGTTTAGGTTCAGGATCAGGACCTCAAATTTAGCCTTAATAAATGGGAACTTATTAGATTTAGCTCTTTATTTCAGCCTACTGAGATATTTTTTAAAAATTATTTTTGCCTTCTTACTTACTCTTTCTTCCACAGTCATGTGTTATATAAACATGTCTCAAGTCTCTCCACTTCTCTCCTTTATTGTTGTGCCACCCAAGTACATAATGTACATCTCTTTCCTGGACTGATGCAGGAGCCGTTCATCTGTTCTCTCTGCTTCTTTTCTCCAGGGCCTCAGCCTCTTGTCCGTGCAGAAGTGTATCGTAACACATCGCTTTCCTATGTAAATCCTTAAGTTGGTTTCAGTTGTACTCGAAACCATGGCCTCCCGAACTCCATACAGCCCCATACGATTAAGCCTCTCCTCTCCTACCTTCCCTCCATCTCCAAACTGCAGCCACACTGACCTTAACTCAATTCTTTGAACGTAACAAACCTTTCTTGCCCTAAGATCTTGCCTGGAACGGTCTTTTCTCATAACAATTAAGTATGGGCAGTAAGTGCATATTGTGGCTGGAGGTTTGAAATACGTTATAAGTTTTCACAAGTTTTATATACTTACATTTGAAATGAAATCTCACTATCCCCATTCCATTATTTTCTTTCCCTTCATGGTACATACCACAATTTGCAACTATTTTATAGTATATTTGTTCATTTTTGTGAATCTAGTTCTTAATAGGGAATGGCAGAATATCCTTGTAGCATGTTAAAACTTCCAGGCCAAATTTGGTCATTAAGTAGAACTAATTTAATATATTCATTCAGAGCCTTCATCTTGTTCACAATGATAGCCAAGTGACATTGTCAAATGTTTTCCTTAAATCCTTTCACACAAATTCATTACCTACGTCCTAAAATGTAGAGAGCTGTATCTTCCTCAGTATTAGGCTCTAAGCTGTTACACAGTGACATTTAGAAAATCATCATTGGAAATTGCTTCTCGTGCTTATCAAATACAATATACAGTAAGTCCCATGTAACCTTTTTTTTACTCCTTAAAGTGTTAAAATAGAATGTTGTTTCTTTAGTTGATTGTCCGCAAACTAGTTGTCTGTGTTTGGGAGCCATTGTGAAGGAATAACATGTAGGTTTGCTATGATTTTTCTTTCC
>NW_006442484.1:38063342-38127096 GCF_000325575.1 Pteropus alecto
AATTCCTTCAGTTTGTTATAATTGAAAAAGCCACAGTCAAGGAGCCAGAAAATTCTGTATCTAGCTTTAGTTCTGTTACAAATAGCTCTGATCGTGGTTAAATCCTTTAACTTGTTTCTTCATTTGGAAAATGTGAGAGTAGATTGATTTCCAAGATATTATAATTTGCATAAGATTCAGGTAATCTTTCTTCCCTCCAAATATAATATGCCTCTGATATAGTCCTTTTTTCTTAAGTTATTTATAGTATCATATTTGATGATGTCTTTGTGTTTTCAGTGTTCATGCTTGTGTACCATTAGCGTACCTGTATATAAATTCCAATAGAATATTCCATTTAGCGCTTTTAGCTTGTAGATTCAACAACGAAAACAGAAAGAAAATCATGTGAATTATTTTAATTAATTTCATTTTGGGATGTATTGATTAAACAGATAATGCACTCAAAGTATAGTACATAATAATTGTAAAAAAAGACAGTTTAATATGTAAGACAGTAAAAATAAGTAATGATTGGAGTAAGGAGTTGTGTATGTTGGTCTGTTGACAGTGAAATACTGGAGAAATAAATAAAACATTCATTTAACTAATGATTTTTAAAAATTATTTTCAAAGTTGTCTTTAGCTGAAATGTATAAGTGAGAAGAAGTGAGCACTCTGAAACATCTCATTACCACAAAGGAATATTCTAACTGAAAATTCCAAAGGAAAGTCACAAAAGAATGAAGAATTAGAAAGAATGACTTATCTGAAACAGTTTTAAAATGCAGTCATTTGATATTATGAAATATTTTTTATAAAACAAAATATCTGCATTTGTCTCATTTATGTGCTAATTGTATTTTAATAATTTGTGTGGTTAACCCTATTTGACAGCAGAATGTACAAGCATTTAGGGAATACATTTTAAGAGGCTTCTCTGTCCTAAAATATCTTCTGCCACATGATTGAAATTCCCACCATTAATGTAATCCCTTTGGGATGATTTCTTTGCGGTGACTATTAAATTCCACATGAAGGTGGCCTATCCAGTTCTCTCTAGTAAAAAATGTAATGTCTAGACTTAAATTGCCTAATTACTCAATTCTCATAAAAAATTGTCAACTCAGAGGCAAGTAATATCATATCTCTGATATTTTGGCTTCCTCATCTATAAAGACTGATAAAAAATAGTACCTGCATTATAAGTTTAATGGTGGCTTAGAAGAATGACTACAGGCACAATGTTTTATATTTACTTAATAGTTAGTAAATGCCCCAAAAGTGTTAGCTCTGTTGATGATGATGTTTCCAATGAGGGACAACACAATTTTTACTAATAGTTAATCTTGAAAACTACCTATATAGAGAGTAGGTCTGTTTTGGTAGAGTGGAAGAGAAGCACCGGAAAGCTCTAGATTAGGGATGCAAATTAAAATACCTTCAGATCAAGGCACTCATAACTGTGAGAAAGCTACCAGAGGCCGTGCTGAATCTAGAGTATACCTTCCCAAAAGGTTTTATATTTAATAGTAATAATAATAATAATCCTATCTAATTTAATGAAATTCTTCTTGAGTCTCTATTCAGTTTACCAAATACCTGTTTGCTACTCTTGGTCTAGATAGTGGAACAGTATTCAGGGGACATTATGAAATTAAGTCACAATCACTATGCAAGTATACTCTCCATTCTTGCCGGAATTAGTCCCAAAAAATCATAAGGGTTAAGAATAATAATCATAGCAATAATAACTGGCATTTATTGATCTTTCATTAAACATTCAATGCTAGGGACTGCACTTAACATTTTATGCGCATTATCTTACTTAGCACAATCTATGAAGCATCTGATGCTGATGTTAAGTAGCTGCCCAGAATCACAAAGCTAATAAGCAGTGGGGCCAGCTTTTGATCTTGATGTCAGTCTGACTCTGAATCCTGTATTTTTATACTATCATGTAGTTTCCCATAATTATTGTTGAAAACAGTGTTATCAATCTTTCTCATTCTAACATCACTTTTCAGACTTCTGAAAACATCTTCTAACTGTTGGCATCCAATTCACAAAATATAGTAAAGTCTACTGCTAATTAATAAAAAGCACATAGATTGCATTTAAAACGAGAGAAGCTCAATAAATATTAAATGGGTTAGTTTCAAAGTGAAAATAAGCTGCGTTTGCTTACTAACTTTCATGCTTTCAGTTTTTTATATTGGCATCATAAACTTGTATTCAAATGAAATGGCTGATAGAACTTTGTCCTCTTAGGTTTTTTTCTGAAGCTGAACCACTTAGTCTTTTTCTGAGTGATATTTTCTTTTCAGAGTCAAAGGAGCAGGGAAGAAGAGATGCCTGAGGAGGTAGGGCGGGGTGTTGTGGCACCTCTCAGGCAGGCCCACTTCCCCGCAGGAAGTGCTTCAGAGCTATAGAGAAAGGGGGTAGCTTGGCAGCTGCCTCCCCTATGATTGACCACATCAGGCTTTAAAAATATCTGTGGGCTCATTAGCATCAGCCATTTACAAAGCTCTCTTGCAGACCATCTTAATGGAAACATGTGAGAGCTTTTATGAGTGCACTCCAAGGTAAGATTTATGGGAAATAGTCACAGCAAGTGTTTGATGTCTTTCGGACTTATTCTGAACTCTAAATACCATTAGAACATCAACAAAGCGTGACTTTTATGTAAATACCAGGACAGAGAAATAAATGTCGACACAGGTATTTCTGGAAAATTTTCTATAACATTTATCAAGGACAGTTTACTAGAAGAAATGGATAGTAACTTGAAGCTTAAAAGTCAAACAGAAGGAGAGAAGGAGGGAGGAAGTGAGACGATAATGAAGTCAATTGGACTGAAATTGTATACTTATATACTCAGAATATGCAATTAGGAAAGGAAAAAGGATAGTAAGCAGGAAAAGCATTGCAGGGTGCAGGCCTGTACTTGGCTCAGGCACACAGCACAGACAGCAAGCCAGTGATAAATAAGAATATGTGTTATAAAACCAATTGCTACTCTTTCAGTTTGCATTTCCCAAAGTTACCAGTTAAAAGGTAGAATCTATTGCAACCTCATAAGAAGGGTAGGTTTCTTTTCCAATGGTAAAAGAAATGTGAGATTTTACAAAATAAAGTTTACTACTACTGTTTACATGTATTGCCACACTTAATTCTCACAGCAATCCTAGAAGTGGTATTACTTTTAACCTTAATTTTACAGATGATGAAACAATTTCTGAGGTTAGTGACTTTTCCAGGGTCCTGTAAGTGGCAGACCCAGGTTCAGACCCTTCTTTGATATGCAGTTCTTAATCTAGGCTTGACTTTAATACTTGCAGAAATCTATGTGGGTGTGATTTAATTTTCTAAGTGTTAATGGTGTGTGGAGTCCTTGCCCCTCTCAGGATAGAAATCAGGGGAGTGGGCAAAATAGTTTTTCAGAGAGGAAGGTTTATTAAAGTAAAAGCTGGTGCACCAAGGGAACACACTCCAGAGGAGAATGGATGTGGCTCCCGGAAGTTTACAGGTATAGAATTTTTGTGGGCTCTTGATGTTAGGGGCCACCCCTTTCTCTTTTCTCACCTGCCCCAAAGTATGTTGAGACAGATCTTTCTCTGCTTCTGCACAATGTACCTACATGTTATTTCATGCATGGCATGTCTCGTTAGCATCTTAAATCTACACCTAGAGATGTGTTTTTTACTACGATAATGAGGAAAAGTTAACCATAGGACTAATGCGCAGGCGCGACTTTAGGAACTTTACCTGCGCCGGCTCCTATCTCTCCTGCAGTTATGGTTCTATTCACTCGTTATTTCTTATTGTTCGAGGGATGTGACTCAAGCTTGTTCTCCCCAGCTGCAGATCCCGGCTACATGACTACGAACTAACTACATAAGAATAAAACAAAATCATTGTCAAATGCTTTAATTAAAAAATTTGTACAGCTTTTATTTGTATTGCCGAAAAAGAAAAACACTCATAGCTTAACATATTTGCTGTTGCTTTTAACTTTTTAAAATAAAGATCACCTTTTATATTGTCTAGGTAATATTTACAAAGCTGCAAGATGCTTGCCACAGTATTAAATGCTGTTTGCCATATGCAAAGATTTTTTAAACATTATTTCTGTGGTTATTCTTGGTATTCAATTAGTTCTCCAATTTTCAAAATTATATTTTGTATAGAGTAGCAAGACCTTACCTTTCCTGAATAATAGAATTACGCATGTGTAAAGGAGTGTGTATAAGAGTACTGTACGACCTGCATTCATTTTTCCAAAGGTTTAAGGACGTGTAAGTTAAAATATCATTTGTAAACATCAAAATATTAAAAAATTATCAAATTCTAAAAAATATATTGTTTTACATATATCAAATAGCTCTTTTGTTTTTGTCTGTATGTTTATATTGTGTAGACTTTAAGAAAGCAATGGGAAAAAATGTGAATAATGCAATTAAACCTAAAATTATATAATTTCTGTAGCTTTTACATTGTACATAGCACAAAAAGCTAAATAATAATTCTCTTAGTAGTCAAAAATTATTCTTACTTAGCAAAGAAGTCATTCATTCACATCATTGATGAAAAAGTGAAGTTTTAGCATGTTTTTGATGTTTTATTTCCATTTTATTTAAATAAAAATGCCAACCAATATTCATATCCAAACTACACTCCTCTGTCAAGTGCAATCAGAAGTTGGTAATGGATACAAAAATTAGGCAGAAATCATAGAATCAATTGATTAAATGAAATTACAATAAAGAATATTTATATTTTATTATTATTCTATGAATTATTTATATAAATAAAAATGTATGCATTTTTGTGGGGAGTCAGTTGTTAAATATTTTCCAGAATACTACTGGGTTAACTCTATGATTACTTTTAAACTCAGCAGTTTTTTTGTGTTTTAAAATTTTTCTGCACCTTTTATCCTTTTAACTGCCCTGGGTATAAAACTGTATTGTTAATTGATAAAATTATATTTTGTGAATTTACTTAAATATTAACTCATTACAAATTCTGAAAACCATAAGAATTTGGGAAAAAGGAATTGCATGCCATTCATTATAATGAAATGAAAAATAATTTGGATGCTAATTTATAGATTTTTTTATTTTATTTTTTATCCAGCTGTTTTCTTATGTTTCTAAACTATTTACTGTTCTTTTGCTGTAAGATTTTGTCTGATTTGCAGTCAGTTAGTTCAGTTACTTATAATTTGTCTGATTTGCAGTCAGTTAGTTCAGTTACTTATAATATCGGGCTCAGTCTCAGACCGCTGGATCTCTCTCATTGACACAGGCTAGGTATTCTGAACAGATAGCTACCATGTCTATTCTTCCATACTGCAGAAACTGGCAGTATAGAAGAACTACAATAAAATCAAGAAAAAGAGTAACAAAAAAGAGGGTTAAAGCCAAATCTCTTCTAATTTATAATTTTACCTACAATTGTTCCTAGAAAGAAGCAGAGTAGATAAAGGATTTATTATAGGAAAAATCCCCTCTTCTGTGTCCTAATTTTCTATTTATTGAATTGTAAAATTAAAAATCACAAGGTATTTTTTCCTCTTACCTGAACTTTTGAAGTCAAATTCACACAATACGAAGATTACAACTATGGAATCACATTGAACCAAAAAATATTTCATTACATTAGTTGTGAGCCTAGGGAGCAAAACAGTACTCTTGGTGAGTTAAGTTGTTTGGGGCACATGTGATCCCTCAATATTGTACCCCATAGCTGCTGGCAAAATCAAGAAAATGGCAGAAATATCAAGAGAACACATCTTTTTGAATCATTTATAAAGTTCTATACACACAATGTAAAGCATTATCAAAAAGGGAAGAGTTGGAAGCTCTTTTTGCCTTAGATCCTAAAATTTATTCACTGGCAAATATCCTAGTATAGGTAATTTGGGTTATTTCTCTACTAGCTCAATCTGATGAAGATTTTGAATTGCTTATACAGCTACCTAAGTCAGAAAGATTTAGGAATTGCAAGGATAAAGAGTTTAAAGAGTCCTTTCAAACTTACTAGTGGTCAGTCATTTATTTATTAATTAAGCTAATAAGCTTGCTACTTTAGTTGAAGGAATAGACTTTTAATAAGTGTAAGGCTTGGGAATCAAAGAAAAATTCTCGGATGAAGGGAATATATATGAAGTGGGCACCCACAGGAAATGTAGCCTTTTTTCTTCTCTTATTTTTGGGGATTTTATATATCACATAAGCAAAAATATTTAACTGCAAAATTTTTTTAAAGTGGAATTAAAGGCAGCTTTGTAGGTAATAATTACTTGTTACTTGGTTTTCTATAAATGTTACAGGATAAAATACGTAAGCATTTAAAAATTTTATTGTTTTCCTTTTCGATCAAGTTGATCCAGCCAGAGCTCATGCCTGTGTAAACCTCCCAAAAAGTATCTGAAGTATCTGACCATCACTGTTCAAAAATAGAAGAGAACAAAAATGAAACATTGTCTTTAGAGTGAATAAATGTTTTTAATTTTCTATTTTTTTTCAAAATATATGCAGATGCTATTATAGTTAAATAAAACGTTCACTTAAAATAATTACAAGTCCAAAGTGGCTTTTTTTCCATGTATTTCCCAACTAAAAGATGATGTAGGGAATGGTAATTTTTATATCAAAAGGGAACCTCAGTCTTAACATTGAAAAACCATTGCTCTAGATACTAATATAAGATTCAGAAATAAGGATATATTCAATGGGGTTGGTAAGGTCGACTATTCAACACTTAATAGTATCTCATAGATGTCTCTGTCACTTCCAGACAGATTACTTTGTTCAAATCAAAACTACATAAATGTTAATTTTGTTTAAGAATTGTTTAGCAGATTAATAAAACAAAAAAAATTTATTTAAATATTACCATAGAATTCATGAAATATTGCAAGCACACCTTTGATAAATTGTGACTGATTTTCCATTATATTCTCTAATGTAGTGGATAGTATAGTATTGGTATCCCATAAATGCAGCAGCTGACATTGGTATTTGTAAGATGCCTCCTCATTCCAAAAACACTCAGATATTTTGATAAAAGGACTTTATCTGAAGAATATCACATTATAATTCCTTTTCTACAACCAGAATGTCAGTGTTGCCTATGAATTAAATGGCCTCAGTTTTGTTTACCATCCTGCATTTTTATCCTCTCCCTCTCTTTCTAGTCTACTTTTCTTCAAATTTATACTTTAGGAGAGAAATGACCACCGTGTAATAACCTCACTTCTTACTTTATTTTAATGTCTTTATCCATTGTAAAAGTACATAAGAATATGGTCACATTATTGCTATATCTTAAGCTGCAAATCAGAAGCCAAACTAAACAAATACTAGTTCTTGGTCAGCAGTCTTGGATCATTGCAGTCCTGGGTGTTATGCTGAATCTTGTCTGACCACAGCTGTTTTTGGCAGCTTTCACTGCAGGCGTCCTACCAAAATATTATTTGCGTTCTGCTCGCCTCCTTCCATCATTTTATTGAAATACCATTGATGCCAACTCTGGCTTTCTTTTCTGGCTTTTTCATCTCATTTTCTTCCCAGCAGGAACAATTTCTTCAAGTATTCTTCCATTTGATATGCTAAGAATGGAAGGCATAAAGAAATAAAACTTGGCCTGGCCCTCAAGGAACTCTTAGTTTTACTGATGGAAAAGAAGATGCAAACAGTTTTCGGCAGAGCATAAACTGAGTCAGTAGAAATAAGGAAAAATGTATGAAGTAGCACAGAAACATAATATTACTGTTTAAAAAGGGTTTGGACCAAGAAGTTCTTACAGATGTGGGGATGTTTAAGCTGTTTTGCTTTTTATTTTTTATTTTTTTTGTTTGTTTGCCAGTAAGATTTCTTTATTAAAGAGAATTTAGAACAAGTTCTCATAATATTCTCTGTCTTTGTTCTTGATATAGTTCGTACTATTGAAAAAATTAATCTCTTTTAAACAGTCTCACCATATTTTAGTCTTCATACCTGTACTCCACACACACGCTCTGTCTTGCTTCCCCTATTGCCTTGGCCTCATTTACTTCTTGTTCTTGTTATTGCGACTTCCCACTTGATATTTTTATGTGTGCTATTAAATGTTTCTACAGAGAATGTTTATTTTACTCTTCAGAGCCTTCAGCTTTACCACTTAGAGAATTTTCTTCAGATCACTACTCTTACAAATCTTGAAAGCCAGGAAGAACTACCCTGTTGGTCTTGCTGTTTTGAAATGTCTCCTTTCTAACAGTCATCTTACTATAATTCTACCATATTTTCCACATTAAAAAACAATTTTTGAAGTTATGGTGACAGTTGGAAAAGAGAGAATGTCTCAAATCGAATGGAAAAAGTTTTTCCTTGCAAATCAATATATATATATATTCTAGCAGTCCATTTCCCTTCTTTCATACCTGTATTTTCCACCATGTTATTACCCAGCTAAGCCTCCCTAATTCTCATTTGGCTTAATAGATCTCTTCATGGATTGGTTCTGGGTCTGTACATTTTTCTGAAAGTCAAAATATGTACTTTTAAAAATAATACATTAAAGAGAAGCATAGATTTATATAGTTTTTTTCTTTGGTATCTATATATTAGTTTGGCTGCTATAACAAAATAATAGTAGCTTTAGCTAATTATGGAATAGAACTTATGCTTAAGCTTATTCTGTAGCTCAAACAAAATAGAAGTTTATTTCTCCCTAAACGTAAGAGTCTGATCATGAGCAGCCCACTGCTGGCATGGCGGATTCCTAGTTTAGGGAACTCAGCTACTTCTATCTTGTTGATCTACCATACTTAACATACAATTTCCATTTTGTGTTTAAGGTTGTTTTTTTTGGTCTTCTACCACCATATGCACATTCCTTCCAGTGGGTAGGGGAAAAGAAAGAAACAGGGGAAAAGACACTTTTCAAAATAAAACCCAGAAGTTGCAAATACTATTTATACTCAGAGCTATTGGTCAGAATCTAGCCAATCTGTGACTCCACTTAACTGCCAGAGAAACTGGATGATGAACTTAAAATGATATCAAGATTTGGAGACCGAACTACCAGTAGTGATTATGCCAGTCTACACTCATACGTTCCACTGTTCTCCCACCCAGACCTCCTATCTTTAATTCCATTTGCATTTCACCTTTCTGAAGAGTCTCCATCTCCTGGCCTATTGATATAATCAAGCTTTTGTATTACGTTTATTCACTGGTTCTTTGATGTCCCTATGCAGCAGAGCCTTTAGCTATCAGATACTATATTTTGATAGTGTACAGTCACTGATTTGCTCTTTCCCACCTTCCTGAATTTCCACTTTTGAGACTTGGATTCCAGTTCTAGGTGGCCGTCGTCTAAAATTTTTGTCTCCTGGCATTACATTTTCTAACTCTTATCTTGCCTTTTAGCGTAACCTCAGGCGAGGCGAAAGCAATTGTCTTCTCGTCTGGCTTTTTTCTGGCTTCTCTGTCATGTTGCACAGGTAATCTTTTCCTCTTTGTTTTTCCATCCTTCTCTGGAGCTTCCTCTTGCCACCCCCCAACTCCTACAAACAGTACAAAGAGTCTCAGCTACCCTGCACTGCTACTGCAGCTCAGTTACCTTATGTCTTCTTTCATCCTGTTCCCTAAAGAACATTCGGGAAAACCATCCTGGAATTTTATGAGAAAAGAAGGAAAATAGTCTTTTTTTTTATATATAATTCTGACTTTTTAATAGAGAAATTTTATTAAATATTTTAATTTATTTTAAACTTTTCTATATATATTCAGGAGCTAAAGGATAAAATAATCTTTATCAAAACACAGGCCCAGCTTTTGGATTCTGAATACATGCTCCCCGCCTTGGTTCCCTGGGACCTCCTGAGGGAACGAACAAAGGCCTCAGAGCCTGCTCTATAGAATCACCACAGAGGGCTTCCATCAGGCCAGTCCTTTCTTCTTCCTGAAATGTTCTCCAAGTTAGTCTTTTTTTTCCCCTCTTTGATGTAAGCTCACTTTTAGGGATTTAAATTACTACAAATGATCTGTGGGTTCATCCTTTTTTTTTTCCCCCCTGGTGTTTTTTCAGTGAGGTGAAATTCACATAAAATCAATATTTTTTAAAATGTTTAATTCAATGTAGGATATATATTTTAAATTTAACCTTAATTTTCTTCATTTTACCATGATCAAGATATATGTTTCATTAATTTTTTAATAAAAAAGGTATATATTTAAGGTATAAATCATGGTGTTTGATACACATACATAGTGAAATGATTACTACAGTAAAGCTAATTAACATATCCATCTCCTCACATAGTTACTGTGTGTGTTTGGTGAGAGCACCTAAAATCCACTCTCTTCCTAAATTTCCAGTGTGCAATGCAGTATTACTAACCAGAGTCTTCATGCTATACATTACCTTTCTAGACTTACTCATCCTGTACAATTGCCGCTTTGTAAGGAATCATCCATTTTGAGGTACTACGGTCCCTAACAAGTCCCTTGCTGGCCAGCTGCTCTCATCCATTGTTAAACTGACACCTCATAAATTTCCCCTTAGAGGTCCTCCCTCTTCTCAAAAGCCGCCTGAGTTTTCTTCTCTTAACTAAGAAGGCTCTGTTCAACCTACAGCCCTCGAGGAAAGCCAAATATACTTTGGAAAGCCGAAGTTCTCACCTTTCCCTCCCTTGCCTCTCGTTATTTCCTCCTCCTTCCTAACACCTCGTTCCTTTATTTATTCTGTCCACTCCAGTAGTCGCACCGACCATTCAGTAGGATTCGCTTAGGTGCCAGACATTATACTTGTTAATCTCCACTACCCAGTGAGGTAGATGTTCTCATTTTACAAAGAGGAAACAGGCATAGAGCAGTTATAAAGCCTGAAGAAGGTGGAAAACTAAATAGTGGCTGAGCCAAGATTGAAATCCCATTCTGACTCTGAAGCCAACACTGTGTCACACTGCCTTTCAGACACACTTGTTGTTTTGAGGGAAGTCCTGCAGAAAAACTGAAACAATGTGACAGTCCAAAAGATCCAATTTCAAATCCTGGCTCCATCTTTTTGGTTGTATCCTAGGCAAGTCACTAAACTTCATAGTTAATTTCCTCACCTGTAAAATGGGGCCAATGATTCATTCTTTCATTCAGTAAATATTTACTAGGCATTTTCTATGTGCCAACCACAATCTTAGGCACCTAGAGTATGGCTCTCAAGGAACCAACATTTTTGTGGGGAGACAGTTAATAAATATACATATCATGTAGTTGTAAGTGCTCTAAAGAAAAAAAAAAACAAGGAAGAGGATAGAGTGAAAAACAAGAGGGTAATAAAAGGCTTTTACAAGAAAGTGAAACTTAAGCAGAGATGCAAAATAAGGGAGGGAGCCAGTGGATATCAGAGATAAGAATATTCCAGGCAAAAAGGGAATGCAAAGGTCCAAAGGCTGAATTTAACGGTAACTAACTCAAAAGCTTGTAATGATTAAGGTAATACTTATAGCATATATGTATTGGTACATTTCAGGCACATAAATGTCTTCTGTCCCCCTTCAAAGTTTCTGTGTATTGCAAACACTCAGTATTTCCTTGTTTAAAGCATATTTCAGAGGTGAACACATCTGAAAACTGACTTTTTTTGCCTCATCGCTATGACGTGTTGTTTCTTTCACCACCCTCCAAACAAGTCAGTCCAGGCAGTCTGCTGCTGCCACCTCCGTATTGTGTCACCTTCGTGGCCACTGCTCCCTCTGCTTTGCACCCCGTGGTCAAGTGGCTTCAGCACAGTGTGGACCAATCTCTGCCACAGGTGAAAGCTCTTGATTCTTTCATGTTTTTAACAAAATGATAAAGTTACTTATATCCATTCCCAAACCGGAGAAAATTCCCACTCTTGCCTCCAGTTTTCCATGCCTTCAATTACATCCCATTTCCCTGTGAACACAATGAAAAAGTCTTCTTTCCTTTCTCCATTTGCACTTCCTTCACCATTGTATAGCCTGAGTTGCTGGCCTATTTTCTTCTCTTGTGATACATGTTGTTTTTTCTGGCTTTGTGCTTTTATGCAATTTAGAGAAAGTTACTTCTTCATGGCTTTCTTTGAACTCCTTCGCCTTCTATCCCACTGTTCTCTCTTAGCCCCTGCTGGTTATGTCAGATCTTCTGTGAATGAGTCTTCTTCCCGCCCAATATCCGACTACATTGAGTCCTTGTGTGGCCATTTAACTGGGCTTGATATTGCCCCTTAATATTCTTTTTCTACTCCTGGCCTGAGAAGACCTTTACCTCTGACACAAGCCCACCCATCTCCTCTTTTCAGCAGGTGGAATAATTTTCCTGCCATTTTCTTGATTTCTCTATTGTCCATTCTGGTCTAGTTTGTTTTTCTTCCTATTACCTGAAATCCTTTGCCATTTTCTCTGCAAGCTTTTTTTTTGCACTAGCTGCTCTGTCTATTATAGCCACAGGTAGCTTTCCTGGGTTCTTTTCTCTTTCATTCTGGGCCCTTGAAGTAGGTGTAGCCTAGCTTTACTGAGAAATGATTTGTGTCAGTCTGCTCGAAATAGCCTTTTCTACCTCTTTTGAAAAAACACACTGATAGTCTCTCTTTGAAATCCCTCTTTTCCCCTCACATACCGATCGCCTGAACCACATGCAAATCATGTTTTTCATGTCTTCCTCTATTAGTTATAAACACTCTACCTAAAAGAAAATTCTGTCCAGTAACACTTTTTTTGCTCTTCCCACATGACCTTGCACCTTACTTTTCACAAATACTGCCCTGCTTATTTGTATATGTGATTGAACCAATGCTTTTATTTGATCCTCTCTGTCCAGAGACATGGTCAGAGCATAACTTTTGTTCTTTCATGGATGAAAGACTATAATCAGAGAGGCTGTGCATCGTCCGCCCCCCACCCCCACCCCTACCCCAGCACACAGCCAATGAACAGAGAGCTGCCACTTGGACGCTTTCTTCTGTAGACATATCTCTCTCTGGTGCCTTGCAGCATGTGGCCCAGTCATTTGTACTAGGGCTGTTAATGCCTTATAATGCTTGATGAAACAGATTCTCTCAGAGCCCTTGCTGAATTCCTGAAGAGAATGAATAGGTAGTTTTTTGCCTCATCCAGTTCAGCAGAACTGCCTCAAAATGGTTTCCAGCAACCTTACTCTGGTGTCATTTATAAGTAAGTCTTATACTTGATTTCCAAGGGGTTTCTCCTATTCTTGTTTAGTAGATTCAAATTTCAAACCAGCCCTAAGGGGTATATATAGTCCTGATACTTCCTTACCCCCAACCACAAACATTCTGTTCTTTCATATCTACTTTCTTCTTGATACTCCATTTTATGCCCTCACCCCCATTCTGCTTCTTTTGTCCTCTTAGCTTACCCATGTACCACCACTTTTCAATTTCTTTCTGTACTTACTATCTCCAAAGTTTCTCTCTGCAAACTAGTGGTTCTCAAAGTGTGGCCCCCCAGGATGAAAGCATCAGCATCATGTGGAAACTACCAAATCAGAAACACTAAGGTTGAGGCTCGGCAAGATGTGTTTTAACAAGCCCTCCAGCTGGAAGCGTGCTGGGGCCAGCTGATCCAGGCTCCTTAGTATTTCTTCCTCCAGTCCGCATTCAGCGATAACTGCATTGGTAGCTTTAAGTTGGACACGTTGGGAATATTTACAATGTGGAAATTGGCAAGCACTACAAATCAGAACTTTTAATCCTAAGATCCATTTGGTAAACATTTCTCAGCTCGCCGCTGCCTCTAGGTGATTCAGATACACACTAAAGTTTGAGAATATTTTCACAGATCATATCTGACAGTCGCCCTGCTCAGGAGGATTAATCTGTGCTCTGCTTCTTCAATCTCTTACCTTGTTCCTCCTCACATTGCTTTCTCCTTCATGCTTCAGGTTCTAGGGACAGATAGAAGATTATCGTGTGCACTCATTATTTGCCTCCTGTCCTATTAAATAATATGCAACAACAGCAGATTCTACTGAAACTCTTCCATATTCATTTCTCTTATAGTAGCTGTGCTTTCTCATTCTCTGGTTCGAGTATTTCATTTACACAGGCAAAGCTATCATGATTTTTCTCCAAAATGCTATGAATTCAGGAGTGCACTTATGATCCCTTATCTCTGTGAAGTAGCTGAAGCATTACCGATATGTGACTTGTCCAGGGTCATCTGGTTACTTGTCAAGGCAGGAGAGAGGGCAAAGTCAGAGGCAGAATGTAATCTTCTCCCTCTAGGATCGCTCATGAAGTAGTTTACCAAATGAGAAAAGAAGATATCTCTAAGCATGTTTGATTCAGAAATCAGATTGGTAAACATTAAACTCCGGAGTCATCAAATGACTTTCGTTTGTAAAGACCCGAAGCTGCAGCCGAGCATTAATTCTATTCGATTACTCTCTTTTCTTCCCTTTAAAAGTTTTCATCTTTATTTATCTTCATTTTGCACTCTACCTTCCATTGATTCCCTCATTTATTCCCGGATGCTCTGCCTGCTGCATTCAGCAAACTATTTCTTCTCTCAGATCTAGACGACTCCAAGCTGATTTTCTGTGGTTCAGTTTGCAACCACTTAAAAGAAAGGTTACAGCTTTTTCTTTTGTAGTCGGGTGGATTTGATTGTTTAAAACAAGCTTTCTTTCCAAGAATCTCACAGACTATGCAAAAGCTTAATCATCATGTCTGTGTGTAGACTAAAATAAGACCTAGGGTGCACCATCCAAGGGAGCCTGTGCTTTGATTTTTGAAGAAATAAAAGAGCTCCTTTTGTCTCCTTTTCTGCCTGAAAAATTAAATCCTAGGGTTCTTGGTTAACAATGTATTAATTCTAAAATTATACAAATATATTTCAAATCGGTCTTTTTGTTTTCTATTAAGACAGCATTTAGAATTGTGCATTTCATTTCTTCTGTACCTAAACTGTCTCCCCTTCCCCCAAGTGTTTATTCACCTGCTTTATCGCCTTTCCTGTTTTACCCATTTGGAATGCCTTTTCTTTAATCACTTTAAAATCCACAGACTTTTCTTCTGTTCTCTCCGGACCTCCCCAGGGTGCTAGCTTCAGTGAGTGGTGGATATGTTTTGTGTACACACGAGGGTCTGCATAGAGCTTTTCCCTTCAGCTGGACACCAACAACTTCCCAGCCCGGGTCTCCAGGAATCCCTCCAAGACTGCTCTCACACTACATCTCTTCCTTTCTCAGACTGTGGATGAAAGACAAAGTAAATTGTATTCTGTGCCCCATATCTTTCTCGGGTCATGAATTTCAACACCATTTTAGGAAACATTGACCTTGTACAGCTATCTTCTACTGGGAACTTTATCAGAAATTATTTTATTTCTCATATCATAAAATTGCTAACATGCAGCATGTTCAAAGTCAGCTCTCTGATTCTTCAGAACTGGCAGAGCAAAGTCCTATTGCCTTCATTCAACATTTATTAAAAGCCTGCCCAGGGAAACACAGGGACATGTGGATACCCCAGGGAGGCTAATTATTTGTTCAACATTTTCTTATTAGGGCCAGGGTTTTCAATTATTTGTATACCTTTTTCATTATGTTCAAAACGAGAGATTTATTACCTGCACTAAACATCACGTAACATTATAACTTAATCGTAATTGCCTTGCTATTGCAATTTTCTGAACCAGATAACTTTGAGGAGGCGTATAAGAGGGTTTTAAATTTAAATGATAAAATAAATCACATGTTCCTGGTAAACAGCAGCTATGCCATGCATCATGTACTTTCAGAATTTTGGCTCCCAGTGACTACGACTTCAAGCAACTGGCTAGGGGCTGGGGCCAGCGTGTGTGCAGACAGGAGGCTCTTCCCATCAGTGTAAGCAACAGCTTGTGTGCGCACCACGCATATCTTCACCAGATATGAGTAGTGACCGTGAAGGCTTTTTTATATTCTCACTCATGAGAGCTGTTTACTCTGGTGGGAACAAGACCAATTTACAAGCTGCCAGTTTCCTGTGGAAATCCGGTTTTACTGGCACACATGTTTTATTTATTCCAGTGATATTAAGTAACCCATTATGGATGCCCTTATAAGAGTCTTTGGCAGTTGCCCAGCTATCCTGCCCTTAATATACTAAAGATACTAAGGAAAAGCAAGATGCACACCATGCCTCAGAAGACCTCACTGTAGCAGATGGCGCAGAAGTGGAAACAGTTAAATTGCACAATTCGGTTATTAGACAATCAGAATATATCAGTGTTTAAAGGATATTTTTATAACAATAATCTATTTTACAAATTAAAGTCTAGCAAACTACATCCATTGTAGGCCAACCCATTCAGTCACCAGTTTTTATAAGTTTTGTTGGAACACAACCATGCTCATTCATTTACATATTGCACATTATTTGTGGCTACTTTTGAACTATAATGACAGATTTGAATTGTTGCAAGAGACCAAATGGCCCACAAAACCAAAATGTTTATTTTCTGGGCCTTTACAGAAAAGGATGGTTGACTCCTGCAATAAAATATGAATGGACCTCTTTCAAAGAGATGAGTGAGTTCAGATACTATTGGCATTTAAAGCATTGACTCAAGACTTGCTTGTCGTATTTTCTGTGCTGTGTGTCCAGGCCTAGAAACGGTAATGAAATATCACCATCATCACACTAATGATAATAAAAAACCATTAGGCATTTTTGAGTTCTTAGAATACAGCCTATGTATTAATTCTGAATTTAGTGGAAAAAAATGTTCTTTTTATTTTTTTTATCAATGCCACAAATCTGTCATTGTATTAAGAAAAAAAAAGTGAAATAAGAGAAACCAAATGTTGTTCTCTCCCTCCATTAACAGTCTGTCCCTGCGATGGAACTTTAGAACCTTGCATTTGCATTTTAAAAGTCTAAGTCTAGAAATCAGCAAATTTAAACCCATTTATATTCTAAATAAGTTCTCCATTAGAATATTTCATTTTGATTCATTAAAAAAAATAGTAAATGAATATTTTTTAATGGGATAGTTCCACTAAGTATAATTATGGCATATCCCATGATTCACCCACATCTTTATTTTGCTGCTTTTTTTTTTCTGTTTTTTCTTGTTTTAGTCCACACAGAATTTTTCTTTTTCTTTTTTTCTTTTAATTGGGGTAACATTGGTTAATACAATTATATAATTTTCAGGTGTATGTTATAATTTGACATCTGTATATTCTATTGTGTGTTTACCACCCAAAGTCCAGTTTTCTTCAGATTTTGCTACTGTTTTTATCAGAACTTTGCACTCTCAAGTTTAGTTGAACAACAGGGACTAAGCAAGTTACCAGCTGTCAATTTCCATTTCCTTTATCTCATTTGTAGGGCTGTGCCAAGAATTAATGAGATAAAACCTTAAAAACACTTAGCACTGTGGCAGACATGTGAAAAATATTAGTTTCCTTTCCTTTTTGATACATTCTGTAATATTTAAACGTCTTTTCATATCATAATGCAAATATTCCTGTCACCGTAAACTTAACAAAGGACCACCTGAGTGAAGTAGATACTGATTGTGAGGTTAAGCTTGTTTAATGTTTCTTAATAAGCATTTATCCCAATAGTTACCTGGTAATACTATTTCAAGTTATTTAAACCTACAGATGTCCTACCCCAGAGGACTGATAATGCAATAATACTGTTAAAAGAAAGGTAGCCAGGACTGTCTTTTATTGTTTCTTTCTATCACTAAATCACCTGAAACTATATTGGAATATGGAACATTAACCTCCTGGAGTCAGCAGGTTTTGAGTCTCTATCTTTAAGAAAGAATGTAATGGCCTATCAGGAGGCCTTAAATTCTGCAACCATAATATTTTTATCTTGCTATTTTTTCTAGGATTTCTTATAAACCTGCGTGGATATATTTTAGATACTTTTCAATTACAAAAAGGAAGAAATCTCTTCTAAGAATTGCAGCTTCTTTGGTCTTGCTTTATTCAATATTCAAATGCCTTTCTTTGTTCTCAGCATAATTTCAAACCCCAGCTCATAAGCTTTCGAAGACTCCCCACTGAGTACAGAATAAAATTCAGTTTCCTGATCACAAGATTTAAGCTATGAGTTAAGCTAGCCTATTCACCTACTTCTTGTTGAATACCAGGGCTCATATCTTATTCCTTTGTTCATTTCCTCAGTGCTAAGAATAGTTCCTGGCACATAGTAGGTGCTCAATAAATAGCTGTTAAATTTAACTGGTAACTAAAGTGTAAACATACAGCCTTTACAAGCACCCACTATCCGTGGCTCCCTAAATGTGTTCTGCCCCTTACAACCTTGGGGTTCTTTTCAGAACTATTGAAATGCCACCCATACTTTCAAAGCCCTGCTCCATGAAGCCTCTTTTGATTCTTCAGTAACCAACATTAATTTCTTTATTAAGTTTTCATAGCACTCCCTACATCTGGTACAGCATTAAAACAATCAATTCGTTCCACAAATATTTATTTTTTGTAAAATATTATTTGTAAAATATGTATTGAGCACCTATTCCACAATGTTCTAGGCACTGAGGATACAGTAGTGAACAAGACTGACAAAGACCTTTTTCTTAGAAAGCTTATATTCTAGTGGTCAATATGTATATTACATAAAAATACATAACATCAGACAGTGATATAGAATGACAAAAATAAAAGAAGAAAAGGAAATGGAGAATAATGGAAAGGTGACTTTTCTAGACAGGGAGGTTAGAGAAGGCCTCTCAGAGAAAAAGGCATATGAGTGGAGACCTAGATTGCTCAGAGAAGTGTGCTAGGTCTTGTGCTAGGTGCTGAAAATATAAAGACCAGTGAAGTATGTTCCTTGCTCACAACATTGTGAAGAGATCTGCCTGTTAGATGACAATAATTGCACCCTAGGGTATGCAAAGTACATTGGTACAACTGTGGAGGAAAGCCATTCGAAAAGTGTGGCTATTTTATGTGCTTCTGTGTTCTTTACTCTATTGCAATCTTGTCCAGGAAGGAACCATGTGTTATTCACCTGGACATGCCCCAGATTGCTTAGAGTCCTGTTCTATTCTAGGCCCAGCAGGCTGTTGAACTCAGCAGTGCAGTCCTCAGAGGCATCCCAGCACTTAAGCTGGAGCTGGGGGAGGAGCCGCCTGGAGTTCCTCTCTTGGTTCTCAGCAGAGGGACCTGATTGCTCTCCCCCTGTGAATTACTGTACACACTGAGAAGCACCCCCGTGGCAGCATATCTGATGAGTGGGAGAGCTGCCAAAGCAATGCAGCCAGGCCAGACCCCTGGGGCACCTGTGAGGCCATTCTCTTCCTTTCCATTTGAAAAGCTTACTGTGATCAGAGTAGGGATGTGTGGGTGGAACCCGGAGAAACTCTTTTCTTTTTCTCTCTATATCAAAAATACTCCAAGTACCCCAAGACCACACAAGGCAACTTGATTCATCTTGATTGACAAAAGCCTATTTCTCTTTTCCTCCCAGGAAAAGAAGGAATTTTAAATGGAAAGTTTAAATTCAAAGTCTTCAGAAACCCTTACTCTCATTCTCAGAGGCACATCTGAGACTTTACTATGAGATATTCAGCTGCTTTGACAAGGACGTTGGTGGTTTGGGAGGTAGAAAGAAAAAGAGCAGGTGAGAAAGAAACAGGATAATTTGTGCTCAAGTAGGAACATGGCATCATAGAATGTTCGTACACACAGGACATATACCTAATTTTGAATCTCTAATTTTATTTACTATATCATGTACGTATGAGACAACATTGTCTTGTCTCCACACGGTATCTTACCTAATGGAAAGACTATGTCTAGACTTGTGTCGATTTTGTGTTAGATGACAGTAGGCATCTAGATGTTGTGGTCGTGTTCCAGTGTAGCTCTCCAGGGTCGCAGACCGGAATGACATGATTCCATAGAACTGGAAATCTATTTCAGAGTCCTAGGTAGTCATTGCACAACAAAATGCACAACCTCTCTCCATCTCCCTGTTTCTACTCTTCCTCACTCCATACCCATTCTCTCCTTTTCTCCTGAATTACTCCCCTGAGAGCTATAAGTCACCTCCTTCAGTTATGTAAAGCTCTTTAACTCCTACCAGCTTCTACTCCTAAATTCTCATGTCCGAACACAGCATGGGGAAGAGCAGACCCAAGAGTAAAGAAACCTGCTTTTTATGGTAACCCAGTTTCCTGAATCTATGTAAACACCCGGCATTATGTTTTGATAGTATTCCTAATAACATTAAGAGAAACAATGTATTTTATTGGGTCAAACTTTCTTGTTCTTTTCATCTGTGGCTGGTGACAAGCTCATATGTAAGCAGATTGGTGTTTTATTCAGAAGCCATTTAGAAATTGCCTGAGTTATTGGTGCTTAATGTATATTTATTCAGTGAGAAAGTATGAATACATGCATGTGTAACTAGATGTGTGAATGAATGGATAAATTGGGAGTATATAGGTGAGGAACTCTTTGAAGGATTGAATAACATAGGAAGGTGATCTGTATGTTTTTAGGGATTTGAGAGTGAGGATAACTGTTCCATCTCCAACAGTAAGACGTGTCTTGAGGTGCTTTCCCAGTAACGATGTATTTGTATTATTCAAATCCCTCTCTCCCAATTAGTTCTCATATCTAATAGCACTGATATGCAAGACAGAACAGGTGATCGATCACTATTACCATGTATGATCTTGGCTTCACTAGAACCAAATTAACAAATCAACCACATACCATATTTATCATGAATGGGCAGGTGACTTTAAAAACATACACATATGATATTTGTATATGTAAGTAACGTGTGTATTTAAATTCTAGCGAAACTTAGACTCTATGGAGATTTTCCCACTCATTCCAAAATTCCATTGTGTTAATGCTGCTACATTTTTATATTTTTTAAATAACTAGAGTTTCAAGCATTTAAATTCTTTGGGTTTTTACCAGTGCTGGAGCAGAGCACACAGAGATTTGGTTTTTGACTGGCAGACTGAGACGGAGGGCCATCACTGAGAAGCAGGCCTGACCCCTGTGTATGACGACCGGCAGTCCTATTCATAATACGTGGGCTACTCCGTTTTGATCTAGGTCAGTTTTTTTGTTTTCGTTTTGTTTTGTTTTTAGCTAAAATATCTGGTGTAGTGGAAAGAAGTGTGACAGAAAATATTGCTGGATCAAATAGGCGGGTCACAGAGCTATGATTCTGGGTTAATTAAACAAGGCTATAGCAGGAACTCATAAAATAGCTTGCAATTAAAGGAACCAAGACCAAGTCCTGAGTGGGATGAAAGAACTAAACAAGACTAGGGCTCTGCTAACAAAGCTTAAATTCTAACAGAGAAATGGAATCAAATCTGGAACTGAGAATGAGGCTGCTTCGAACTGCCTGGATCTTTATATGGAGATTTGGCAGAAATGCTACTATCCAGTGGATTTGAGTCTGCCCTGAGAAGAACAGACTAATTATATACCTGGCATGCAAATACAGATGGTGCTATTAATATATTTCCAAACTCATTCTTATTGGCTTAGAATTAGGTGGGATTAGTATTTATAGCTGATTGTGATGGGACCAGCAAGGAATGACACATTCATAGCCATTATGGAACGGTTTGTGCTCTTAAACATACTTTATGAAATTCTGCGAATAAGTACTTGTGCTTATATTTAAGAGAATTTTGGAAATATGAAGCATATGGTCATAAGTGCTGGGGAATAGGATGACTCATTTAAGTAATGCGACTTCATGAATGTATTAAACATTTTTATTGTCTTATGTTCAGAAAACTATAGAAGTGTTTCTTAAAGTACAAAATAGAGAATTTATAATCTTCCTAAGTTTTCTACTTTTTATGATGTTCACTGCACAAAAGTTGTAAAGTTCAAACCAGTGTAAAGAAAAAAGGTTTTGTTTTGTTTTGTTTTGTTTTGTTTTGTTTTAACTGTGATGCTATCACCACCAAGACAACCAACATTAACATTGTGGTTTTTGTCCCAGTGTTTTTGTATGTATTATTATATAGTTGCTACATATCATTAAACATTTCTTTCCTAATCTGTTCTATTTTTTCACTGAACACTGTATAATGCATTTTCTAGTACTATTAAAACTTCTACAAAATCTTATTAATTTTATGGGCTACAAAAATAACCCCTCATACAGATAGAGCCTCATTTTGCTCAACTATTTTTACAGTATCGAGCATTCAGGTAGTTTTTAATTTGTCACTGTTAGCATTACTTAATGATGAACATGTTTGGGTATAAATAATTTTCCAAACTTTTTATTATATCTTTAAAGTTGACTCCTGATTCAAAATTATTTTTATTCAAAAAAGGAGTTTTTTTAAAGGTTATTTGTATACATTAAGAAATTGCTTTCTGAAAATGTTATAATTTATAAACCAATTAGAAGTATAGAAAAGTACTCATCTCTTTGTACTGTTGTCACAATTTAAGATTATTATAATTTTGTGTTATTTGCTAATTAGATGCAAGAAAATTGTACTTTGCTGTTTTGATTTTTTATTTCTTTGATTATTAGTGAGGTTGAATACTATACAGACTTTAAACATTTGACTATTATGTTTGTCAGCTTTCTATTTATGAACTTTGCTCATCAATTATTTTTAAAAATGTTCCATGAACACAAAAAAAGTACAGCAAGTTCTCATTGATAGTAGTTATTTTCCATAAACTCCCAGTGAACACTAAGTTAGCAAATACTGAACTATTGTTCCTAAGAGAAATACAAGGTTAGATTTCTGGGAGACTCTGGTCATAACATTTTCATCCACCGAACAATACATATCTTATGTAGTGTGTTTCTATTTGAAAACACCTTATTTAATACATATTGTTGATTGATTAACAGTAAACTTACTGCCTACAGCACTGTAACTCAGGCCTGAACAAAGCTCATCGAACACATGGATTTTCTCCATGAGACACATCACAGCTTTCTTGTGCTTGTCAACACTAACCAGCACTTCAGCACTACACTTTGGGGCCATTTTAAATAGCAAAATCACCAACAAAAAGCACAAAAGTGCAAGTAATGTGGCACTAACCATAGCACGCTAAGGATGCTTGTTTAACTGGAAGAGCTAAAACAAGAAGGCAGACATTCACCTTGCTCAGTCTCAGCTGGGAGCGTGTGGCAACTCAAAATTTTCACCACTCTGTGCGTGTCTGTGAATGATTGTGAAAGTACCACAAGTATTGATTTGGGGGTTACCAATAAGTTTTAGTGAGTAGGAGAATTCACAAACACAGAATACATGAATAATGAGTACTGACTGTATCTTCATATCTTAGTGATCTGGGTATAGGTGAATGGTGATAAATATGGGTGAGTAAAGAAGTGAATGGCAGATAAATATAAATCAATTCATTCTAAATGGAACAAGTAAAACCTGTAATTTTGAAATATATATAGGGTTTGTCATATCAACAATAAGGAAAGAGCAAAATAAGAATGACGAAGCCAATATGCTGACACCTGAGTAGAAACAGCAGACAGGAAATGGAAAGGCCACCAACATGAAGCCAAACAGAGGTGAATGTGAATCTCATTTATCATCTCATGACCTTGACTGAGAACCACCCTGATTCTCTTTTTTCCTCCACAAAATCAAGGTTAAAATATCCTCCTTAGATTAAATGTCTCTTAGAGCTACATATTGTTTTCTATTCACAGTTATAACCCTAGGACTTTACATAATTCCCAATGTATGTCAATTATATGTCAGATACTCAAAATGTACCAAAAGCAAATGCAAGAACAAAAAAAGTATTTAAGTCCAGAATATTGTACATTTAAAGTATAGAATAAAGCATTTTAATTTTAAAACTCTTGTCAGATGGGGCTAGTCACTGCTAATAAACAGTTAACACCTATTGATTGTTCTATTTCAAATACTCTACTGCTTTATATAAATGATTTTTGTGAATTCGAATTATATAAATGATTTATTGATTTCTTTATTTTTACTTAACATTTATATAGCACTTACTATGTGCCAAGCATTGTTTAACACTTTACAAACACTAATTTATTTAATCCTTGTAACAACACTGTGCAGTAGGTATTATTATTATTAAAACCATACTCTGTGCATGATGCATAGAGAAAATAACCTGTCCAAGGTCACACAGTAAGAAAATGGCAGACTTAGGATTTGAACTAAGGGCTTTGGCTTCAGAGTTCACGTTTATAACCTCTATTTAGTCACAATGACCCTAGGAGATTGCATATAAAGAAACAGTGATTAAGTAATTGACGTAAGGTGGCAATGAACCTAGTGGTTGCGTCTGACTCCAAAGCCTGTGTCATTAGGGTTTATAGCTCCAGGCCACTAGTGATCTGGTAATAAAACAACAAAAGCTTACAATGGTTTACTTCTTAAGATGCTTCTAACTGCTTCAAAGACACAGACAACTTTCTTTCTCTATTTCTATTTTAATAATGCAGCTACATAGTTTTGGCATAATTCTAGATTTTGTCTGTGTCCTGGGAGCAGGTTCTCATGGAATATAAGAAGGAAGAAGAAAGAGTATTAGCCCATTCCGGAACTAAGGAAGGGAGGCGGTACATTGTCAAGATTAACGGGTTGAGCTGCGTACTGACACATTCTGCATTCAAATCGGGCTGCTCTGCTACCAGCTGTGAGGTGTTCTACCTATTCAAACCAAGATTGTATTGATGTGAGGATTTACTAAATTAATGCCTATAAAGCACTAAGAAAGGTCTGTGGCATATAGTGAACTTACAAATAAAACTTCATTAATAAAAGCAGTACTTTAAAATTATCCAAGTTTGTCTCTTACGCAGTTTTCACTTCTTGTGTACTAATAGTTTTCCAAATTTTTGTGGTTACACACCTCTATCATTAAAATTGGCATGCATGCCCATATCCTTATTTTATGTATACATTATGGAAATGTATTGCTCTAGTAATAGATTGCATGCACTTTTAAACTAGACCACAGCAATGGTTCACCAAGGTCTAGTTTATCTTTTCCCAGTACCCCTGAAATGCCCTAGGTACCCTGGATCATTGTACCTCTCCTCCATAAAGAGTTCTTTGCTCAAGGGTACCTGTGGCCTCCTCCAGTCTTTTCAAGTCCAATGACTTACTAAAGAAAAAGGTAACTTCTTCTGTTGAAGGAAAGTAATTATATCCATTACCATCTGGGAACAATAATAGTCCCTTTACTCTCCCAATATGATTCACATACTCAAAAAACATTTTGGGTTATCCCTACTGAATCCTTTATCAAAGGCCAGAAGTCTGGGTGGGGTCCAAGGCAGAGTCTACCTTACATTGATTTTAATTCTCACTTTTTTCCTATTTCCAACTCTAATGCCCAAGAGCCTCTTTGGTGAGTAAATTGGTCTCCGGCAGGGGTCAGAGATGAATATTTTGTTTGTGTAAGTCACTTACAAATCAGATTTGGAGACACTGAAGACTGTGTGTACATGAGAGGGAGGTCAGAGAAACTGGTTAATGGAGACCAATGTGAGCCAAAGTCTGGAATCTGAATTTGCTCCAGATGATAAAAGAAACGTAGAAATTATTGAGAAGTGATGATCTTAAAGAAATAAGGTATAGTCATCATTCTGCTTATTTTTTTTTTTTTTCTCTTCTATTCCAAGGAATATAAACTGCTTAAATGTAGAAGGAAAAGAAACTCTTCTCCCTTACACGGTCCAAAACTGGGGTTATTTTGGCTTTGGAAAAAAATATTTCTTGTAACAAATAACCCATATGTCATAAGAGTAACATATCAAAGGGCAAACATAGATCCTTTGCAACTGTTTCTATGCATCCAGGGGCCACCCTACGTGCCCCACAGATATGATAGGAGAGCTATAGCTGGACCACTCCTTGGAGCTGCTAAAATCATTCCAAAGATCTTTGGGCTTATTTTCTCCTTGGGCAACATGTTTGCAAAGAGAAGTACCTGTGAGCAGTGAAGAGACCTAGAGGAAAAATGCTATATCTTATAGTAATAAAAATACCTCATTAAGTGTAGTTTAGGAAACTTTTTAGTTCATGTACTGTAGGAAAAGATTTTTTCTTTATATGTGTTTTTTGAATATTGCTTTCACATACTAAGTGATAGTTATGACATACATGCTTGTGAGATTATCATTTTACAAGCATGATAGTGTTTAATAAGAATAGAAACCTGTCAATAAATCCCACTCATTTAATAAACGACTATGTATTGAATATCTGCTGTATAAAAGATACTATTCCAGGTTCCTGGAATACATGAATGAACAAAATAAATAAAAATTCTGTTGAGACACTCCTACATGGGTTTTTGCATTCCTACATGTCTTTCTGAGGACACCAAGAATGCACTGACATGACCCCTCTTTACCTGTGCCAGTTCTCAGTGTTTATAGCAAGCAGTCTTACGGGACGAGGTAACGTCACCTTCTGGGACAAAAAACAAGCTTGCTTACTGATCACGGAAAAAGTGTTTTCCATGATCATCGTGCCTTTGATATAGTGAAAACCTTCTGTGTGTATAGTATCTATTTGGCTCTTCCACGTTGCCCCTGTAGAATTTTGGAGGACAAAGAGTACCAACAAGCACGTGATATTCATGACGCTTGATATGCTGTGAATAATAAAGTTCTTTGTTCTGACCCATGATTCTCATGTCTTTTGCTCTTATCCATGAAACAACAGGACAAATGTTTAACTTTAGGATAAAATGAGCCCCAGACATGACATTCAATTTATATTCTAGCCCATATAGTTTTAGTTCTGTTCTGCCTGCTTTCATATTTCAATAAAAATTTAAAATCTCCCTTATTTCTGCACCTTGTCTCAGGATCTCATCAACTAGATCTTTTTACTATGTCTCATCACCAAAAAGAGAAAAATTATCTGTTGTAGGACATGCCTGTATAATATTTCATAGGAAGTTAATAAATCTTATACAATATGATTTTATTTTTATAGGACATCCATTGCTCTAAGGCAAAGATGACAAAAACAGAACATTGTAGATCTATCATTAATGGACTGCTAAAGGCAAGAATTTCAGTCATATTTTTTGCTGGCAGTCAATACCAATTAGTGATGTTTTATCAGCAGGATTTCTCTTTCAAAATCATTTTATAGTATTCAGGTAACTGTTCCCCTGACCAGCTATTTGGTTTTTAAAAATGGGTTTACAAGTTTATTATTGATGAATTGTTTAAAGGTTTATTATGATGCCAGAGTTGGTTTGTTATGCTAGATCTTCTGATGTATAAAATATAGCATATTTCAAATAGTTTGTAATACAAAAGTTAGGTATACCCTCTAGCCATGAGGGTGATGTGTCCTCTCTTCGAAACATTTATTTTAATTGAAAAGTACCCCAGGAAAATAAAGTATCTAGAAGAAGGAAGACGTGTTGACTATGAGGCCTCAGGAGAAAGCCGTCATCTTATTGTTTAAAATGAAGGGAAATATATTTAGGAAATGTAAATGTTTATTTATTTAGCCCAGAGTTCACATATCCATTCGTGTAATTTAGCTGACCAAACACTTATCAAATGAGTTGTAGGTGCCCAGCAGTATGCTATATACTGAGGGCTCCCCAGGGAGTAAGATGCAGTCCTCATCTTCTAGGTCTTAATCGAATCCTAGTGGAGGAGAGGCACGTACTCATTTTGTCGATACCAAGGCTGGGGTGCTCTGGAAAGGTGTAGATAGAGCAGACACCTTATCCTAAGGTTCTATGAAAGCCTTCCTGGAGTTGACATTTAAGCTGAGTCTCATTTTTATTTTCCAGTAGATATTGGGTGATAATTCTATACTAGACATTGTATTTAATTCTATACTAGACATTCATGGTTTTAAAAAGCGTTAAAACAGACAATGAGGGATATTATGAAAACTAAGCATATGCTCAACCCCCCAAAATAGATATTTTTTATAGAAAAGTCGTAGATAAAAGTTTGTCTTTTGGGTTTTGATTTACAACCCTTCCAGATCACTCACTGACAGCCAGGAAACAGAAGGTACCTCAGTAACCCCAGCTGCCTCTCTTCCGGCTACCTTCCCAACCTCTGCTTTAATCCCAACTCTGCAGCCCTGGATCTTTTTTTCTTTTCTTTTTTTTTTTTTCGTACTTTAGAAATTCTGACATATGGAGCCAGTGATATAGCATTGATTCATTTCTTCCATTTACATTTTTCAATGATTTAAATTTTGGGGGGAATAAATATAGTAAAGGTATTTTAAGCTTAAGGATAAAAAGAGATATTAAGCTTCCAGATTTCATCCTTCCTGGCAAAGTTCAAAGTTCAAGGGTATAATCTTTGACCTAGTGTTGCTCTCCAGAATGACTTGATCTGAAAAGAGTTTCATTGCTGCTGTTGAAGATTTTGTACTGTTTGTTGATATTGTTAAGTGATGTTCCGACCTGGATTATTATGATATATCAGGCTTTATGGGACTATATTGTTGCACCAGATGAAATACTGTGTAGTAAAGTCATTGAGCAGGTGGCAAGTGCTGTTTAATTCTTCTTACAGGAGAGGCTCATGGTGGTATCGAGAAAATGTAAAAAGCAGTAGAACAGGTTAGTAGAGCCGAAGAATAGCAAATGTCTCCTTCTGTCATTGTATGAGAATTTTAATCAAATGGCCTGCCTCATGCAGCTTTATTTTGCATTGAGATATTCCATGTCCCCAAAATATTTCTCCGATGGTGGTAATGAATTGCATTGCCCTCTTGGTTGTAAGAGCGCGGGTATTCTGCTGCGGAGCCATATGGTGCCCATTTATTTTAATGTGTCTTTGACATGAGGAGAATTGCTGAGACAGCAGAGGAAAGTGCTTACACCTTGGACTTGTGCCAGAACTGCGATTATTTATGTTTAGTAATGACTACTTTTTTTTTCCCCAGTAACAAACGGTATGGTCTTAAGATGATATCCATGTTGAGATTTAATAAAATGAGAGTATAGGTTTATATATTTTGAAAATAACTGTTACTTTAGTAGCACCGAAATATATTTCTTAAGCATGATGTTTTAAGGTTTAATTGCACATATGAGAGATTAAGGAAACAAGCTGGGAAGTAGGTGGTACTTATTTTCTCACTGAAAATAAAGGAGCATGCTTTTTATTTGATTTAACAGCATCACCAAGATAGTACTCTGCATACGTAATGCTTTCCATCTGTGATTCTTACGGCATTTTACAAAGGTAATTATTTCGGATAATATCCCTGTGAGGTAGATAAACATAATTCTGAAAATATTAATGGAGGAACTGAGAAATGCAGATCCTCATTAATGTAATCTGTATAATAGATCTTAGCAAGTATTAGAATTCAGATTGATTACATTATTTAACAATTTATCATTTTCCCAATATCAAGACAGGATAATATTTTCTCTAATTCATTAGTACTATGATATGCTTACAATAAAGAAACATTTTTAAAAATGAAAAGACAATTAAATACCTCAATAATGTGTGTTCCATATGTAAATGTTAACATTGACTCTGTAGAAATCTTAAAAATTTCTTGGAAAATTTTGTTACCTAAAGAAATGTGCATAATATGAAAAGAAAAAAAGATCTGCTAATATTGATCAAAATTTTGTAAACTGCTTCATAACAGAAATATGTCAGATGTCTAGCTAAGTATATGGAACAAGAAAAAAAAATTTCCGACTTTCAGTCTGCTCTGGACAGAACTGAGCAGAATACAGGGCCTGGATTTAGCAAAATACTTTAATATTATATGGTGTTTCAAATGTTTTGCTTAATGTGTAAACTTTATTTAAGTGATATATCATGTAAAGACAAAACCGAACCAGAAGCATGTCAAACATATAATTGGAACACCAAAATTCATGATGCCTAATACTATAAATTTGATGGATGAATTGATGAAACAGGAAAATTAGAATGAAAATCAGTGGGTCACTCAGTGATACTATTTTAATCTATAATTTAATCTAAATTTGTTTGACTTTAACAATTCACCATCTCTAATGTTAATTGCATTTTATGTTGATGGCTAGGGCATTCTACAGTCCTATCACATTTTCAGTGGAAAGCCAATTTAACGTAAATTGGGAAGGGGGAGGGTCAGTGGTAAGTCAATTATATATTAAGATTATTCATAAAAGAACGTTTTTTTAATATTTGCTTTTTCAATTTTTTAATTTCAATTTAAAATTTTAAAATATAGTATTTATCCCTGTGTCTTAACAAGTATGAAAACAACATGACCTCCTCCACTCTCTTTTTTTAAAGATTACTCACAAAAATTAGAGAGAAAGTGCAGGGGACATCTTTATTAAATAGAAATGTATGGGTGAAAAATAGCTAGTTCTGGAAAATGATTGCTCTTTGTGAGTTAGTCATTTTAATTACTTATGGCATCAAAATTGGAAAGTTAAAGAAGTTTACATTTAATTTTTATATGCATCTTTTTGAATGTACATCAAAATTCTGGATGGTAAACCTTACTTTTTCCCAAACTGAGAATTGAAGATAGATGATTGTGCTATTAAACCACCCCCTCGAATGTCAAATTCAGCTTTCAGTGTGCTGAGCAGCCTGGGTTGTTGCTGTCTGGAGAGACTCAAGAGAGAGCTGGTTCCCTCCATGCGGATCTCTTGCTTGCTTGTGTGGATGTAGCCGACAGACTGGATGACGACGTGACATGCATGTTTATGATCCAAAACAAAGGTTTAGTCATCCAGCCTGAAGGGTCATCTTTTTATATTATTTCTAGTCTTACTAATATTTTTTGTTTAAAGGCATATGCAGTTTTTGTACATATCTTGATAGAATTCTTATTATTTCATGTAGTCCTATATGAGAGGTTTTTATTTTTGGTTTTATTTTTATAAACTAGTGACTTAAACAAAAGGGTTTTATCTTAAATTATTTCACTCAGAAGCTGCAGTGCATGAAAGATATTATTAGTCTTGAGGGCAATTCATTGTGAATATTTTCAACTTAATATTAGAATAGAAAATACAACTAAACGGTTAAACTGCCTGGTCTTATCTATGGCTTATGAAATTATTTCTCCTCTAGAGAAGGATTGAAATCAGAATGATGACTGTTTTTTGTGTATGTTTATTGTATTTTAGATGGTGTAGTCTTTTTGCTGCTTTACTAGTATGTAAGTTGGCTGGTTGATTTGAAATGGGGAAGAGTGGCATTTAGGGGCTCGAGAGAGAGATGTGCTACAATTTTAAAAGCATTTAGAGCTGTCACTCACATTTTAGGGAACCAAATACAAATGTAGACTTGACATCACGAATATTACTGTAAGTGGGAGCTATTTTTCCTTGATTTTTTGTTTTTGAATGCTACTTTCTTAATAATAAGGGCAGTAGTAGAAGAAAATAAAGTTCCTGATTTGCTGTTTGGTGAATTCTGACATATTCTTGTATTTACTGACTGCTTCAGTTCTGATTACCTTTTTGGAAATGCAAAGCACTTTAATTCCAAAATATTGGCTATGCCCAGTGTTGCCTATTACGTATCCAGTGTTTGGGAGAGTCTGTTTCTTTTGTTTGGGTGTGTTTTCTATGCTTCATAATTGAGAATAAAATACCACGCTGAGTATAAAATAATGTAACATTGATTTGGCCATAGGTAATAGGATATATAATATTCTTTAGGTGATTTGGATTTTGTTCATGTTTGGAAAGAAAATATTCCCAATTAGTCTTTACTTTCATTTTGCCTCTCATTCACCCAGACTCCAAGAATATCAGTCTTTTGGATTTCTCCCACTACAATGACTTACTACTGCCCTAAATACCTTAGTTGAGCAAAATAATGAAAGATTCAACTGGGGCAAATATATTCAGGAAACTCGAGGAGGATATCAATTAAAGGAATAAAAGGGGACAATTAGGACAAGGAAGAATTGCTTTTGGTAACAAACTACACTTTATTTTCAAAAGAGGTACCTATAATTTCTTGGTTGCTAGATCCATTTTTATTCCTTACTTGTAGTTAAGATTTGAGACTGTGTGGGCAGCACCCCACCCAGTCTAGAAGGCCAGCCTTGACAATCTTCAAGCTGGAGAAACTGTGAGGATATGATCAAGGGGAATTGCAGAAGCCACTTGATTAAGAACTTTTTAAAAAGCTTCATAACTTTAACCATTGGAAATCGATTTAACATCTAAGCTATTAGGCTAATTTCTATACAAAATTTTTTCTGATGCAACTGGACTTTCAGTTTGCAGGCTAGGTTTCATGACTTCGTAAGTTTGATTTGATCTTGATTTGCTCTTCTAAAGGTAAGAAGCAATATACACACTTTCAGAGCCCCTGATTAATTTTGTTTGTATGTTTTAAAAACATGAGTTTTAATTGCCCAGGAGTTACCAATATAAACAAGTTAATTTCAGCAATCTCATTTTGCTTCTACTAAATTTTCCCCAAATAAATTAAAAATAAACTCAAAATATAGACTTACAAATCATCCAATATTTTTCTTTTGAGCATAGGGCATAGGAGAGAAAAAAGTGTACTGTTGACTTTAGGCCCAAATGGTAAAATTAATATTTTCCTCGTTTAACATCATACTGGACTGTGAACCCTCAACTTTCACATGCCAAATTTAATACCAAAACATATAGCTCTAGTTACTGCTTTCTGCCTTTTCAGCTATACCAGGGCTTTGCTGATAGTTGTTGACACAAAAAAGGAATAAGTCTGCCTTGAGGTGACTTGCTTGCTCTAGTATGAGCTCCAGAGTGGTTGCACTATGGTCCAGAGTCTGATCTTCAATTTTACAGGCCTAGTATGATCTTCAATTTTATGTGATGGTCTCTGTGCATGCAAGGAAGGAAATCTCAGATGGCATGACATGCACTCACTTCATTCACTAATAGCTGAAGTATAAATTTGAAACAAATTTGATTATTTTCAGCAAGAAATAAAATTGATGAGTCAACTACATAGCCTTGTTGACTTGAAGGTGTATTCCAATCTATATAAGCAGGTTCGTTTATGAGTGTGGAAATGGAACAAAGTCAGTTGAATTTTCTTAGAGCCTGATGTGATTTAATTCTGATGCCTTGATATACTCATCTCCTCTGTGGGCTCAAAATACTCAGAATATTTGTCTCATCAGAACACTGACTCTTCTAGAAGGTTCTAGAAGGTTCTAGAAACACACTCTGCCATTTTTAGTTTTGGCTTCCATTTTTATCCACTCTCTTCATGAACTTGTTATATAATGTATGGTACAGATTATTGTATTTTATCTACTTGAATTCTTACCCCGGCATTGTGAATGGGACAATTTCCCAATTCTATTTTCCGTTCATTGCTAAAGCATTTTTTAGGAAGAATAACTGCTGCAGACAAATAATATTAGTCACTCTGTGCTATTTATTCCTTTAATTTATAAAAATCAACATCATCTCCATAATATGTGATCATTTTATAGTAGCATCAGTATGCTCTCATGTGGTAACCATAATGGATGTTCCCAAGAGCTGTGTCCTATGCTGTATATATAATACTACTGCATTTAGACACTTCTGTATCAGGGTGGTAACTGAATGGGACAAAAGAAAAAGAGCTGTAAGGCACCAAAAACTCAGTATCCATATGAAAACAGACTAATTGTTTTTTAAAGCAGTAATGAAAGACACCTCCTTCTCCTGCTTATTTCTTGCTCTTGACCTCACAGTAGTAAAGTAAACTAAACTCTAAAACTAAAGTTGGTTTCGATTGTTCTGCAAAGGGCACAAATTACTAGGTAGGTATATCAGGGAGGTTTCAGATTCCCTAAGGCAGATGTGTTGAGTGAATTTGTCCATTTTTCCCAAGCTTGAAGAATACAGACTTTTTTTTTATGACTTCATTTTGTGGTAGTCAAATTGGTGCCTGGAGGCAGGAGATAGACCATAAAGGCTCATGCTCTAACTCAATCAGAGGAGAGCCGTGGGTGGCTCTTAAGTTCAGGAAAGCCACACTTAAAATATCTCTCATAAGGCAGATCTTGTAGTATTTCAAAGTCTGCCTTTTAAATATATTCTGTAGGCTTTTCAATCATCCTTCTCACAGTGCTATTTATAATATGCAAATGCTAAAGCAAGCATAAGCACAGTTTTGAGTTATAAACCCTTGCTGATAGAAAGCAGCACTAATCCTAGCATGATTTGATAACGTTGGCAATGCCAAGAGCTTCTGCTTTCTGCTACTATTGTCTCCTCAAAGCTGTAGAAAATCATCTCTAAACTGTCCTATGTATTTTCTCTACGCGTAAATCAAGGAAACAGTAGTGCAATAGATTCATCCAGAAGGTCGAAGTGTACTTCTTATAATCTAAAAATATAGATACAAGATCTAAATACATTTTCAAAAAGGAAATTTGTCTAGAGTACCATAAATTATCTAAAATATAAGTAATAAAATTGTCAGAGGTGTTCATAATAATTACCTTAAATGAATACATTAAATTTTTTTCTTATCTGTAAATGTATGGCCTTGAAATATGTTGGCTTAAGGGCATTGTTTTTATGATATCGAGAGTGGAAAAGGTTGAAGGTTATCACCCAAAAAGCAGCAGCCGTGGCCTGCTGTAAGGTAGTGACAAATGAGGTTGTCAGATTCCTGGGCAAGTTATTAAATTTTGCTTTCTGTGCTGATCTTTTGCATTTTGACAAATCCTTCTCTTTTTAAGATGATTTAAACATATGGTTATGAAGCAGATCGGGGATTTTAAATTAAAGTTGAGAACTGTCTCTGCTGCCAGGAGTACAAGTATGTTGCAGTGAACGTACACATAAATAAATGGGAAAGTTATGTACACGTTTGAAAGCATTTGCTTTCTGGCAATCTCCTCTGGAGAGGTAAAACAGTAGGGAGGAGGGGAAGTTGGGAAAGCTAAATTCTTGCCCAAATGTCATATTTCTCTATCTCTATAATCTTCTGAGTCTGTTCATTCTGTCTGAGTTTCTTATCACTGGAAATGGAGGTGTCATGGGAAGGGATCACCTTCTGATTTTCTCATCAATGTATCCAATCATTTAGAAAGAGCCTGGCACATAGTAGGCCATTGGTTTCTACTTATTAAATAAATAAATTCATAAAATGAGATTAGTAATAGTGGCTTGTCTGTTTTTGGCTTGAATGTTTTATAGGGTGGGGTGGGGGGATGAGACAAAAGAACTTGAACTCCCTTGGCAGAATATTCTTACATAAATCTAAAATGATATTTTAGTCACTTTTTTTTTTTATTGCTTATATAGCTTTCAAAATCATCTTTGAAAGCAGTAGCATTTGACATCTATGAGAGTTAGTATGACACCAAAACTCTGCCTTGTTCACCTCCCTTAGAGTGGCTTCTGCTCTTGTTATGACATGATGTTTAAAAGCCTGAACTCTGGAATAATGCATCCCAGCTTCATCACTGGTTATATGACCTTGCCTATGTTATTCAGTCTTTGAGGAAACTGAGGCTCAGTTTTCTTAAAATGGAGACATGGGTAGTATCAACACAAATAGCTGTAAGGATAAAATGAGATAATTCATTAAAGTTCTTTGCATAATACAGAACTTGGGAAGCACTCTATAAATGTTAGCTTAAATTACTCTTTTGCTATCCAAGGTTTTCTTCTCAATTCATTGTCTCTTTCTATCTGTTTTTCTACTTGAACATGTGTATTAGTTTCCTAGGGTTGCTCTAACAAAATGCCACCATATTAGTGGCCTAAAACAACAGAAATTTCTTGTCTCACAGTTCTGGAAGCTAGAAGATCAAAGTCCAGGTGTTGGCAGGTCCATGCTCCCTCTGAAAGTTATAGAGGAAGGACTTTTTCCAATTTCTGGTAGTTCCAAACATTCCTTGTCTTTGGCAGCATAATCCTCATCTCTGTCCCTCTTCACATGAGCAGAGTGAGGATGTATGTTTACATCATCCCTTTGTGCATGTCTCTGTCCAAATGTTCCTTTTATATGTGAACACTAGTCATTGGATTAAGACCCACCCTAATGACCTCATCTTACCTTGATCACCGCTGTAAAGACTCTGTTCCCTAATAAGGTTACATTCTGAGGTGTTGAGGGTTAAGACTCCAACATATTTTGGGGGTGGGGAGATACAATTCAGCACATAACATCATGATTCTAAATCTTTCTCCTCAATTCATTGTACCTTTCCTTACCCAGTGGAGAAGTGTCATAGAATATGGCATCAGATTGGGAGCTTTTACATTTAAGTTTAGGTTTGACACTAATTATCTACATTGAAAAAAATTACTCAAATTCTGCAAGCCTGGGTTACTTCACTATAAAATAAAAGCGCTGGGCTAGATGATGCCTAGTATGTTTTCCAACTCCAAAAGGTCATGGTTATAATGTGTGGCTCTCTTTCTGTCAACCACAGTGTGTATCTCAACCCTCCATGGTGCTCTGTGCATCTTGATATCCTTGTGACTGATAATAAAAGATCGAATGACATTTTCAATTGTCCCAATGTGTACTTGGATTAAAATCCCACTGTCTGAAATGCTGTTTAGTGGAATTTTTATCAACCTCAGGGAGGAAAAGCCTTGTTAGATTTTGATTGTAAAAATATCTAAATAGTGCTAGCAAGCTTTTTTCCCTGAATTTTTGTTGCTTTTGAAATTCTCTAAAATTTTTAAATAGACACTTTTTTATGCCAAGCATCCTCCATATCAAAATAAGATCCAAAGTGTGAAGGTTGGTAGTATATGTCTTTTCTGATTATAGTATTATGCAACTCATGTAAAAACCATAAAACCAAAACTTAAGAGGTTGGGGGAAATGAGAAATTACATTCTGCCACTGATTCATAACCTTTTGGCAACTTTCTTGAAAGTTTGTTTAGACTACAGTTATAGAAGGACTTGAAAGTCTACAATACCACAGCTAGAAACATTTTTTTAAAAGGAAATATAAATCTGTTTCAACTTATTATTGTCTTGCAGCCAAGAAAGGGTTGATCATCAAGTGGCAGTTTCTAATTCTTCATCTCATCTGAAAACTGCTGCCCTAGGTGTTCACTGAATTGTTTCTTTCTCTTTCAGCTTCCTCCATTCTCAAAAGAGAGAAGCGACTGAGGACTAAGAATGTGCATTTTAGCTGTGTCACCGTGTACTACTTCACCAGGAGGCAAGGCTTCACGAGCGTGCCCAGTCAAGGGGGCAGCACCCTGGGCATGTCCAGCCGCCATAACAGCGTGCGCCAGTACACGCTTGGCGAATTTGCGAGAGAGCAGGAGAGGCTTCATCGAGAGATGTTGAGAGAACACCTCAGGGAGGAAAAATTGAACTCTTTAAAACTAAAGGTAAACAACATTAGAAACTCACTTTTTGCAAAACTCTGTGTTCTTTCCTCGGTTTGGTTAAGTTAATCATTTTCATATTTATATTCACAGACCACAGTGGGCCTTTTGCACAAAAACCTGCCTGCTGGTGCTTTTGTTAAAACAGTATAGGCTCTGTACTAAAAGCAATGTGGATGACTTACCTGACATTGTTTATTTGTGCATTCTATAACTGTATATTTTTGAGTAGTGCTAAGTCATAGCCCCTGTGCTTGGGCTGGGGCTAGCTGGTATCAAAAATTGATATAGTCCCTTCTTTCCTGGACCTTACATATTAATAGGAAAGAATAATATTAATCATGCGGACAAAATAAAATCACAGCTTCATTATGTCCTGTAAAGAAGGATTGCAAGGTACTATGAAAGTGTATAACAGGGAATTAATGTGGTTTGAAGGTCAGGGAAGGTTTCTTCAAGGAAGTGACAATTGAACTGAAATCTAAACAGATAACTAGGCGAAAAGGGTTGGCAAGATTGGTTTAGGCAACAGAAAGAGCAGAAGCTACTTTGTGGCAGGAGGAAGTATGGTGAGCACACAAAGGCTTGTGTGGCTGGTGCAGAGTCAAAAAGAGTTGAGTTAGATGAAGGAGGGATTTGTAGATTGTGTTAAGGCATTTTGTTTTCCTCTTCATCCTAAGGCCTTCAGAAGTCATTCAGCAGTTTTAAGCATGGGGTTGGGGTGGTAGGATAATATGATCTGGTTCATCTAGTGATGTGAGAATGGTTTTGGGGTAGAGGCAGCCATGTTGAGGGGGCATATGGAGTCAGAGCAGTTAAGATGTTGCAATAGTCTAGGAGAAAGATGATGGTGAATTTAGAATAGATTGATGGTAGGGGAGATGAAAAGAGATGGACAGAGGGAGAAATTCTGGCAGTAAAGTCAATAGTCTTTGATGATGGGTTAAATTTGGAAGGAAAAGAAGGAGGACTATCAAAAATGACTCCTAAATTTCTGGCTTGCAAAACTCAACGGGTGGATGATAGATAGTACCTTTTTCTATGACAAGGATATAACAAGTAATCCAGAAAGAGTAGCAGTTTTGTGGGGAGGACGGGAGAGGAAGATAACTGAGATCGTTATTGATTTTCAGAGACTTTTGCGTTTTTAAAGAGATGTCAGGGAGTTGTCCAGGTAGAGATAGGTAGTATTCTGCCACATTAGGGATTAAGTGGAGAGAAACATAGTTTAGTAATCTTTCATTGACCAGACATGCTCTATACTTGCATTGCTCCCTCAACCTAACAATATATATAGGAAATGCTCTCCCATTATTATCCAGCAACAAAAGAAATCTTTCCAGGTAATCCAGAGTACTTAACATAAAAAGTCACTCGTTAAGCAGCTGTAGCACCATCAGCATACCTTTGTTAACTGCACCTTTAGTTTCCAGTATAAAGTCAGTTGGCAGAGGTGTGCTGTGTGTTTCAAAACACCTTGTTTTGATGTATTTTGCAATTTATGTGCCTTGTTCCCAATTGCACAAGAGGCAGTCACTTAAATTAAGCTGGATACAATCAAGCCTAGAGCATGTCTCATATTTCCTTTAGTGATATTTTTGACAGATTTCATTGAAAGTCCCTTAAGATTTCTTGGTAACAATCCATTATTATTGTTGTTGTTTTTCATGATTGCTTTGCATGTAGCTTAATTTAATAATAATTCTCAGGTTTGCTTCTGAAATCTACCCTCTGCCTTTCTAACCCATTGCAAACAGACTCTATCCCCTACTAAAGAGTGAAGTCATTCTTCAAATTCAAATGTTGGCAGAACAGTAGTAATGGCTGCCATTCATTAAGTGATTTTTATTTGCCAGGCATTTTATAAACATTATTTAATTTAATCCTAACAAAGACCCAGTGGGATAGATAAATTATGAGACCAACTAAAGAAAAAGAAGCACAAAGATGTTAAATATCTGGCTCACTCAACAGAACACTGGTTATATTATCTTGTTACTTCCTATTCTAAAATTAATTGATTATCCCCTATAGGCATTGGGAAAGACAATCTCTGTACCTATAGGGAGTCCTCCCTTTCTGAGGTTTAGTACTGTGTGCAGTGGTTTTAACAGCTGGGGAACTGTAATTCTTTCTGAAAACCCAAAGATTTATTGTGGTGAACTTTGAGTCACGTTGTATATGTGATAAATGTTATGGGGAGCCACACACCTACAGGAACCTTACTCCATGCCAGGCAGTGATATATTCTAATACTATAATTTGTATTCAGCTACTTCTATGCTTTAAAAAAAAAAAAAAAAAGCAAGTTGAAGAAGAAAAGAAGCAACAAGAGTATTCTATTATTAATTAATATTTTTTTTCATTGTGCTTAGTGTTGGAAGTTGAAGAAGCAATCATCCACGTGGATGTCATGTCTTGGTTTGTCATTGATAAGTGAAAACATGCATCTTTCCCTTTTGGTGAAAATGTAAACAAAAGTCATTTAGATATCATTGCTCCTTCCTAATGAAACCAAGCAAAAAAGATAATGGGATTCTCAGATGATTTGACCTTAGCCTCAGTATACTAAAAGTATTCAGAAACTGAGAAACACATGCCACATGAACCTAATAAAAGATCACAGTAATGTGGACCAGTTTGCTAAACAACAACAACAATAAATCTGAGGAGAATTAATGAAGGAAAATATTATATATTTTCATTCTAATTCCTCCAGAACATTAACATTTATGTTTTAAAATATCATTGACTATACTGGTCTAAGATTTAGCTATCCAAAATCTAAAATTAGCAATCCAAGAATTTCGCTCTGATACTTTAAATTTTACTTTTAATATAACATTTGTTTTGAAATGAAAATACCTTGGAGTAGTAAAACAAATGTAGCTAAATTGATTTATTATTTGCACTGGGGCAGCAGGAAGGTCCAAACAGGAAAGCAGACTTGTTAAAAACAAACTTTGCCACTTTGGTTTTGCTGGGAGGTGGTCCTTTCTGACAGGAAGTGAACTGCCTCTTGATTAAGGAGAGAGAAGACAGCATATGATAAGATAAACACTTTGCAAAGTCCTCTCTATGGAGACCAGGTAAAACACCACAAGAAACTCATTGGACTTGGAACCTTCTACTTATTTGAGAACCAACAGCCCCAATACAATAAGGAGAAGTTTCACTTTCCACTGTGACTCTGTCTTTTCAGAATGTCTCTTTAGGTTCCAAATAGAGAACTCATGTATACAATGGGGCCTTAATACTGAAAGATTAGTAAAAAGAAATATCCGCGCTTCTTGATGTTTCCTTATAATAAATATTTTGGAAACAAAATAAGAATAGAAATTTGGTTTTTTATTGTAAAAATTGCTTCTTATTTAGTAATTCATCTCAATCAAATTATGAGATAAGATACATTAATATATACAAATAGATTTGTAGAACAAATCCAATTCTACTTTGGGAGTTCAAGTGTGTCTTTTTTGTTTGTGGCATTGGTGTTCCAAATATTGTCTAAAATCAAATAATAGAGAAAGCTGACTGAATAAAATACATGTTCCTAGAAGAAATAACTAGCTTTGGATTTTTAAATTATGGAGCACAGTTCTTTTTCTCTGTCAAGCCCATTTAAACATGTCATACCCTTCACAGTAATCAATGTAGTCATCTTAATACCATACTCTTTTCCAAATTAAGTGCTTAGATTTCATCATCTGCACCATGTTGTTGAACAATTACATTAGCCTTTATTCCCATTTCACATGTATCTGTAAAATGCATTAGGCAGGCATTTGTATGTTCCAAAGAGCCTTGACATCCCAATTGCCTCTGGGTTATATCTTACTGGATTCCACTGCCTAGTTCTAGGACATTTAATTTAGCTTTCACAACTTTGGCCTCTCTTGATGTTTTTTCAACCTGAATTGCTCTTCCTCTCCTTTCTGAAATCAAGGCTATCTCAACTTTAGTACCATCTCCTATGGTTTTCCAGGGTTATAACTTTTCTCAATTTCTCGGCCACGTGTTCCTTGAAGAATGTTTAGTCGTTTGATCGCTTTCCTCATAAAAAGAGTTGACAGATGGTAACTCTTCCTTTAATCAGCAAACTTTAAAAAATCTCTATCTAAATCTTCTTCACTCCAAATCTTAGATATTTTACTGTGCTTTATTTATTTAGTGACTCTCATGAAACATAATTCTCCACCTTCGCCTCTACCCCTGCCTCTTGTATCCTTTCGACAGTCCTATGATTTAACTAACCTCCAGATAAACATCCTAAATGCCCTAAGAGGTATAAGGGATAGGGGTTTGTGAGAGCTGGTTGACACAGGCTATTATCACAAACCTATAGTTTCTAAATTTTTGGATATGTTTTTAACTATTTGCTCATATTAGAGTTGTTTATTAGGTGGGTCGAAGTCTACTGGTCGAAGTAGTTGTTTATTAGGTGGATCGAAGTCTACTGGTCAATAAGAATGCCTCTTATTCTACAGAACTTCTCTGTTAGACACCATAGAGATTAGTTGAGAGAATACTTACTGCCAGTGCTTTGAGAATGCATCCCTGAATGGAGGCCTGCCCCAACACCAAATGGAAAGCTTTGAGATCCCCAATACTTGCCATGTCATATGCACGACCTGTTTTGACAATTATAAAGAAAATATATTTAACCAAAGTGATGGAGACCAAGAGACTGGGCTTCAGCCTTGGGCAAATGCAAATACATTTAAGAATATGTTCTTTCAAAATGTTGCTCAAATTTTCATTTAAATAGAACAATTGAGCATATGTAATCAAATCTTTACATTCTTCTCGTATAATATACACTGATCTTCTAGTTCATGAGGAATCAATTGAACTGATTCTCCTGATTAAAATGTGAGGTGCATCCAGTGGTGTACTGAAGCCAGCTAGCAGAAGATATTCACTAAAGCGAATTGTGCACATCTCTTCTCAATGGTAGCTTAAAATTGGCCACGATAGGAATATTTAAACCATGGGCTTTGACAAACACAACAAATTAGAACCTTTTTTTTTTTCCCCCAGAGATCCAGTTGTTAAATATTTAGCAGCACACTGTTAGATTTATTTGGCTTACTAACCACTACTAAAAAAGGCACTGTTTGTCTAAACCAGAAATGAGAATAAAGGAATGTATGAAAAGTTTATGTCTTATATGTTGATATTATTTTTTCTGGTAACTTTTGTGGTAAAATGTAAGCCAAAGATTCACTGAAAATTCAGGTTGTTAAAATTCTTATAAGCCGACAAAACAGCTTTTACCTCACTTTTAGCTTTTATCTCACTTTTATCTTTTACATCTTAAGGTTCTGCATGGACTTTAATTTAACAAATGGACATTCTTTCTAGTGAGCCTAAGCAATAGTCTAACAGTCGCTGCTCTCTTTTGCATGTACGGAGACCATCTGTTTAAATAATTTCTTTTAGACTATTATCTAGTATTATGGAACTGCAATTAACAAGGTGCTGGGGATGATATAGTGGTGAGCAAGACAGATGTGGTCTCTGTTCTCAATATGTTCACATTATAATGGGGAAGATATACATGAAATCAATCACCAAAACTAATATATTATTGCAAAATTAGGGAGCATACTATGCTGATTAAATGCAGGTCAGAGCATATGAGTTAAAAGGCAGCTAAGAAAATCAAAAGTAACACATTAGTTTAACAGTGGTAGCTGTCACTTGGATCAGCTTCTTATGGCATCTCTGTTAGAATGGCCACCTCCACAGGTCCACGAAATAAGCACCCAAAGGAAATGCTAACTGGGGACGTGGTCGTATCTTCACCTTGTTTCCTGTCTTCTTTCTGAGCTTTTTCTTTGTGTCCGAATCATAATTTTCATTTCTGAATGAACTAATTCTAAGGAAGCTTGTACCGCTCTCTAAGTCTCCTGCTCTGCAACACTAAGATCAGCTCTTGGAGTTGGCTCCAACCATATCTTTTTCTTCTCTACAGTTTTTCTAAGCCTTTTTACTCCAAACTGGTCTTGCAAGCCTGGCTCAAAATTTGGAGTCAAGTAGAACTAGTTCTAGTCTCAGCACAATCACTAATTAACTATGCAGCCAGACTTTGGCAAATTATCTTCTAAAAACTCCAGTTTTCTCAACTATAAAAAAAAAAAATACTTTATAAAATTGTTTGAAAATCAGGTGAGGTAATCTATGGAAAGTTCAGTGCCTGGTTTTCACTGTATGGCATCTTGGGTCATTCTCAATATCATCGTCATTATGGTAGACAGTAATTAGTGTTTGTGAAATTGAATTATTTTTCACATTCTTATTTCCACAATCATTTTTACGTGTGTTAATAACTTTATAATAACAAGGAGATGTCATTACTAAGAATACCTTTTAACTGCTGCAAATGTGTTTTGTTTTTTTGTGTGTGCGTGTGTGGATTTTTGTCTTGTTTTGTTTCTGGCATTTTAGTTAATTCGCATTTTCAGTATCGTTTCCCTCTCCATAGTCATTTGCATTTCTTCAGGCACTTAATTCACCAAAAATTATATCTCAGTGAAATTTGTAGTGGAATTCATTCACTACATGATTTAAAAAAAAGATCGAAAGCTGATTTTTTCCACTTTTACTTGACCCAGAGCAGTCTGAGTCATTCATGGATTCTGACAGTATTGTGTCCCATCCCTCAAGTGTATTTAAATAGGCAAGGGTTTTTACTCCATTGGGCTTTGGAAACTGTTTACTCATACTTATCAGTACATTTCAGAGAGATTTACAAAATTAAGATGTTTTGATTCTGTCTTTTAAAAAAAAAAGTTACAGTTTGTTTCATTTGTAGGGTGAGTCTGGACAAATTTACGCAGTGGCTCAAGAACCAAGGCCCATCTTAAATATTGTCATTGGAACAAAGCAAGCGCACACACACACACACACACACACACACATCAGAGCCCTTGACCTTGAGATCCTTCCAATACAATATATGTATACATATATAGGATAAATATATAGGATAAATATATAATATGTTGACTCTAAATATATAATAAGATAAAGATTATTAAATAAGTCATGAGTTGTCATTACTTATCCACCTACAAGGAACAGAGAAGCTGCCCTCTAATGGCCTACTCTTTATTTGCTTTTTGTTCTTTGCTTATGGACCAAAACAGGAAGGGATCTCATCCAAGTCCAGTCATCTGGGCAATTTTTAGGCCAATGGATGCTGTGACTCATCTGGGGCCTTTGAAACTAATACCTTCTGCCTCCACTTGTTCATCTAACTGCTACTCCATATTCAGAGTTAAGCTTACATGTAAAAGTCTATTCTCCTCATCCTACCGTGAGCCCCACCTCTAGGTGCCCTTTCTATATCCTCTCAAGTGCCTTGTTCACTCTCAGCTAGGAAATCTTTATGAACTTGATTGAATTACTAGATTCCTCATCCTTTTATTCCAATCTCTTGAGATCAAAACTTGTGCACTGATACACCTAGTGCCTAATATAAAATAAACACAAGAGACTAATCAATATATATTCAATATAGAAAACAATATAGAAATTTATATATGTAATTATCATAGCAGTTAAGAGCACATGCTGTAGAGCCTGATATCATTGTTGTGACTTAGGGCACACTCTCACTTGTAATCTTGGGCAAGTTATTTAGCATTCCTATGCCTCAGTTTCCTCATCAGTTAAATGGATTCGATAATAGGTATTTCATGATATTTTTGTCGTACTAAATGCGTTAATGCAGGTAAAGTGCTTAGAGCAGTGCCTGGCGCACAGATTCCAAACTGTTATTAACATTTCATGTCATATCTGTTTCTCTCACCTCTCTTTCAACCCCACCTCCAACCTTTCTTTTTCTCAATACACACATGTACACAGAAACAAAAGCAAGTTTGCGGGCCAAGATTATCTGATGGTCTCATTAAACCAGCATTCTTTGAGCTCTTGGGAAGGCAGCGTTATTTGGTTGAAAAAACACTGAATTAGAAGTGACCTAAGTGCTAAGTGCCAGATTGCTTTCTAAGGTATCTATCTCAAAAGAGCATTCCTTTGAATGTGCTGGTTACTCTGTATACATTTATTTTAGGAACAGATTTTTTAAACACATTGTGCTTAATTTCATGTTAGAGTCTCAGAGGCTGCATCTGAGGAAGTCTGAAAATTCAATGAATCTATTTTGAGGTAGGGAAGAGACGTTTAAAGGCAACACTCATGTCAACAGAAAAATAATGTAATACACACACAAAATGGAATATTATTCAGCCATAAGAATGAAGACTAACTATCTTGTCATTTGGGACATGGATGGACCTTGAGGGCATTACACTAAGTGTAATAAATCAGACAGAGAATGACAAATATTGTAGCATCTCCCTTATGTGAGGCATCTAAAAAAGCAGAACTCATATAAACAGAGGATGGGATGGTGGTTACCAGAGGCAGGGGCAGGGATGGGAAGATGTTGGTCAAAAGAACAAACTTTTAGTCTGTATGATGAATAAATCCTGGAGATCTAATAATGTACAGCATGGTAACAATACTATATTATATCTTGAAAGTTGTAAAGGAGATCTTAAATGTTCTCAGCACCCAAAAAGAAATGGTAATTATATGATGTTTTGCTACAGTGGTAATCATCGTGCAATGTATAAGTATATATATATGAACATTTGATTTGATTTGATATACTGTTTTTAAAGAGCATTTAAACTCAGTAGGTTTGGCCTGGGTTTTAAAGGAGCAAATGTTCATAGACTGGAGGAGAGGACTGGGGAAGGATTTCCAAGGGGACAGCAGAGAATAATATTTCTCACAGGTTACATTCCAAAATGGAACCTGTCCAGAGGGGGAGATAAGCCAATTGACCAGGATGAGCTAGAATATTTCCAATTTGTATTAGAAATGACGGAAGTGATATTGAAGCAGTGAGGAGAAAACCTTGCCACATCACTAGATTTTGTGATGTGAGATTTTGAAAAGCTAAGTTAGGACCCCTGTGGGTTCTTGAACAAGAATGAAAACAGCATGCAGCTCTGTGTGAAGGACCTTTAAGTTCTTAATTGAATTTTTTATTTTGAAATAAAATTATGTATTGTAATTTAAGTATGTGAGAATAAGAGATGCAGATTTAATTTTGAAGGGCACTTGTATTTGGGATAAGAACCATCTATACATTATTTGAGATACAGATTTTTAAAAATTCTTAGGTGTCATTTGGCATTCACGTTGTCTTAAAATCTTTCATGTTTTTAAATATTTGCTAAAATCTTATTTTTTTTGTTGACTCTTAGAGTTCATGTATTATATAATAGCAACCATTATTCTTTTTAAAAAAACAAACTCTGTTGATATCAAATGGAGTTTTTGTTGTTTTTATGATGTTGCTGGTTACACAAGGGAGCATAAATGTTATAGAACATGGAGATTAAGTAGGATGGAAGTATTGGAATGAATCATGCTGACCAAGTCCTGGGTGTTCAACATGTGCTGTGGAGTCAGAAGCTTGATGAAGTTTCACATAGGCAAGCCAAAAATTAATGAAAATAAATCTAAATGCCACAGAGGTGACAAGGTGGGAGAGATAACCCTTCCAGTTTGTTAATGCAGCTTTACCTCTCACATAGAATTGAGTAGATGTTAAGCAATTACACACTTGATTTCCTTAGAAAATCAGATCTTTACAGATATAAAGATGCTTCTGTTTGCAAATAAGAATTAACAACAACAACAAAAATAACAGCAACCAATCAAAGTAATGGATACATCCTAGTAATGGATACCACAGAAACTCAAAAACAGCTTAACCAATACCTTTATAAAGAAATGCCAATGAAGGAGATAAATTGCAGATCATACCAAGAAACAAAACTCAATACAAGGGAATATTCATCTTTGCAAGAGCACAGATTTAAACTCTGAAATATTCAAAAAGATATAATTCATTAGCTTTTGAAAATGCATTTCAGAAACTCTTTGGAATACATTTTAATATACACTTGCTACTGTGTTATTTCCTGTACTTGAGGGAAAAGCCAGTGTTCTATTTGTTTTTCAATACATTCAGAGTTGTCCAGTCTAGAATTTTGGATCAATAATAATTATTCTTATATAAATGTTGGACTTTTCCCTATGAAGGTGGGAAAGTGATATCTGATGTCATTGGAGTATTTTACTGTGTGGTGACTGAGCTGTTGTTAAGGTTTAAAAAATCATGATAATAACTATAATTAGTGAAGTTTATGAATTAGTTCAAAAATTAGGAGATCAAAAGAGCTTCTTTATTCAGAACTTCTTTGAATAATCCCTTACGGTATTTCTGCATTTGCTCCTGTGCTGCTTCTCAGAATACATTTCTTGCTTAGATTCAGAGAAAACATCTCTTTCTAAATGCTTTTTTATGAAGGAAACATATGTAGTGGCATAACAGTAAGAAGTGAAATAGTGATTCAATGTTTACTGATGGATGAAATTAATTTAGAAAAGAGATATAAATAGAAGCACAATAGTTGTGGGTATATGAGACATAATTGTCCACATGAGCTATTATGCAGAAGGTATTGCTTTGGATACAGGTTCATGTGAACTCCTTTGAGAGCTGAGTTTATTGTTCCAGTTGCCCATCAACGAGGGCCTACCAGCACTGCTGAGAGCACACTACCCTGACTGATTGCTTCATACCAAACCCTCATTCTTGGAATTTTCTGTAGGGTGACCATGTTTGTAATCTCAATCAATAGCACAGTGCAGCACAACTTTATTTCCTAGTACATGGTTTTGCTGGAGTCCAAAAGGCAGGGTGGTTATTTCAAGGACAACATGTTTGCTGATTTGGTGGCAATGGCTTCCACTAAGATGCTATCATCTCTGAACAAGGACACATTTATTCCAACATCAGAGCTGCCCATCATGAACTAAGTCTAAAGATAGCTTTCACTGATGGGCATCTGTAACCTTTGGTCTTTTTCACATTGCACTGGCTAAAAGCTCTAACAACTCTAGCTCCTAACATTAGGAGGTTAAAGGACCTAATTAACGATCTTCTGTTATTGGTACATTTAAAAGCCTATCATTTTGATGCCTTCATTTTCCTCCTTGTGACTTCTCTAAAGAGACAAATAAATGGAAATGATTCGACCCAGAAATGCTTGTTGATAATCAGGACATGATATTATGTAATAGTTTTGTTCTTACCAAGTACAAAAGTAAAGATTTTAGACTCCGCCCAGGCTAAGTCTCTTCTCTGATGCCTTGCATTTCTAGATGACTAAGAATGGCACAGTGGAATCTGAAGAAGCTAGCACTCTCACAGTGGACGACATTTCTGATGATGATATTGATTTAGACAACACAGAGGTAGATGAGTACTTCTTTCTACAACCCCTGCCAACAAAAAAACGGAGAGCACTGCTGCGGGCCTCTGGAGTGAAAAAGATTGACGTGGAAGAAAAGCATGAGCTGCGAGCCATCCGCCTATCACGAGAGGACTGTGGCTGCGACTGCCGTGTGTTCTGTGATCCAGAAACATGTACCTGCAGCTTGGCAGGCATCAAGTGTCAGGTAAGGATTTCAGTTTCAGGGAATCCAAAGACAAGACATTATCCACCTAAACAGGCAGTCGTGTTACACGCAATGAAGTCTCCCACATGTAGAAGACAACTTTGGGCAAGGCAAGACACACGATTCAAGAAAAGAGAAGTACTCATTCAAGGACGTTTATGAGTATACATAATACACTCATACATATAAGATATAATGTGAAAGGCAACCTAAGCTGCAGCTGAGTCAATCGACATTATTTCTTCTTGGATTCATCTATTACACTAGCTTATTTTGGCTTTTTACAAGCATTCAGGCAGATCATGACATGCCTAACATTTGAGTTTGTATTTTCTGTCCATCCATGGAGTATCAAGTGATTGGTTAGAGGTAGTATGGGTTAGTGGAAAAATTACTAGATTAGACTGGGACATAGGAAAACTGAGTTCTTCTCCTGGCTCTGCTTTTTTGCCAGCTATGTGAAATTGGCAAGTGAGGTAAACTTCCTGGGCTCAGTTTTCCCGTCTCAAATGAAAGAGCTGAACTACATCAGGGGTGGGGAAACTCTTAACTCATCGGCCAAATCTGGCCCGTCATCTGTTTTTGTAAATGAAGTTTTACAGAAGCACAGTGATGTTTTCATTTGCTCCTTGTTTGTTCCTGTGTTGTCTACGATTGCTTTCACGCTTCAACAGCAGGGATGAGTAGTTTCCATAGAGGCCGTATGACCCACAAAGTCTGAAATATTTACCCTCTGGCCCTTTACCAAAAAAAGCTTACCGACCCCTGGACTAAATGATTCTCAGGGCCCCATCCATCTATAATATTATTGGTGCTCCATGACTAATTAGGCATCATTATTCTAAGCAGAAACTTGACTTTTTCAATAAGGAGAGTCCCTCACACAGGCAGAAGGAGAGGATGGTTCTCATTATCTGAACAGTTAGATCCATAGAAAAGGGATTCACAAGTAAGAAGACAGCTCTGGATTCTGGATCTTACATATGCTACTACTTTTTATTGGGACCAGGATGATTGTGCTAGAGTCTTTCTTTTCCTCTGTGGCATACAAAATTCCCCGCACTTGGATAAGGCGGCCAACAGGCAAGTTCTTTCTGGTTGCCTGGTCTGCATGCAGGTTAATTGGTGAAGACTGAGACTATTAGCAAATATCTTAGGAGTACCCTTGGACTGCCCAGAATTCCATATATCACCTGAGTCAAGGGCTCAGTCCAATGACACTTGCTGAACCCCATCGCTCTATCTACAGAATCCAATCACTCAAATAATTTTAGGATATCGATTAAATGAGCATTCTCTTTCTTAGAGAAGTTTATTAAGTTGTGTCAACCTGAACATCTTGGGCAGAGAAGTTCATTTTATAATAAGCAAAGCAAAAAGGGGTATGGCTAGTATGGGGAATGTCATAATTTAGATTAAAAATAACAGGTGGCAGTAAGGGCAGTAAGTTTGTTTAAAATTGGGCATGCATCAAAAAGAAAGGGAACTTGAGGAATAGACAGAAGCATTGAAAAAAAGGGAGCAAAATCAATGGGATGGAGAGAAGGGGGAAAAGAAAATGAAGGAGGAGGTAAAGAAAGTATGGGAAGGGTTGACGAGCTGAAAATATACACCATATTTTTAGTATAATGCTGTAACTGTTTTGAATATAGGTTTTAAAACTAGGTTGAGCCTTATGTTTTAAAAAGCTTTCACTTTCCCTTTTCATTTCTGTTTACAGTTTGATAGTCATTTGTTCTGGCATGAGTGGGATAAAGTAATCCCAGATTCCAAGGGGTTGTTTAAAGGTACTGGATTTTTGTGTGGTTTTGTAAGTTTCATGAAGCTAATCTGTGTTCTCCCTTCCAAGGTGGATCGAATGTCTTTCCCATGTGGCTGCACTAAAGAAGGATGTAGTAACACAGCAGGTAGAATTGAATTTAATCCCATCCGTGTCCGGACTCACTTTTTGCACACAATCATGAAACTGGAACTGGAGAAAAACCGAGAGCAGCAGATCCCCACACTGAACGGCTGCCATGGGGAGATAAGCGCTCACAGCAGTTCCATGGGCCCGGTCGCGCACTCGGTAGAATATTCGATCGCAGACAATTTTGAGATTGAATCCGACCCCCAGGCTGCAGTGCTGCACCTGCAGTCCGCCGAGGAGTTAGATTGCCAAGGCGAGGAGGAGGAAGAGGAAGAGGAGGAGGAGGAAGATGGGAGCAGCTTCTGCAGCGGAGTCACCGATTCCAGCACGCAGAGGTTGGCGCCTAGTGAGGCAGAAGAGGAGGAGGAGGAAGATGGGAGCAGCTTCTGCAGCGGAGTCACCGATTCCAGCACGCAGAGGTTGGCGCCTAGTGAGGCAGAAGAGGAGGAGGAGGAAGATGGGAGCAGCTTCTGCAGCGGAGTCACCGATTCCAGCACGCAGAGGTTGGCGCCTAGTGAGGCAGAAGAGGAGGAGGAGGAAGATGGGAGCAGCTTCTGCAGCGGAGTCACCGATTCCAGCACGCAGAGCTTGGCACCTAGTGAGTCAGATGAGGAGGAGGAGGAAGAGGAGGAGGACGACGACGACGATGACGAGAAAGGGGACAGTTTCGTGGAAGGTTTGGGTCCCCACGCCGAGGTCGTCCCTCTTCCTTCCGTCCTTTGTTATTCAGATGGCACCGCCGTCCACGAAAGCCACGCGAAAAACGCTTCTTTTTATGCCAACTCTTCGACTCTGTATTACCAAATAGACAGCCACATTCCAGGGACTCCCAACCAGATCCCTGAGAACTATTCTGAAAGAGATCCTGTGAAGAACGGTGCCCTCTCGCTGGTGCCTTACACCATGACCCCTGAGCAATTCGTTGACTACGCCCGGCAAGCAGAAGAGGCCTACGGCACCTCCCACTACCCAGCCGCCAACCCCTCTGTCATCGTGTGCTGCTCGTCTTCGGAAAATGACCCTAGTGTGCCCTGCAGTAGCTTATATCCCGAACATAGGGCCAGTCATCCTCAAATGGAATTTCACTCATACTTGAAAGGTCCCTCCCAGGAAGGATTCGTCTCTGCATTGAATGGTGACAGTCACATTTCGGAGCATCCTACTGAAAATTCTTTGAGCCTTGCAGAAAAGAGCAGATTGCACGAAGAGTGCATCAAATCACCCGTGGTCGAGACCGTCCCTGTCTAGTAGCTTAAGTTATTCTAGGATCTATTCTTCTCCTATTTAAAGCACTGTATTTAATTGGATTTCCTGGGCTCATGGTTGTTTAAACTGAGGACCAAGAAAACTTGGACTGTAGGGAATCTTCCAGACTGTATTTTGTTTTCTCCCTTCTAGCTGCGTGACTGTGGCGTTGCACAAATACAGTCTCTATGAGGATTTTAAAAGATTTCAGACTGTTTTGATAGAAAACGCTAATTTTAAAAAAGCATATCTCACAATTGCCTACCTGTCAAACTGTGAAACCTGCCAAGCTGTGTAGATCAGAGCTCCAAGTTTTGGATTATCGGGCCTGTGCAAGATTGTTAACTAAGACTGGGAAATAATAAGATTTAGAGTCCTACTTTTCGATATATCTGAAGATGATGGTGACTTTTTAATGTAAAAGTAATTACTGTAAGAAAAAGATTTAATCGTTCCATGTGTATTTTATTTATGGTAGTTAGAAGTCATGTTTTGATGAAAATGAACAGCAGCATGTTCTTTTAAGCTGAAGATGCATAGTTAGCACCACCGAGCATGCCCACATGGATTGCATCTGGAATCCATTCACGTTTTTATGATCATGACTGGTCATATTTGCAAATACTTTCTTAAGGGTAAAATAGGCCTATTTTTGCTATTTTGGACAAATAAATGAGTCTATATGTGCAGGTCCTTACACAGTTTTCTGTAAAGTGAAGAGTTAGGACAATCCTCTGGTGAGGGTCTAGTTCATTGCCCTCCCTCGATTGACTCCAGAGATGGAGGTAGAAGGAATTGCCTTTCTTTTTTAAACAGCATCATCTTGATTCTTAGCTTGGACAGCACCTTTAAACTCTACTCCCCTGTATCAAAATGCACTTTAGTGCCCCTTCATGGTACCTTGTGAGGGGTGGGGACTGAGAACTCTTAGAGATGAAAAATTTAAATTTTTAAAAAATCTGTAACTATTATAAGGTTCATATAATTAATATAGAGGAATCATCTAATGATACTTTATGAAAGAAAAATGACCTGTTTTCCTTGGCTACTCTGAAGACCTATCTTGGTAAAAGCAGAGAAGGCTGAGAACCATGGAAAAGATATCCTCAGCAAGCAGCCTTTTCTACAGCGTGATCAATCCATATCTACAAAATGGGTGTATAGTGAGATTTCCATTTCATGACTAGCTGATTGAAGGGGTGGGCCTCTACCCAAATACTCAAATAGGCCTTACTTTTTGAAGCATTTTGATTTCTCTTGCCTGGGACAATTAGAACAGTCCAGAATGCATTGAAATACATTCTAATTACCTCACGTTCTCTTGTTAAAGGGGACAAATAGAAATAAAACATGTACTCTCCACCTTTAGATTATCTGCACTTGGTTCATAGGAGGACTTCTAAGATCTCGTTTTTCTTGTAAATTAATTTAGGTAACTAGATAGTGTATTTTACCTTTTTTCAATGCAATATGCTATGCTACATCTGTTTCATATTTTCGAATTTCTATTGTCATATCATTTCACATTTTATGCCTCCTTGAAATGCGGACATGCCTTGCTATTCAGCGACTGCATCACTAATTCTTTACGTTTTTTAGACTTGGATGTTTAGAAATATGGATATCAATATATTGTAGATCTCAGTTCCTTAAAAAAATACTATTTTATTTAGTTGAACTTAAAAAAAAATGTTCGATCTGAAGAAAATCCTCCAATGGAAAAGTTTCTACTAAAACTCGATTTGGGGAAAATGTGTTTGTTTGGCAGCTCTTCCACTGTGCAGTTGGTTCCTGCCCCTTCTCTACCCCCACCACTGTGCCAAATTCGTAACCATTAATATGAACATGAAAGGAGCTTTGGGTTTGCTCTTATGGAGGGAGCAGTAACAACAGCAGGATGTTCCTTTTGAATGATAAGCCCTTTGGGCTAATCAGATTAGGATTTTGCTCAAATCTTGGTAATATATCCTGTGTTGACTAGAGTTACAGTTTTTAGTGCTCGATCTCCAAATTTTTCCCCCCTACCAACACAATCTAAAGGGCCCAAAGAGAAAAATGGCAAGAGGCAATTGTTCTTTCATTTAAGCACGTGAAAGAATCATGTGTGCCATATTTGCTGGACCATTACAAACCCTTGAAGTATTTACATGTGAAGCACTCAACTTATTCATGGAACATAGAGTATGGCAACGTGGGGAAGAGGTGACTCTGGCTGGGACAGAGTTGAGGGTAGAATGTAAATCCATTTTCTGAAATAATAAATATTTAATTCAGTTTCACTTCATCTTCCTAAGAAGGCCGATGCCTACTTGTTTATGTTTGGCTGGTCTCTTTTGCAGCTTCATGTCCAAAAGGATGCTTAATCTAGAAACAGGAAAACCAACCAACCAACCAACCAACCAACAAAAAAGACAATTTATTCCCCTATATGTCCAACTGGGGTAGATAATCACTGCCACACAGAAGGATTAACCTTCCAACTATGAGAGCTTTCATTCCAAATTTTCATATACATAACCTAATCTCTAAACATCTCCCATAAACTACATACACAGATGACCTACTAACACGCAGCATGTGCGCACGCACACGCACACACACACACACACACACACACACACACGTGATGTATACCACACACCGGAGAATGACAGATCTTAGGCAATGGCTAATAATGTGTGCTGAATTTTCCCTACCCTAGCTGGTAGGGAATGTCTAGAAAAAAGTATAATCTTTAAAGATATAGTATGAAAATGTTGGGTCAAAGTTGCAGATAATACTAATAATGAAATCATTTCATTGTTCTTTCCCCAGAAAAGCTGAGAGAGCACAGTGTTCCATCTGACTTTTTTTTTTTCCATTAATAGTCCTTCTATTCAACAAAAACTGCCCACATGCCAGGAAAGCGCCACAGTTTTTCTAAGCTTTTTAAAATGGGGATCAATCTAGATGCAGCCAGTCGGGATACTTAAGATCTTTATACCAAGAAAAATAATCTGACTTGCAGCTGTTGCATTGCCTCCAAAGTATATCTAACCAAATTATAGCCTTTTTTGACACACAGCTTTTTAGTCATTCACTGTCAATGGCAAAGCTTCCTGCTTTGGTCCCTGTTGTTTTAGCACCAGCCCTCTACCTTTTATTGGGGCTTAATTCCCAGTTATAATCCAAGCCAAATTGATTTGCAAGTTAAGTGGCTGGAGCAGCTTGCATTTCCTTTGTCATACTAGGTTTCCTTTGGGAGAAGGAAGTCAATGAAAGAGATTTACTTAAGGTTTTTTCCCCCCATCTCTTGATCATTGATTATTAAGACATAGGTAAAATCTGTTTGTGTCGTGTCTTTTGGTTAATTGAATAATGTAGTTACTTTTTGAAAAGCAATGTTTTCTTTGTGATGAGACTAATTTTTCTATTGTATCAGCCACTTATAAAATGCAAAATGAATACTTATCAGAGTGATAAAATCATATATAACTCAGCAATAGCCCCCCACCAAAACAACAGCAACAAAAAAATACTAACTAAAGTTATAGAAACACAGGCCACAAATTAATCAAGAAGCAGAGAGACTCTAAGTGATTATGTTCTTTAAAATTTAACACTAAAACAGATGACTTCTAGGCAAATTCTAGTTTGGTTATCATTAAACAGAAAAATATATCATAATTAATTTCCTATAAATTTATATAGCACTGATTTTTTTATTAAACTTCTGATATTGTTGTACAAGTTTATAACCCTTTGGCCTTGATATTTAGAACTTATTAAATATCAATTCTTTCAACAAATATTAATGAACACCTATGATGTTATAGGAACTGTCCTAGGTGATAAAAGAGGGGGAAAAACACTACAAATTCTAACGGATTTGTGATGATGACGAATAGTGGCATGAAATAATCAAGCCTCATTATAATCCTTTTAATTTGTGATTTTATAAAGAGATATTGGAAACAGTGATATCAATTCTTGTCTAATTATATGCAAACTGTGGCTAAAAGGATATTTCTTTTTTCTAAATTAATGGGACTCTCTGGATCATCTTTCTTTGCTCCTATCTGAAATTTATGAATCAAATCTTGACTCAGCTAGAATAACTGAATCGAATGAAGAAGATTTTCAACTAATTGCTTCTTCAGTGTGAAACCTCTATAAGTGATGCTAAATTTATACCAGCAAGCTCCTACCAGACAGTTTCAAAGGCGTGTTGACTCATGCATAACCCAGGAAACATTTCAGGAAACCTTTAAAATGACATTGTGGAACACAACCCCTCTTCTATTTATAAACAGCCTATCAAAATAGCAAAACCCTAGTTGTAAGTTCCAAAGACATTGCCTCGCAGCCTGTAGAAAACAGAGGTCATTTGGCTCCCTTGCTTTTCACTGGAATTACAAACCATCAAATTAGCAGGTGGAAAATTGACACCCTCAAAAGTTAAACGGAGACTGCCCATTTAAAGGGTGCCACAAAAGCTTCCATTTCTCCAAATACCACTTAATCTTTCTCTTTAAAATGGCATTTTCTCTTCATTCTCTTACAGAGAATTCATAGTGTCATTGTAGTCAGTGTATAAAATATCAAGCTTAAATGGGAAGTACTGTCATGCTTTCAAAGGCACGACTTGACTGTCGTTTGAAACTGGATCCTTACCACAACCAATGCCAAAAGTTTAAAGCGTTAATCACTCTTTATTCTAAAACAAATTTGTGACTACTGATTACATTATTCTTTCTGAGATCTGCTAACTTGTGCTAGAGTCATTTAAATGCTTAAGCCAAATGCTACCACTTTGCACAAATAGCACACTCATCAGAAGTTTTCTGTAGCATTAAAAAATTTACTTGATGGAATTTAACTAAATATCTGCAATGTGAAACCTCACTAGAAGAATGGAAGTGCCAGGGTGGGGTGAAGATGGAATAAGCTTAATAAATGGTGGTGTCTCCTTCGAACCATAAAGTTTCAACAGAGCCAAAAAACTAGAACTTCATTATGCTAAAAAAACTAGATTCACAAATGACATCCTGAAACCTAGAAGGGGCAGTTACAATGTGAACACTCACGAGCCCTGGCGTTGCTCACAACCTTATGCCGAACATCTGCATCAATTACATCTTACTATCTAAAAGTCATTTGATGCGTTAAAAAAATACAAAACAGAGTTACAATATGCTAAAGAAACTTTTTAAGATTTAAACACATTTTATATTAAAATGACTGAGAGACTTGTCAAAAGTAATGAATATGGAAATAAAAGAGCTCTTTAATATTTTACCTGCCAAATCTGTGTATTCAGTGTGACTCTTTAAAACAGTCACTTCTAAGTTTTACTTGAACTCCTTTCATAGCTTTCCATCTAGACCATGAGACCCCCATCCTAACCAATGCAAGTGTTTTGGGGTATTTTTTCTTTCTTATTAGAAATTCAAACTAAAAAGGTTGGTATGAGCTGGATTTTACCTAGTGAATAGTCTTAGGGTTAGTCTAACTATGTGCTATCTGGATGGTAAATGTCATGCCTTGAGTTTTGTGTCCTGATGAGAAGCAAGAAGGTATATACAACCAGATTCAAAGCCTAAACCAGTTCATTTTTTATATATGTAATTTTTGTAATCTAATTAACATATATCCTAGAATTTTAGTAAATACAGGTACTTGTTACAGTCATGGAAGATGAGGTAATTTCAAAGATTTGTCATGTTGGCTATTTTTCTTTCACTTACGATAAATATATCCCTATACAGGGTAATTGTTTTTTATTCAATACTTTACACTTGCTTATAATTCAAGAAAAGCTAACTCTAGTATGTCATTTTATTACATCTCATAAAAATTTCTGGCAGAACTGGTTTCAAAGGAATTTATATGATTTATTTTAGACAATATTTGTGTTTGACAGGCTTATGATGCCATTCCTTTCTTTGCATTACTCATTACCATGGTGATAGTCAAGTCAGTTCAATAACATTTTAGTAAAATGTGTGAGACCATTTAAATATTTTAAGATAACATATATTGATTAGAAGGATTTAAGAGAAGACATATTTATGGTAGAAATTAGCCTTGACTTTATCTAAGTTAATTCATGTGTCAGTTGTAATTTTGGAATGGCTTTTTTGGTACGTATCCCTCTCATTTGGCTTTCTTCCGATATATTTACCTGTCTTAGGAGTATCTTAAAAGTTATTAATTAATGAGTATTTGGAAGGAAGTTGGTTTAGAAAATATCTCTTTAAAAATTATCTGGGAGCTTCTATCACCAGAGATCTTCATCAAATCTTACTGCCACTCTGGGTGAGACCAGAAACCCCATTGATTTAAAAAGAAAGAAGATTAAAATTTCTAAGTTTATAGTATAATTTATCCAATTTTGTTTTGCTCCTCCTTTTTATATTGGTGACTAAGCTAGTCTCCTTAGCTATAAATAAAGTCAACCAACTTTAAAACAAATTCAAGAATTTACATACCATTTTAAAGTTTTACTTAAATGTGAAAAAGAAGGAAGAAATAAAATGAAATCCAAATCTGAATTCTAAAGAGGAAAAACCTAAATAATACATCTAGGAAATAAATACCTCAGGTTAATTTTTTGTTTGTTTCCTTTTTTTATTAGTTAGTGTTGATCCTTGGGTGGTTTAATGATATCCAAATGATATCTGAACTTGATAGACTTTAAATTTTGGTAGTTGGCAAAGTCATTTCCTTTGTACCATAATCAAATAGGATCCACTGTCAAAGGTTACTGTCTGAATCTTGATTTATTAGGCACTAGTCATGCCAAATGGATATCTCAGACTCGTTTAATCTTTTTAAAGATACAATGGCCAACTGTGTGTGAATAATGGAAAGTTTGAGATTCTTCTGTATTCTTCAAATTTTATAGTCCTGAGACAAGAAGAGATTTCCAGAGGTCATCTGGCTCATCCATCTACCTCCAGGGAGGACTGTCACTCAAGCAGGCCCAACAGGATAGATACCCATCTATTCTTTACATCTCTAGGGAAAGCAGTTTCCTTGGCAACACAATCCAGTTCTCTTAAGTTTTTCTCACAATAAGAAAATATCTTGGCCAGTCTTTGTGAGCTAGGCACCTGGCAACAGTTGTGGTGATTTAGGCCATTGTACTGGGAGACTCAAAGAAAGTTGGGTTTCTACTACCTTTGATGATTATTACATTTGATGATTCCGTAAGTCTCCTAAGAAATCAGATTTCTAAAAATAAAGATATGGGTATTGAAACTGCTTAGTAATATGACCTGCTTTCAACATATATGACTGTAGTTGAATTTTTAATTTTCATTTTGTTTTACAGTCACTGTGATATCAGGAGGTAATTTCAGGAAAAGTGCTTCTGAAAAGTTATAATTATAAAAAGTGAACATTTTCTACCTTGTTGCTTCTAAATAAATACCTCCCAATTAATCTTTCTTTACCCTAAAATGACAAGTGAGAATCAAGTTTTTTTACTTCCGGGGACCGTGGGACTAGCTGTGGAGAGTCTGATGTGGAATAAAATGACTCCAGAGAATTACTCAGACAACATTTGATCCCAGCCTTTGTCTCGTGTTATTTAAACAATGGCTGCTTGCCTTCTCAGGGATCAGCAAAATGATTTTAAAATTTATCATCCTGACAAGGCCTGAAAATGAAGGGAGGAGTCCAGGAGGGTGGTGATTTTTTTCTGATTACATCGCTTGACCCAAGCAACCCCTGCAGCTTTCAGAGAGTTTTCAGTTTGCTTAGAGTTGCTTCCAACTCTGAGTCAGAACTGACCTAAACATGAGGAACCCCTTTGAAATCAATGCGTGCTATCTCCAGGGGATTTTTTCAATCTAGGTGCAGCTGCTTGCCTCCCCAACTTGAATGCTCTTGTGAAATGACAGTCACATCAGTGTGGTTGCTCCCCACAAATAACACTAGGAGAAATAAACTTTTTTGCTAAAAAAAAAAAAAAAAAAAAAAAAGCTATAGAATGTTTATGTAAAGAATGTTGAATCATTTGGCCCATGTTTTAATTGACTCTAGGCACCTCTGTGATAATAAGTCTGAGGCGTAGTTTGTGAAACATGTTTCAAAAGTGTTTGATGTAAAATAAACGCTAGACATTTACAGTACAGAAATAGTTTTTAAAAATTAAAAACCTGTAGATTACAACTCCGTTCCTAAGAACCTCAGCCTTTATTGTGTCTTAGTAAAGTTGATCTGCTTTCATTTTAGTTTATTGCATTTCTGGTGTAATAGCCTCTTAAGATAGAACTATTAATACATTTGTACTGGTTAATGCCTGTTTATGCAGAAAATGGCACTTTGTTATTTCAATGTGTTTCCCTCAATGTCACAGGGTATATCAATTTGATAGGAAAAGGTCATTTGACGTTGGTCAAAAATGCATTTTCCCCATTTAAAATATATATGTATAATCGGTTGCATAGACAAATGTCACCTTTTGCAGTATCTTTATCTTAATCATAGTCTTAGACATCAACTGTGTCTCCACTTTCCAGCTGCCATAGAAATTTGGTGCATTTGCAAATTCTGGTGAAATCTAGTGAGCTGAATGTAATGGTAGATCAAATGATCCAAAGCACTTGGATGTTATCCTTCAGTCTATGTTGAACCATTCGGACATTGGGAATGGTCTTTACACAAGGGAAGTCTTTTGAGAGTATTTCGTTTTGTTTTTGTTAGTTTGCTGACAAAAAAAAAAGTAATTTAAAAACTCAGATATACTCACTGTAACATTTTTTACTTTTAAATTGATTCTATCTTTTAGTTGATTTCTGTTATAGATTGAAAGGGAAGAAAGTCAAACTACAGTTCATACATAAAATCACTGTACACTAAGACGTCATGTTGTATGTCACAGTTTATATATTGATTTCTCTTGTGTATAAGTTATAACATCAAAGATGCCAAAGGGTATATAAAATAAGCTACAATAATATTCAACAGAACTTAACCTGGACCTTATGTTGTAATAATTTATTCATATTAGCTGTAGTCTTCTGTATTTATATTTTCGGTATTTATTATGAATGACATGGAAATTCGTGTATTTATTGTGGCTTTTTATTGCAGTGTGTATATATATACATATATTACAAATAAGCATTTTTAAGTCTTATCCTTAAGTTTCTTTTATTAGTGGCACTTGTATTATGCTGTACTTTTTATTATATATTGTACAATATCTTGTCCATTTGTTTTCAGCAGAGTAAAACTGGTTTCTAAGTTGTGTTACTGTTGCATTTTTGTTGCATTTTGTATAAACTCTTTGTTCTTCTATCTTGAACTGTCACAACACACTCAAGAAAACCTCCCTCCCTCCCTCTCTGTAACAGAGATATTCTTGGAAAGTTGTGTGCGAAGCCAGTTCCTGTGAAATGCCTCATTACATTATCATCTCGAAGATGTGTTAACTTTATTATATTTGATCTCTAAGTGGAGAAGCTTAACATTTTTTTCCCTCAACTATTCAACTCCTTCATCAACTAATGATGTACAAACAAATGTGAGGGCCAGAGAGGAACTCTATTCAAATGAAATTTGGGAAGATATTTTTACAAAGACAAATCCAACTTCTATTACATAGTATCTTGTAATTCACCTGTTCTGTAGTATTTTTGTTATACTTTGCCTGAAGCAGGATTTGTGTGATTTGGTATTTAGGATCCTACCTAACCTCTTTTATACAAGTCGTTCTCTTCAAACAACTTGTTTTCTTACATCTGGACTCTGAATCTATATTTCTGAAAGTTAAATAGTAACATGTGATTGTGTGATTATCCCAAAACTCAAATTTGATTGTCGCTCACTTACATAAAAGATCTGTGATGTTCTTTCCTCATTGCCAACAAAATAAAATCCAACTCCTTGGCATATCCCAGAAGATCACCTAAGATCTGGGAACATCCAACCTCTCTAGAGTCTAGTTTTGCTCATCAAACTCTTTAGCTCCCATGGACTTCCTTACCCACAAGGCAGATGGCTTAGACTTCTCCTGCTACTCTATTTTCCCCTGCCTCTGGTTAACTTGCGTCTTTTGCCCAGAATATACACCCCACAGCCCCATCCTGACAGCACAATTCTGATGACATGAACTTATTTTTCAAAAGAATTATTAAATGTCCCTTTCTTTATGTTACTTTTCTGATTCTCCTGAAAATTGTTTATCTACACTTGTATGGCCAATGCAGATATTTATTAGAGCCTCCGTCTCACTAAATTCACTTATTTATGTATCTACTCTATAGGACTCTTTAAGAACAGAAAATGTGTCTTGTTACTTTCCATGTCTTCAGCATTCAGCTTAGTGCCTAGAACACAGTAGATACTTAAAATATGTTTACTAATATATATGCAGTACAAAAAAATGAGTGATGAATTTACAGGAGTTCAGATGAGGGAAAAATGGATGGCTAAAAGGGAAGAGAAGTCAGATTCAGAGGAAGGAAGGATTTCAGCTAGTAGGCGACATTCCATATTTGACATGATGGGACAGCTTGAAGAATGGCTAAGTCAAGACTAAGTCGTTCCATTCTGTGCAGAGTACAAGGATATTGCTAAGAGCAGATGATTTACCTTCTGAAACAAGTGAGCAATCAGATAAGGAGAATCTATTCAGATATTGTAAATCTTTAAAGACCAAAGAGTCTGCTTTGTATCCTTGGAGAAACAGGCAAATCTGCATCTATTAGAAGAGGAAGTTCAACCAAGTAAAAGTGATAATTAGCTGTGTGAAATTTGTGGTTGCCATGCACAGACGATTTGGGGAGCTAGGAATGCCAAAGTAAAAATCTTCCTCATAGATATTAGAATCACTATTCATTCAAAAAGTAATTGTTGAGGACCTACTCTGTTTTGGACGCTCTGCTAGAGAACCAGAGGGCAGCGGTAAATAAAGACAGGGAGAGTCTCTCCAGACAAGCAAGTATAGCGGTCTAGGTGATTATAGCGATGAAAAGGTCAGTTATTTGAAGGCCTACATAAGTGTGGAACTAAGAGTAACAAGATTATGAGTCTAGAATTAAAAAAAAAAGAGATATGTCATTAACAGAAACTAGGATGTTACAAGGAGGAAGAGAGATGTTCATATTGGACATTGAATTGATGTTGGAATATCAATGAAAATAATAACAGATGGACAGAAAGAAATATGACTCTAGAGCTTAGATAAGGATGGAAGATTTGGAGTGGATGAGTGTTTAAGATTTAGAGACTAGAGAAGGAGAAAGAGAGTATATGGAGAGGATCAAACCTTTGAAAGGCTGGTGTTGCAGATTTTGTTCTCCAGAACTGAATGCTGGAAAATAGATATATATTTCAGCACATATATTATATATATATTAAAACATGTATTATTATATATAAATATATATATTAAAAACAAACAAACAAACAAACCTCTGGTACTCCCAGTATGAAAGAAGTCTAATGCAATTAATCTTCCATCAAGCATCTGATTAGACTCTAGAAGAACACGTTTCTGGCAGTCTGTACGTTTGGCAGCAGTAGAAGCTTTATCAATCTTGGTAAATGGGAGGCCATGCTCATGGGCCCAGGCACAGCCTTCATACCTTCCACTTCCATCCCATTCATATGCCTATCATGGCAGCACTGGGGCAGCCAATGGCTCAGACTGGCTGCTGTCCACTGGCCAAGTTATTCTGTCTATATACTACTATCCAAAACAAATATAGTGTGAGACACAAGGGTAAGTCATATTTTCTAGTAGCCACATTAAAAATGGTAAAAAA
>NW_006442484.1:38127169-38141821 GCF_000325575.1 Pteropus alecto
AAAATATTAATTTTAATATATTTTATTTAAACTAATATATAAAATTATTATTTTAACATGTAATCAATATAAAAATCATTAATATTTTACATTATTTTTTCCAGACTACTAAGTCTTTGAAATCTAGTGTGTATTTTACACTGACAGCATGTTTCAATTTGGAGACAGTATTGGAAAGCACAGGTCTATAGTGTTTAGTGCCTCTTCTGTGGTGGATGCTCTCTGGTAGGTGTTAATATGTGATACTAAGATCTTCACAGTGTATACTCACTTCCATATGTCTATCCACATGATCTTACCCCAGACTTCCTTTTCACTAATATAATCTCTTTCTTTTTTGGGCCCCTAAGTCAGCCAAGCCATTCACCTCTGCATATATATATAGTCCTGTAAGAATATATATACACAAAGAGAATGGCTAGGTGTACCTCCCATACTCTACCCATTTTAAGAGTTTTCCCTAGCCACTGTCTTTTAAAGCTACCTCTAAGTGAAGCTGCAGAGCAGCTGCTATTCATTTTTGGCTTATATTGCATCCACTTACCAAAACTGGTGTTTTCCCTCTTTCCTCAGCTGGCCATAAGTAAGTGAGGGGTGGGCTGAGTGAGAGATGCTGGTACAACAGTGGTGGTTGACATGAAAGACAAGGCTACCTATTTATGCAACTTTCTGTGCCTTCCAGCCCTGTTAGTGCTCCATCCCAATTTTTCTACTTCCATCTTACAATGGAGTGCTGATAGCCCTGTCATTCTTTGACTTATAAGTGGCTTTGTTATAACCCAGCTCATGATACATGGTTCCAGAGACACGGTCACTTGGTATCCCATAGTCAGGCACTTAGTCTTTACAAGGTCTCAGTAATATATCAGTTGTTTTTCAAAAGGCATATAAATTACTGATGCAAATGGCAGCGCCTGGATCCCAGAGCCTATGCTGTGATTCTACGATTGGCACTTACAATCTCTACGCTGTATTTTTTGCCACCACTGGTACCTCTAATGCCATAGTGTCTGTGGGTCATATGGTGTAAGCAGTAGGGCTTTGTACACTGCAACCTAGACCTGCTACAGAGAACTTATCTGCTCTATGTCCTGCTCAAAACTGACAGCCTTTCACAATGCACAGTTTACAGTAGTCAGATGTGGAATATGCTGGATGCAGAACTTAAAGAGGCTTACCAGATATTGTGCTTCCTTCCTCATGGTGGGAGGTGCAATATGCAGTAATTTATCTATACTGTAAAGGAGATGTCCTGGAATGCCCCAGACCACAAGATCCCTAAACATTATACTGATGTGGCAGGCCCTTGAATCCTCAAAGGATTTATCTCCCACCTCCAGAATGCTTGTGTTTTACCAAGGCCTCCATCATGGTGACAATTTATTGCTCATCTGTCCTGATTAGCATAATATCATAAATGAAGTGGTATTCTGCAGGATATGTAGAGTCTACATCTCTTTATAATGTATTTTGACAAAAGACAAAACTATATATATATTGTTGCCCATTTCATGTGAATCCAAATCATATGAGATCCTCTTTTCTAACTGGAATAGAAAAGAATACATTTGCCAAATCAATGGCCTCATATGCATCTCTGAAGTTGGTTAGCCTTCTCTAGCAAATGTACTACCTCTGGCACAGCACGTACAATTGAGGCTACCACTTGGTTGAATTTCCAATAATCTACTCATTCTCCAGGATCCATCTGTATTCTACAGGGGCTACTCACTGCATTGAGGTGAACTTAAATGGAAATATGATAGGGACTATCACCCCTTCATCTTTTAGGTCTTTAAGGATATCACTAGTTTCCCCTATTTTCCTGGAATACAATTTTTTTTTTTAATTTTACCTTGATTGGAGGAGAAGGCAGGAATAGTTTCAGAGACTTTCTCTTAAACTTTCCCACTATTATAGCCTATATCCTACAGGCTAAAGGTCTGATGTAGGCATTGCACATATACCAAATATGTCTATCCTAGCTTTGTACTTGAAAATAAGGGAAATAGCCTCCACAGACCCAGTGGACTTACAGAAACCAGACCTTGACAGATCTCTGTTTATTACATGGTTCTTAGATGTCCCCACTAGAACAGAAAGCTCTTAGTGAGGCTTCAGTTCTCCAGGTCATTGTCAAGTCAAATCTAGTGTCAGACAGTTTTCTACATGTTTGGGTAGTCCCCTTTCTCTGGTCCACAGTCATCCAAAGGAATGGTTGTAAGTTTTTTTTCAGAAGAACTGAGGGAATCATTACCATAGATACTTGTATGATGTAGCTGGGTCTTTCCTCCTAGATACTTGACCTCCTCTAGGGTCACTAGATTCTGGGTCTGAAAACTAATTCATGTTTGGAAAGTGGGCAGGAGATATTATAACATTTTATTGGGGTGATCACCTTTAGCCTTCTGGTCATTCATCCTAATTTCTTATGATGGTACAAATTGAGAAGTACCCTTTTTGCTGCCCATCTATCCTGTGTTTAGATATATTAGTTTCTAGTAACCATTTTCATAACTCTCTGTGGGTCAGAATCCCTTGCCTGCTACTCTTGATCTGCTGCTCATTATGATGATTGCATCCTCCTGGCTTTTAGAAGTTATACGCCACCACCTTCCTCTATTGTTTTACAGTTCTATCATCCCCATTGGTCTGCTACCTTGGGTCAGAAAATATCTGTGCTCCGCATATTATTGATTATGGGGTCTACATTACTAGCAAAGTGGCAAATGCAGCTTCAAAGTTCTATCTCATTAAATGCTTTTTTGGCTCATTCCTGGTAACAAATGTCAGATTGTGTTTTCTAGAAGCAGACCCTGAAATGGAATTTAAATGCAGGATATTTATTATGTATCAACACGTTGTGGAAAATAAGAGGAAGAAGCAATCGAACAGGGAGATAAGTCAAACAATGATATAGGTCTGACGAAGCCTCAGCCCAAAGGGAGCTCTAGAGCCAACGTGTTCACTGGAGTTGTCTCCTAGTGAGTAAAAGTGTCAGGTCTTTATAGCCCCACCATGATCAGTCACTGGATGAGAGTATCTCAGGTAGGTCACACCTCAAAGCAAGGCATCTCTCTGCAGCCGAGGCTATCCTGAGAGAAAGATAACAAGTCAGCCCCGATATGACTTTGGTACATCTCCATGTCTATCACATAGAATAAATAAAAACATGTAACAGTTAAGAGATAAATGTAAAGTCTTGAACTTAGGTTTAAAAAATGAGCACATATATTTACCAGTATGAGATTTGTCCTTCATGATAGATGGAGTGCTTAGTTCAATTTTGGTTTCTGTAGTTTAAGAGGAATATCCACCTACCGGAATGTGTTCAGAGGAGAACAATCAGAATTGTAAAGAGGTTAAGAACCGCAATAAAGGAAGACTAGTTAGAAGAACTGGTGTTTACACTTAATAGAAGTCTTCTTCAGATAAATAATGAGGCTTCCGATTATTCCCTGTGGAGTGAATGGCTAAAAGTCTAAAAAGGCAGAAGTTGTCATAATATAGGGAGCATATTTTAGTAATTAAAACCAAGTGAAAAAGCAATGCAGGTGTAAGTTAGCCAGATAAAGTGGGGAAGGGGCATTTCAGATCAAAGCAGTTATCTTAGGCCACTGTGTAAAGTTCAAATTTACCAAATATAAGACCATGAGAAAGTGGCAAAAAAGAAGGATAAGCATAAAGTCAATTCAGATTATCAAGTTCATTCTATGCCATACATAAGACTTTGGCTATTAAGCAGTGGGGACCAGCTTGATGATTTAAAAGGGTAAATTTGACAGCCAGGTAGAATGAATTGTGGGAAGTATACAATATAGGAAGCAAAGAAACCAATCAAGAGTAGCCATGATCAATGGAACCATGTCTATCTTGCTCAACATTGTATTAGCAGTACCTGGCATGTATCTGTACATGGAAGAGCCCCCCAAAATATCTGTAAAATGAGTGAGTGCTCCATCAAAGGGGGTGACCTGTTCAAAAGATATATAAAAGGTTGAATGAAGATTAAATGAGAAGTCAAGACAGATTTCTCAATATGCACCTACTCTAGACTGGAAACACCTACTCTAGACTGGAAACACTGAAGAAGGAGGCGCTGATGGACAAAGGGAGGTTAAAAGGAGGTACACCTACTCTAGACTGGAAACACTGAAGAAGGAGGCGCTGATGGACAAAGGGAGGTTAAAAGGAGGTACACCTACTCTAGACTGGAAACACTGAAGAAGGAGGCGCTTCAACCAAGTCTCCACTAATGTGTTTTCTCACAGATGTTTTGTACGCACAAATTCTCTAAGATTACCACCATCCCATCAGTGTGCAACAGCCTCTGCTTCTTTGTCAAGTTTTCACTGGTAAAGCAAAGCAGCAAGCCAATTACTGAGATCATTCATATGAAAATTTTACTTTTGCCTGAATTAGCCAGAGAATTGAAGCATAAATGGACCTTTTCACTTGACTGATTGAGATAATTGCCTCACTTATCTAGGGAAGACCTATTGCTGGGGGGCTGTGTTTGGTCACCAAAACATGTTTATAATATGCATTATTGACTTTTCTTGAAACAACTATGCTTGGCTAGGTGCCACACTCAGACGCTTGCCCTCATCTCTTTAAGTATCTGAAACAGTGCAGAGAATTACCATACCTGGGGAAACTCAATGCTGAATTCTTTCATTTGGGCCCAGGCTGAAAACACATTGGCTCAGGCCTCCAAAAGAAGTAAAATGGCATCAAGGGGAGTCTGAGAGGAGGTGGCAAGGCAGGAGGTCGGCTCAGTGGATAAGATGCAAGAAGTGAGAATTAGCTCCAGGTGCATGGGAACAAATGGTTTTCCCTGAAAGAAGTGGGTAGGTGGACTTGAAAGAAACATGTAATTTACATTTATTATTGGAGATGTGAGAGGAGTTAATAAAGAGACTCAAGTAGGGGTAGACATTAAAGCAGCAGCAGAACTCTGATCAGAGCCTCTGGCCTGGATCCTATGTAATAGAAGCTTTTTCTAACAGCATGGGACTTGAGGAAAGAAATTCCAAAGAAACAGCACAGCATCAGAGCTTTTGCACGGCATTTACTATCTAGTGGCTTCCTGCTATGACAGCCTGGGTGTGTACACGCAAAGCATGGTCAGTGATGACTTAGAAAACTCAGTGAGGAGCAAGATGTACATCAGAAAAACAAACCCTCACAAATCTTAGTTCTGTGAGAAAAGATTGTCATGTAAATGTGTCTGTAATTATTTTGTGATGGCTCCCCTTACTGGCCAACTGGCAGAATGTCCTAGACCCCAAAGAGAAGTGGGAAGATATTCTATGTTTCTTGCATTAAAAAAAAAAAAAAAAAAAAGTTGCTAAAGTGATTTTATTTTCTGAATATCAAAGTAAAAGAAGGGAATTTTCAACCCTTGCATTTATAAAATCCACCAGAATTATTTTATGATTTTTATATTTTATTATCTTCAGTGGATAAAGAGTCCGATGTAAGGATTTGTGATTATAAAATAATATGACTGCTTTAAACTTTTTAATTTTTTAAACTTTTATATCAAATCTAATTTTAAAAACTATTCAAGGTAATGGATAAGGTGCGCGCGCGCGCGCGCGCACACACACACACACACACACACACACACACAAACCAGGACTGATATATCTAAATGAGCTGCATTAGGCGGGAGACTACATGCTTACAACAAAAAGGCAATCATTGTTTAAAGCAATCTTAATTTTTTTCCTTTATTGTTTGGAATATGCCTTTAATTGTGGCAAATAGTAATACTTTAAACATCTATTTGGCACTTTGTAACTTTCATAAGACATTCAGAAACAACTATTCTGAAACAAGAATGAACTAGTAAAGTTAAATCATTGTATCTAAAATAATACAAATAAAATAGATGTCTTTCAAATTGTTCCCTAGGATTCCCCCTAAATAATCTTTAAAATGTCAAAAAATGTACTAAGTATGTCACCCACCTCACCTACAAGCTATGTATTGTGACTATTTAAATATAAAGACTGAAATATTTTATTTGAAAAATTTTTTGATATTTATATATAGGTATCATTAAATATTTTTATGTGCATTTTGTCATCAAGAAGTCTGAGGAGACCGATTCCATCACTAGTATGGGCTAATGTTTTGCTTTAACCTAAACCAAGATGAACAAATCTTGCCTGAAAGATAAATGATATTGGCATGGGGGAAAAAAAAAATCACACTATCGAACTGATTTTTTGTTTAAGTTGATCCTGCAATAGATAGGATACTCTTAAAATTAACAGTTCACATTGAAATTGTTCATTCACATCAGATTTTTAATTTTTTCAGTTTTATTTTTATTTTAGTATGTTCATTGTGTTAGTCAAGAGATTCTAAATTATGTTTTGTTTATGTTTAGAGGCAGACAAGCCTCTAAATCTCATTGGTTTAAAAGCTTCAGTTCAGATTGGTCTTAATGAGTGAGGAGGCACTCTGCTCCAAGTTGTCCTCACTCAGATGGAGCCTCCACCATCTGAAACAATGAAGACAGAGGAGATAATGTGGCTAATCCTGCACTGATCCTTAAAGGTTTCTAGCCGGAAGTAACTCGTGTCACTTCCACTACCATTGTGTAGGCCAAAATAAATTGTATGGACAAAAATAGAACTGCATTTTACTTCCTATTATCTTGATTCCCAACAAAGATACTTTAATCATTCATAGAAAAAAAAGGGTATGGGTAATGCTATTCTACAAGGGGATTGGAAAAAGAACAGAAACATTAAGGAACAGCACCAGTGACTACCACACTCACATGGAATGAGTAACTATCTTAACGCAGGGAAAGGCGACAATGCTTCTCAGCTGAGAATCAAATACAGCAACAGGATACAGTGAAATTTATATTTTGTTGTTTTTTTTTTTTAATAGAAAAGGGCCTAACATATTTGCTGATTAGGTTTTATGTCTGAACTTCTTTCCAAGTTCACTACAATAAATTCTGCTTAAATTGAGCTCTCTGGGGATTTCACAGTGATTGATTAGACACTGGTTAGGGACATTCAGGAAGGGTGTGAAGTGTAGGGGCAATGGTCATGTGAGAGCAGCTGATTTTAGGGCTCCCGCCTTAGTCCTGAGTGTTACTATGGTGACAGCTGCCAGAGGGAACCCACTGGGAGCTCAGGAGGCACACTGCCTGCCAGGCCTTTGTATCAGACAGTGTACCATGCACAGCCTTTCAGATACGAGCATAATGAACTCTTTACCAGAGTGTTTCTACTTACTAACCTAGGGGACAGTTTATTCTTGCTTGAACAGTCAATTCACAGATGTCAATTCGAACAAAATCTATTTTCTCTATTTTCCTAAACTTTTCCTCTCAGTTTGTGTTCATATAACACCCCACCCATTTCTCTCTTTTATAGGTGTATAATTAACAGTTATTAATAAAAAAAAAAACATCAATTTGCAAATTTAGATATAATGGAAAGTCCAAAAAACAAATAAGCTTTCTAAAAAAACACTGCCCAATAGAACTTTCTGTCATGAAGAAAATGCTCCTTATCTGTGCTGTTTGTTCAATACAAACACACTTGGCTACTCAGCACTTGAAGTATTGCCAGTACAACTGAGTAACTAAATTTTAAAATTTATTTAAATTTAGTTCATTTTAACTTCATTTAAATAGCTGTACCTGGACAGAACTATTGTATTGAACAGCGTGGTTCAAGAACCATGTTTAAGCCCAGGGAGTAGTACCTCATCCAGCTGGCCAGGGAAGACCATCCTCAGTATCTCCCTCTCATTCGCTGTAGCATGTTTATTATCTGCTCTAAAGTGTATTATTGTGATTGCTGCAGAAGGTATGCCTTGGCCTGCACTAACTATCTCTTTAAATTTAATTATGCAGCTGACGAAAGAGGAGGAAAAGGAGGCATGATGACTTGGGTCATTATAAGTAATGATCTTCTGCCCCTAAAAGGCGCAAGATGTTCCTGCTTCAAAACAATATATCAGTCACGTTACTGTGACTCTGCAAAAGAACCAGATTCTAGCTGCAGATCATCAGTGCTAGTCCCAGATTTTATGCTAGTTTTGCTTAGGGAAGACATGCAACAGGGTTTTGTTTGTTTGTTTCTTTGTTTTATTTTGTTTTGCCTAACATTTCTCCTCTGTATGATGAAGAGGCTGATAATATTTACTGAGTGTTGACTAATATGACCAGGACTTTATATAAGTCTCATTTATTTCTTTAAAAAAGCCACACATAATAATTATACACATTATACAGATGAGGAAACTAAAGCCTTGGAGGGTTTAGAAAAGACTACACAGGTAGTAATTGAAAGAACCAAAAGTCATTTAAACTTAAGTCTGTCTGTCTCCAAAGTCCAAGTTCTTTCTGCTAGATCTCATTAGAATGTTTCTAAAACTCCTTCCAACCCTTAATCATCATTACTGTGAGTTCCATGTATTTAAACATATTGAATGCGCTTTGCATATAACCAAAACCAGAGTACGTAACTGTACTCCATTTTAAAAAAATATAATGACTGTAACTATTAGATACTTACTAAGCTAGACCCATCTAAAATGCCTTAATTTAGTGGCTTTCAACCCAAGCTTTACACTAGAATTATTTGGAGAGTTTTAAGCAATGCTGATGGCAGAGATCCTTCTCAAACCAATTAAGGCAGAATCCCTAGGAAAACATAGCTGAAGACCCTCACTTGATTCCAATGTGTAGATGGCGCTGAGAACTGATGTACCAGATGTGGAAGTTGCAGAAACCTGGCTCTGTTGAACCACCTGCTAGAGCTTAATGAAACTGCCTCCTGGAGTAACCCCCTTAGCATCCATCCTGGCTGATGTGTTTTGTTCTGTGGACACATGCTGAGAGAAACTGCCAAGCTTAGGTGAGGAAGCCATGTTACCCAAACGAGTGTCTCCTGAGGACTGCCTAACCCTGAAGCAAGAGGAATTTTTCCTTCATGAACCTTAGGGCTCAGAAGCCGCTTTCACATGTGAAACTGGACGGAAAGTAGTAAAAAGAGGACAATTATCTGACAGGAGAAGGAAAAACTTGCCAACTTCATTTTGAATTTGATTTCAAGTGCATGGGTGCTGTAGCAGAGTGTGTCCATATTCAGACTGCAACAGGGTTAAGCTTACCTTCTGGTATTCTGAAGTAGAATCTCCCCCAAACGCAAAGGAGTTTAATAACAACGGTGGTTCATAGACTAGATAATTAGGCTAGCCTATACTCACACCTATATCAACTGCCTTTTGTTTTTCTTTTTTCTTTTTCTTTTTCTTTTTTTTTAATTTACATTCTATGCCAGAAACTTAAAGCAATTGTAAACCAAAACTTCAGTAGCCCTCAGCACGGCTTAACTCTCAGATGATTTTAAAGATCTCACAATTTACTTAAAATACCGCTTTACTAATTTTACTCCTCTACTCATCCTCAAGAATCTTGAGTGACATGCTTTTCTCACAGCAGTGATTCTCAAACTTGGAGAAGCTTGTCTAAAATGTATATTCCTAAACCTTGCTACTCCTGGAGGTCTAAGATGGGATCCATATGAAATCTGTATATTTTAAGGATTTCAGCAAATCTGTTAATAGGTGATTATAGAAGGCTATATAATGGTCCCCCAAATATATCCACATTGTAATCTTCAGAATCTGTGAATAAGTTAGTAAATGACAAAAGGGACTTTACAGGTGTGATTAAGCTAAGGATCTTGAGATAGGAAGCTTATCCTGGTTATCCAGGAAGACCGGTGTAATTACAAGGCCCTTAGAAGAGGGAAGCAAGAGGATCACAGTCAAAAACAGGAGATGTGATACTGGGACCAGCGGTTGGAGTGATGCACTTTGAAGATGGAGGAAGCAGCCATGAGCCAAGGAATACAGAGGCCTCCAGAAGCTGGAAAGGACAAAGAAACAGATTCTCAGATTATCTCCTGGAAACTCCAGAAAGAGTGCTGATCTACGACATCTTGATTTTAGACTTCTAACCTCTAGAGCTGTAAAATGATAAATTTATGTGTTTTAAGCCACTAAATTTGTGATAATTTGTTACAGCAATAATATGAAACCAATACAGTGATCCATGAAATACAGGGTTAATCCAAATAAAATGCTCTCAGTAGAAATCAACTTCAAATATTTCCAATATCAAAAAGGAACCTTGAACACAGGGAGTGAAAAGTGAACTATCTGACTTCACTCAAGGGAAAGTCCAGGATAAAAGTAAAATCTCGTTTGCTTCTATCTTTATCCTATAACTTTCTTCCTCCATCTAATCCAACCTTTCTCATATCATCCTATTACACCTATATCCTTACTCTTGTGGATAAGCAACTAGTCAACACCTTCTTTCCGTATGAATAAGTCCTGTAATTTCTGTTTTACTACGTTGGCACGTACATTTACCTCTTTATTAAGTCTGTACATTCTTGAATGGTAAAGGTCATTCAAGGTCAAGTCCTGAGCTATTCAGAAGCAGATAAGCACTGAGCCTTGAGCTCTTATGGTGTCAGTACAGCTACTCTTTAGAGATCATGATAAAGAACCCACAGTCAGTCTATTTATTCCTCACTGTGTGATCTGATTATCTCTGAAGCTTGTCGATACTCTGTAAGTAATACTTAGGCAGGAATGGATGACTAAAGATATTTAACCCAAGTTAAGTGCCTGGATTTTCAAGTTCTACTTCTTTATAAATTATATTTAACCTGTTTCAGTGGCTTTTTAAAAGTAAATAACCAATGAACTTTAATTACTTGTTTTGTTAGTGTAGATAGATATCTTCCTTGTTCGACAATGAAATCTTCTCAGTTATTTGATTTATAGGTGACAACCTCAATATCTACATCTCAGTAGAGGAACAGTCTCCTTAAACACATTCTTATCAAGATATGATTTACATACTATAAAATTCACCTTCTGAAGTTTTAAGTGTATTCACGGAGTTGTGCAATCATCACCACTAATTCCAAAACATTTTCATTACTCCCAAAAGAAACCTTTTAACCATGAATATGCTTTTCTTTCTCCCTTCTCCAAACCAGCCCCTGAAAACCATTAACCATTTTTTTTCCTAAGGATTTGCTTATTTCAAAATCCAAAGAAACAAATAAGCTTTCGAAAACAACACTGCCCAATAGAACTTTCTGTCACGAAGAAAATGCTCCTTATCTGTACTGTTTGTTCAATACAGTAGCCACTGACCACGTGGCTACTCAGCACTTGAAGTATGGCCAGTACGACTGAGTAACTAAATTTTAAAATTTATTTAAATTTATTTCACTTTAACTTTCATTTAAATAGCTATACCTGGCCAGAACTATTGTATTGAACAGGATGGTTCAAGAACTATGTTTAAGCCCAGGGAGTTGTAACTCATGCAGCTGGCCAGGGAGGACCATCCTCAGTATCTCCCTTTCATTCGCTGTAGCATGTTTATTATCTGCTCTAAAGTGTATTATTGAGATTGCTGCAGAAGATATGCCTTGGCTTGCACTAACTATCTCTTGTAAATTTAATTATGCAGCTGACGAAAGAGGAGGAAAAGGAGGGATGATGACTTGGGTCATTATAAGTAATGATCTTTTGCCCCTAAAAGGCGCAAGATGTTCCTGCTTCAAAACAATATATCAGTCACGTTACTGTGACTCTGCAAAAGAACCAGATTCTAGCTGCAGATCATCAGTACTAGTCCCAGATTTTATGCTAGTTAATTGTATTGCTTAGAAAAGATGTGCAACAGGGTTTTGTTTGTTTATTTGTTTTTGTTTTGTTTTGCCTAACATTTCTCCTCTGTATGATGAAGAGGCTGATAATATTTACTGAGTGTTGACTAATATGACCAGGACTTTATGTAAGTCTCATTTATTTCTTTAAAAAAGCCATGCATAATAATTATACATATTATACAGATGAGGAAACTAAAGCATTTTTTTCCCCTATGGATTTCCTTATTTCATGTAAATGAAGTCATCTTGTAAGTGATGTTTTGGGACTGGTTCTTTTACTAAGCCCAATGTTTTCAAGGTTCATCCATGTTATAGAATATATCAAAATCTCATTTCTTTTTATGGTTGAATAATGTTCCATTGTATGGATATACCATGTTTTTTAATCCATTTATCAGTTGATAGATATTTGGATTGTTTGACTTTTTTGTTAATAAGAATAATAATGGCTCTATAAACATTTATGCACCAGTTTGTGTGTGTGTGTGTGAAAATACGTTTTCAATTCTGTTTGGTATATAATTAGTAGAATTTTTCGATTATATGTATAACTTTTTGAGGTACTGCCAAACTGTTTCCCATTCTTTCAGTGATGATACCATTTTACATTCCCACGAGCAATATATAAGAATTCTAATTTCTCTATGTCCTTGCCAATGCTTGTTATTTTCCTTTTTATTTTAATTATAGCCATCTTAGCAGGAGTGCAATAGTATCTCATTGTGGTTTTGATTTGCATTTCCCTAATGAATAATGATGTTAAAGATCTTTTCTTGTGCTTTATTAACCATCTGTATACCTTCTTTGGAGAAACATCTATTCAAATCCTTTACTTATTTAAGACATGGTTATTTGTTTTTGCTTTTGTTTTTGTTTTTGTTTTATTATTATAGAGAACAGAGCCTTTGAAATTAATGTAAGTATCCAGAAATGCGGTACACTTTTCAGGAACTAGCCAGCATCTTTCCCCTTTTCATAGACTTATTTGTATACTCCAGGTCATCAGTTCCATAGAGCATCCCTTGCTTCATAACAATCAAACTTAGGACTTCAACAGGAAATGGGAGGAGAGATCAACCTCCCAGCTCCAAAGAAGTTTGCAGAGATGGCTGAACGAACAGCTGCCTCCTTCTTGCCACTTAGATCTCTGAGAATTCTTGCTTGACCATCCAATCCGTGGCACTCAGTTATTTTTTATTGCATTATCCTGTTAGTTTGTTTCATATTTTTCATGATACTCATTATCTGATAGTTCTCGTATTTTTGTTGATTATTTCTTCCCTATAAAAATGTAAATTCCATGAAGCCAAGACATTGCCTGTTATGGTTGTATGACAAATGCTGACACAGTGCCTGTCACATAGTAAATTGGAACTGAGGTTCAATTTCCAGACCCTTGCTCCTCAGGAAGCAGCACAGGTTGAAGGAAGATAGGTCAAAGGAAGAAGGAAACTTCTTGCCTACCACAGATAGAAAAGATGAATGCATATTGCTCCCCAGAAAACAGCATTTTAGTGGCACTTATATATAGAGATTCACATATATATAAATTCAAATTCTAACTCTGCCACTCACCATCGGGAGAAACTTGGATAAGATATGGAACATATTTGAGCCTCTCTCCCATCATTAGAAAAATGGGGATGATAATATGGATCTTATAGATGTGTTTTGAGAATTAAAAACAATGCTGTATCTAACACCACATTTCCTACAATAGATGACCAATCCCTGTTAGCTGCTTTTCCTCTCTTTAAATATTTGCTTCACCCACAACTTTGTTGTGGGTGCGTGGGAGAGAGAGAAATTAGAAAACAAGATTACCAAAAGAAAGGACAGTAGGGAAAACAAAATAAGGCTCATCATTTATTTGAATTCTAGTTAGCGAATCTATTTCACTGCATGAGTGACTTGCAGATTCAGTACCATTTGGGAGTCTTTCCAATTTCCCCTTTCCATTGGCATTGTTTCCCAAACCTAGTGAGATAAGGAGATATTATTTGAGAATACAGAATCTGGAATTCGCTACAGACCTCCACTTAGACTGAAACCCCTCAAAGTTGAATGTAAAGGATAGAACACAGTTGGCTCGACTGCTGGGATAGAAATGATGTTAAATTATTTAATAGGAACTTTTTTTCCAAACTGAGAATGAGCTTCTAAAAATCTATTGTATCATGCACTGGGAAGGCAAAGATTTGCTGGGGACACAGTTGAACGGTGTTGTTTCTGGGACATGAAACAAGAATCTCGATTTCCCGCCAAGATTAGGTTTTCTCTTCTATAGCTGTACAAAATTGAGTATGTGAAAAGCTGGAGTTTGTTTTGATCCAAAAGTAAAAATGCATAATGCATTTCTTAGTTTACAGTCTCTTTCTAAAGTAACTGCTCAATTTGTTACTTAGAACCACAGAAATATCTTTTAAGTAAATGGTGAAGATGGTTAATACGTTTTTATATTTGTGCAACATATTAAACATAGCGGAAGAACAGTTCAAATAGACCTATCTTAAGTTCTGGAAGTAAAAGATCATGGGGAGAAGCAATGAACAAGTCACCAAGAGATGAGAAAAGAAGGAAAGCGAGTTTCTTCTTCTTGTCTAAATGTAGGGACTACCATAAGGAAAGTGTTTTTGCATCTTGTTGTTTTTTCTGCACTCCTCTCCTCTGGCCTGCAGTCTCTTCATAGCTATACCACAGGTGGCCAGCCCTACCCCAATCAAAGTTCTCCTCTACTCAGCAAACAGACTCATTCCTCTAGCACAGTGTGACATTCTCAGCTAAATTTAAGAGGAGAGAGTGATCTGATTCATAACCCTTTCACCATGTCAATGGAACCTACCTTGTTTTTAGGCAATATAAAAAAGTGAAGAACAATAATAACAATAAAGTCAAGCTATTGACAGGA
>NW_006442484.1:38141866-38148723 GCF_000325575.1 Pteropus alecto
AAAAACTTGAGGGATACTGCTTCTTGTATTACCTATATTGTTTGTAATGTGAAATTGTCTCACAAGTCCTAAAATATTCAAATTCCTTTAATTCACAGAAAGTCCATATTTCCTTAAATGGGCAGCATTTCAAATAATATGTTATTAAAAAAAAAACAAAACCTCAAAAGTGCCCAGCTTTCAGTAAATATTGCAGGTAAGGAGAGAAGGACCCAATCCTTTATTTAAATTGTTTGTTTTACAGTGTTTTCATTATACTAAGGAAAAAAATAGGGTCGAAATGGAGATCCACAGCTATTTTATTGTTTTGTTCTGTTTTTATTTGTTGTAGTAGTTTTCCTTTAACTTTTTATTTTTGCATAATTTCAAATTTATATATAAATTTCAAGAGCGGGTACAGAAAATTTCCATATACCTTTCACCCAGATCCTCCAAACGTTAAATTGTACCATTTTTGCTTTATCTCTCATTTTCTCTTCCTGCATCATCTGAGTGTACGTTGCCAAAACGTTGTCCATTCACAACTACATCCTTCAACGTTCCACAGTGATTAGGGTCCACTCTGCTACCGGCATGAGTTTCCAATTCTTTGAAGTTCACAGGTTGGAGGTTATAATGCCTCTGTCCCCAGGCTTTCAGATCAGCTTTAGACTCAAGCTGCTATCGACTGGAACGTCTCCTCAGGAATTGGAGTAGTGTTTGGAGTTCCCTGACAAAAAGAGGGCAGTAACTATTGTCCTCCCTGTCAGGCTCTTTGCTTTCTAATACTTTTCGACATCCAAAGCTGCTCCAGTATTAAAAAACTACAATTCCCCTCCCACCTTAGCTGCTGACCTAATTTAGCTGAACACATCCAATTAAATATTTATTAAACATCAGTTCATGGAAGCACTATACCAAGTGGGTGCACAAGGGCAATGCTCACTGGGCAGGTTTCCAACAATCAGAAAGCACAGTTTTGAATTGGGAGATTGGCTGATGCCCTGAAAAGATTAAGTGTAACATGAACTTGACAATTTGGAAAAATGGTTCTATATGATGGCAGGAAACATAAAAATATGGATTAAAAAGCAGAACTAGAAACATTGTATATACAGCATAAGAGAAGCCACATTTCCTCTTCCTATGTATATATGGGAATAAACTTTCTTCATTTATTGTTCATCTTTCTTATTTGCAGTTGTTCATTTTCTTGGGCACTAAGGGCGGATCTGAGTACCATAGGAGCTAAAGCTTTTACAACAGGGAGTTTCTTGGTATAAAAATAAAACATAATAGTATGAACATATAGTACAAAGGTAAATACCTGGAATGACAATTTAAATCTCAAAAAGTAAATTTTGAAAAGCTGACAAATACCATAAATGTCACAAAATCAGTAAAAATAACAATAGGTTTTTTAATTAACTAGCATGCTTCTATAATACTTTCTGTATTTCTTAGCTGTATATTCTCTTCATATGATGATTTTATAATATTTTCTATATAAAGATTATTTAAAAATCCATTTTACCTCTTCCATGATTGGATAACATTTGTATAAAAAATTAACAAACTGACTTCTTCATTTGGGATAATTTAAGAAATGGTTAAAACTTTTCTTTAAAATTATGTATGTTCTTCACCCACCAGATGGTGCAGGCAAAATTTTCCTGTGATGAACAGTAGGGCAAGAGTGATATATTATGCCAAGTCTTCTCTTGGAGAAATTTATCAGAGTCTTTCCAAATGTGGAGGCCTTTGCTAACATGAGGGCAGAAGAACAAGATGACCTTGGGATGTGGGGGAGGAGGAGGAACAATGAAAAGGAACAAGAGCATTAAAAAAAAAAGAAAGCGGCAAACAGAGTTAGGTAGAGAATGCTGAAATTATTTTTCCTGAACATTGACTCATAGGCCTTTGGTAACTTCTTCCCTTCTCCCATAACAAAGTGAATTTAAATGCCAGGGGCAGGCAAACAGATCTAAAAGTATGTAACAAGCAGACAAGAGTGGGTGATAAACACGATGAGCACCATGGTGTCTACCTCTTGGTTAACTAGAGAAAGATGTAAGCATAGATGAAGGAGGATAGTTTATCTTCGTTTCTACACTTGAAAAATAAAGACCAGAAATATAAATGCCATCAAAACCTTTACTCTTCTCAAAACCAAAAATTTTGGTTTCATATTCAAAGCCATGCCCATTTAGAAGAAAAACACATTCATTTGGCTTTTGTGGTTCAGGGAAAGGACTGCCATAGAGGAGGTGGAAGCCACAGTGGAGCATTCCTGAACAACTCACTGCAGGCCTGGGGAGATCACCATGCAAGCAGTTCCTGCACCATAACAGTCAAAATAGCAATAGGACCACACATCATTCAAATCCTGAACCATTTTCTTCCCTCTAGTTCAAACCCTCCTGCTTCTATCCAATGGCTCCAGCAATCCTGTTTCCAATGTCTTTCCTAACTGAAAAACAGTGGTAACTCCCTTTGAACTTTGCTTTATATAAAATACACAATTCCTATGGTTCCCTTATAACTCCATTAAATGCACTTGCTCTCTGGTTGGAACATAATACAAATCGTTTTATGCTGCATTTATCCAATGCTCATTGTTTGGGCTATATAGCCTTCATATCTGGTAGGCCCTTCTAATGTATTATAATTTTCACATCTAATTCAAGAAGCATTTTGCTTAGCAAAGCCTCTTATGCAGATAAACAAATATTTATCATTAATACTTTATGACATATTAGAGATAACAAGGTTATTATAGAGAAAATAAAAATAAAATAATAGTAAGCAAAGCAATCCATCTTTGTGATGCGAATGCTCATCTCTACACCCTCTCATTTCTTCATCATCCTTATGAGCCTCTTCACCTAATCTTTTAAAAATTATTATTCATATATACAGAAGGCTATATGAAATATGTCTTCATTTTCAAGAATAATAAGATGAACACCTGAACGCCAACCTTAACAGAATGTACCACAGAATGACGGTCCTTGTGTATTCCCTCCCAATCACATCTCTGCCCTCCCACATTCCAAGGTAACCACTGTCACAATTTTTATGTTAATTACTAAATTTTGTGTTAATTCAGATTTTTGGTATTCTTTAGTTTTACTACTTATGATTTATTTCTGACAATACATTATTTAGGTATTTTTTTTTATAACACAGTAGATATCACCAAGCCTATCTGTCTAAGAAATAGATCAATATTGCCGTGGATAGAGGATATCTCCCAGAAGAAAACAGATGACAGAAGCTCTCCATCATAGCATGGCTTCAGTCCCCTAGTGGGTGGGGGGGGAGTCACAAAAGTCATTAACAGGGAAGCAGAGAGAAATAGAAAAAGAAGGTGGACTGCTAAAGCTAGGATATCTGGAAGGTAAGTCTGGAGATGCAGATCTGGCAGTAATAGGGTCAGGAGAAGGGGCCAGCTCTGCCTTCTCTGCTTCTAAGTTCACCCATTTCTTTCTCTAAGAGTAAGTGAAAGATCACTTCTTTAACCCTATCTGAAGAATAAACTACATGTTAGTGGTAGGAAGCTACAGGATAGTCAACTTTGCTAACTCTAAGTTGTCCTTCAAAGTATAGCTCACAGTCATGTCTCTAGTAAAACTTCCCTGATACTCACATAGCCAAACACCCACTGCTGTGTGTGGGGTCACTTCTTTAACTCCCTTGGCATTCTGTGCTAACCTCTATCCCTGACTCTTAACCCAGCTATAATCATGTGTTCAATTGTCTCACTTCCTCATTGAACTGGAAGCTCCTTGAGGGGATAGATTATACTTTATTGGTTTAATTAACGCATCTAATGTTTGTCGAACTTATAAATGTGTATAAATTTTATTAAAATTAAATACCAAGATTCAAACATCATAATGTATAAAATGTGGTCTTACTATCCTGAACTTACTAGGAACGAGGAATTTTGAGAACCTCTTCTGTCAAAGTGTCTCTATGAATTCGCCTGACTTCAGGCATATTAAATTTCATGGACATATTACAGTTACTGTGTCATTTGTATAGGTAAAAAGACCTTTCCACAGTGATGCACATGAAATAAAGATGTCACAAAAAATATTTTCCACCTTCCTTTGTCCCTAAAATCAAATACATATGTATTATAAAAAATAAATAAAAATATGATTCAATTATGTCTTCCTGCTTTTTCTAATGCAACTAGAAATTGTTCTTGTTTTTACATTTAGGAGGTGAACAGCAAGTGAACAAAGTATTAGGAATACTACTACCTTTTAAATAATCTTTTCTAACTATAGATTTCTATGAAGATAAGTGTCTTTACCATTTAACTAAGCTATAAAAGAAAAATTAGTAAAAAAAAAAAAAAATCAAAATTATCAGGCATTACCCCACCATCCAGAATTAACCATGTTACATTACCATATACCCTCTCAGATTTAATATATGTTTTCCACAAAAAAACATGAATATGCTGGTATCATTCAATATATCCTGGATGTCTTCACATCTCAATAAATATGCTTCTACAGCAATAATGTTTAAGGTCTGTATATGAATCTATACATGTGTAGTAAAATTATAATTAAAAAACAAAGGAAAATAAACACAAAATTCAAAAAATGGAGCATTTTTTTGGGTAGAATTGAATTTGTGAAGGATCTAGCCATGCTTTTAAGATATATTTTACATTATTTTTATAACATACATATTTACATATAAAAGCTTATACACTATGCCATGCCACCCTGAACGTGCCCGATCTCGTCTGATCTCAGAAGCTAAGTAGGGTCGGGTTTGGTTAGTACTTGGATGGGAGACCACCTAGGAAGAACAGGTGATGCAGGCAAAAAAAAAAAAAAAAAAGCTTATACAGTGATAGGGATGTGTATACAGATATTATATAGAGCATATTTCTGTCTGCCAAAGGGGTCTAGAAGCAATGCTAACCCTAGCAGCAATGAGCACACAGAGTACCCACATCTTGATTTCTAAATGCCTCCACAAAAAGCAACCAGGCTCCATGAAGAAATCCTTGATTCCAAGGCTGGGACACGAAAAGTACAAAATGAATCAGAAAGCACAGAAATGTTCAGAGTATGGTGGGGACATGCTAAAAAACTTCACAGGAATTAGCTTGAAGAAGCTCTAATGACCAATTTTGGGATAATTGAATCATCAAAATAAATGATAGTAACAAGATTATAACCCACTGGATGAAATAGGAATTCAACAGAACATAATGAATAAATGAATGAATATATGAATAAATGTATGCATGAATGAATGAATAAATAAGAAGGGAGAGTTTTTCTTGCAGTATAATGCCAACAAATTAACGTAGAACAGATGACGACATATATCAGAGTGGGAGTTGATCAGGGAGGAGTCAGTAGATGCTAAAGTTAGTGGGTAGTAGAGAACCTCAAAAAATTTTTAAATGAGGTTGTAGTCATTCGTTTCAACCGCTATGGAGCTTAGATATATGAGGACAGAAAAAGGGATGTGGATTTGGCAACTTGGAAGTTGGTAGCGACAGATAGATAGGAGGTCATTGAAAAATGAATGGAGGTTTTCCATTAAGAATATCAGATTTGACCCTCATTTTATTCTGGTTCCTTCCAAAATGCCATGAAAATGACAGCAAAAATATAGAGAAAAATTCATAAATCCGTAGGGAGAAAGAGTAGGAGAGATTTGATGACAAAATTTTGGCATTTGGAAAGTAAATCACTTAGTAATGAGTGTCAACAGAATGGATGAAGGTTAATCCAAAACCAACAGTGAAGAAATCAAAGCAGTAATCCACTTTGCACTGCCCAGCAAATGGAAGGATCAAGAACTGGTGGTGCTAAGTGTCTCTGGAATTGAGGGAGAAAATGGAGTTGGGAGAGGACTGGCTGAAAGTCAATTTACCTTTCAATCCCCTAGATCCTCTTCTACACACAAGCAGATGCCTAGAGGTTCACTCACTGGAGAAGGTAAAGTAGAAAGAATCTCTATAACAGGGGAAACCAAGCACAGTTGGGGACAGTCTTGTACTGGAAACATATTCCCAACTCTTTTCTTCCAAAGGCAGTTAGGTTTATACTCTCCAGTAAGGAGATTGAAAGAGTCTTCTTTGCAGATCTAAGCAGTCATTTTGTTTCTCAGTACAAGGGCTTTGATCAGGTCACCCTAGAGGAAAGATCACAGTCAATAAGCCCTCCTCACACTACAGAGCTTTCCAATAAACACTCAGTGTTCCTCTGTTGAGGACAAGAATCAACAGACATTCAAGGAAAGTATTTACTATGAAACACAGAGAATAAAACAAATAGAGAACAGTCTATACAAGTAGATGAAACTAAAAAACAAACAAACAAAAAAACCAAACTACCATTAATATCCTTAAAAAGCTAAAAGAAAAATTGCATTCATATAATAACGAAATGGTATACAAGAAGCATTCAGACAATAAGACTGGAGACCCAGCAAGAGAGATAGGCTAAAGGATATCTCCAGGATGATAGTGAAGATATCATTCCAGGACATCTGCTGGAGTGCAAGAGTAGAGGATACAAATATTTTTCAAACATTTTGGTTTATCCAGAGTCTGAAGATTTTCAGGTACGCATGATAGAGAAAAGGACAGGTGAATTGAGAGTGATAAAAAAAATTATTATACAGGGTCGAGCCTGGTTAGCACTTGGATGGGAGATCATCTAGGAAGACCAGGTGCTGTAGGCATTAAAAAAATAATAATAATAAAATAAAATGAGTCAGACAACATATATATATATAAATTATTATAGTGATGAAATATTGAAACCATTCAGGATTAGGAGATAAGTGTGAACTAGAGAATGATAGTTAATGAGTAACAAAATCAATGGTTG
>NW_006442484.1:38148768-38156444 GCF_000325575.1 Pteropus alecto
ATGAGCTAGAAGGATAGGAGGTGGTAGTCAGAGAGTTTATGAATGATCAAGCTGTCAGAGAAGGAATGGTTTATAGTGATAACAAGAGAGTTTGTGGCTGAGGGAAAGAAATGTTGGTCAAGTAATGAGAGCCCAGGATGCTGGCATCATCTTTGTGGATACTGAAGTCACACACAAAGATGATAGAGGAGGAATATGAAGAAAGTCAAAGAAGAACTAATCAATGAAGGTAATTAATCAAGAGAAATGACTTATAGATTCACAGCTGATAGGAGCAAGAAGGGATGGAGGATAATACCTCTAAATGGCATGGGCTTAATGGGAAATTTTTGATGGACATACGTACTCCAAATCCTCACCTTGCAGTACTGAGGAATGCTCAAAAACAAACAAAAACAATAGTTCTCACTGGAATAGGAAGGGCTGTCCTTATGTGTCCAGTTTCATTTACGGCAAGATGATGAATAGGACTGTTGGAGACCAAGTTGCTGATACAAGGGAGTTTTCTGATCAAAAACAGGAGTAGGAGCTGACAGTGTAGAAGGTGATTGGGGGTGTGGTAGAGAAATTGATCAAGTTAGGGATATATAAAAAATGTAGGAGTTTCCAGGGACCCATAATGGCAATCAGGACAATAGAGAGTATTTACTTGTGGTGGTATCTGAAGTAATCAAGGATGTCAAGCATGATGGAAATTGTCATGGTAGTCTCAAAGACCCTTAGGCGTTGGTTCATTAGGCAGTCTTTGTACTTAAAGTGTGGTTCCAGGAACAGCAGCGTTGGCATCATCTAAGAACTTATTACAAATACAGAATCATAGATTCCACCCCAGACTTAATGAATCAGAATTTTCATTGTAGTAAGATCCCTGGGTGTGCACAATAAAGTTTGAGAAGTATGACCATGGTTATTTATCTCTAAAATATGGGGCACCTCTGTTTCCTCCTCCAGCTCCTGGCAATGGACTCAACAGAGGCCGAAGGTAAAGACTTCATCATGGACTGTTTCTCTCCAAAATAGTGTTTTGTAATTCATTGATGACATTACTAGACTTTAAACTTGTTGAAGATAGGGACCATTTTGTGTATCATTAGTCCCTGATGCCTACTACTATCAAAAAACCAAAAAGTCATTTCTTAAATATTGCTGAGTACTAGAGTTGTTGAAGATTAGACAGCAATAGGCAATATAGGCTATATAGGTGTAGTGGAGAAAACTCTTCTCCAATGCAATTGGGCTGCTGGTTGAATCGTGATTTTAAAAAGGTATTTAAAATGGAAAGCAATAAAAAGAGAAGATACATACAAATATTTTAACTTAAAACTCACAAACACACACACACACACACACACACACACACACACACACACACACACACACGTACTCCTACATTTGCATGTATATTAATTCCCTCACAGATATTCTGTTGCAGGGTCAATGCCTTTTGAGTATGAATTGGTTTTTAAGAATTATACATCTTTCCTAAACAAACCACACTAAAAATGCATCCTCTGAAGAAGCTACTTTGTTTTCTTTAAAGCATAGTGAGGAGCAGTTTGAGTACAGAATCTTCCTAGATTTTTGTATTCTCTTTTATAATTCTCATCCACATATAACTTAGTGACATTTAAAAAAATAATTTGACATTTTTCCACTTTTCCCAAAACATTCAATCTTGTTTTCTCAGAAATAGCAGCTCCCTATTTTTTGCTCTTATATTTTTATGGTTTACATAGTATTTAATTAAATTGTCTAGCAACAGTAAGGCCAATTTTTTGGTAATAAAGCAACTTAAAAGTTCAACATCATTTGTTATAGTGATAGGCAATTTTAGTGTATTGTTTATTTTCTCCTATGGTTAATTATGTGATTACATTCTGGTTTTCAGTGAGTCCACCCATCAAGTTGACCCAAGCAGGTCTGGCTGTCTACCTTGCCAATCTAGAGTTCTTGGGACTTGGTCCTCTGGAAGGAAGGCAACATGCCAGGTCTTCTGCAACATTTGCCACTGTGGCTTCAAATTGAGCAAGAGTTTCACAATTTCTCACTTGAATGCACTCAAATATCTCAAGTGAATGTCAACCAGTCTTCATAAATAACTTCCTGTTAGGATTGTTTCAAAGCTCAGCCTTTTAAAAGATGCTACTCCCACACCAAAGGACAAATTTCTAATGAAATGAGTTATGTGACACTTGAACAACGGTCTGAGACACCCAAATCAGGCAAGAAAAACTCATTTTGAATGCATTTGACACAGCCATAATAAAGTCAATCTAATTAAACAGATTTTGGTTGGCTCTTGACATGACAATATATGACTAATACAAGAGGGCACTCAGATTTACTTTCTTTTTAAATATGCTTTACTTAAGTTCATTTATAAAATATCTTTGGAAATTTACTTGTATTGTGAAATATAACAAATTCTAAGAGCACTATTTGCTCCTAGAATATTCACTCTAGAACAAGAAACTGAGAAACAAATTGTACATGTAAGTGGATACTGTATATTTCACAATAAATATTAGTATTAGCTACAGTAATAAAGAAATATCTTTACTCATTAAACAAATATCAAAAATGAATAGTGGGCTGTCACCTTCATCACAAAACATAACATCAGAATGTCACCCATTATGCTATTTTGATATTGTCTTTTTTTTTTTTTTGCCCTAAAGACCTAAGTTCAAAGGCAATATAAGTCTTACTCTGCCTACCTTAACTTCTGTCACACGGTAAAACACACAATAAATGGTACTTGAATTGAAATAAAAGTTGGTATTGTAATAAATTAAAGAATGGAGGGTCTTTTTAATTCAATTTTAAAGTTACAAATAATGAAAAGATGGCATTGATAATTTAAAAATATTTTCTTTGTGCAATTGAGGCTCTGCCAGTTTAAAATACAAAGCCAATCATATTTTATTTCTTAAATAAAAATATAAAAGAGCTATATATAAAATGACCAAAAAGAAAAAAAAGCGTTATATTTTCATAAGCACCACATTAAAAAAAATACTCTATCAGATGTTCAAGGAAAGTTATCAAAACTTAGTATAAAGTTTTCTGAATATCTAACACAGAATCTTCTCCATGATTATTTTTTACACCATGCATATCAAATGTTTGTTTTCCTTAAGAAATATATGATGGCTCTACAATCAGTGCTTAGAAATTCAGTATACAAAATCCATGCTTCCCCCACCTATTATCAATTATATATTTTATACAAAAGAGAAAAATACTTAAATCAAATGATTACAATAGTGATAAGAATCTGTTTTATTGTGTTTTCCACATAAAGAGAAATAAGGACTTCTGGTGAAAAAAATTTATTACAAAGATAATCTATTGATTGAATAGTAACAAATTGAATCAGTAACAAATAAAATTTTGCTTTAAATGAGTCGAGTATTCTGTATTTAAAATTCAGTTTTACAAACATTCAAGATTAGTGAATTTTTGGTTAAGGAAAAAAGACTGGCAGAATAGAAAAAGATACCTTTTCAATGAATAGCAATTTATAATTTTTTTTTTTTAAATTGCTTTGGAAAAACACAGTATAGTTACTTAAGAAAAGTCTTTTAAAGAAGGCTTAAGTGCTTCAAATCAAGTTGGCTGTAGACTAAAAAATATTTTAAAATTTGCCAAGAAATTGAAGTGTTAAAAATAGTCTTCTGCTTATTAATTTAATTTCACGTTTAAGAAAACGTTTGACAAATAAGTAAACAAAAGGCAAAGAATTTACCTGCATTTTCATATAATAAATCCTAGATCTAAAAAAATCTCCTGGTTTGTACACAAAGGTCTTTGTTTGACCCTCATTGATCCATTTCTATGTAGTTAAAAAAATACAGTATCAAATCTTTCTCCCATCCCCCCCAAAAAACTAGAAGAAATATTTTAAGTTGTGAGTGTATGAATGTAGCTATGCATATCCTCAAGTGTACAGAACGCACAAACAGCACTTTACTTGGAAAATTATTTTCATCATACTGTAAACATCTTTTCCCCTACATCTGGACATTTCAAAATAGTCTTTGGTATTATTAGCTATTGTGCTTTGAAATGGAAACAAGGGATTTCTGTAGCAGTGCTACATAGACATTGTAAGATATAAATAAGAAAAATGCACTTGGAATAAGTTAAAATTAGCTGCTTTTGCATAATTTTTGAAAACTACAGTGTATGCCTAGTCACAGTTTTATGAGAAAAATATATCTCCTTTTTCAACTCCTTAATTTTAAGGAACACTTAATCATTTTGGCTAAAAATCCATTTTTGGAGTAGATCTGATGGATTGCACGACACTAAGCTTGGATGCTCTCCATTTGCTGAAAGGCACATTTTAAATAATGGATTATATAGAAGGTGATCCTAGAATAAAAGGAAATATAAGAGATAGTAAGTTTCAAGAATCATAGTTAACTGATTAATAAAAAAAATGTAAAAATGACTTCATGGTCTCATAGAAGCTAAAGGGAGACCTGCACACCAAAGGCACATCATTCTTAACTTGTAATCTTTCTAAGATCAACTATGTTTGATACAATCTTGTCGGTTTCTATGGTGTAAATGCCACCATTTATGCCACTACAGAAGGTATTATGTAAATGAAGAGAGATACACAAAGGAAGGTCTCAATCAAGTTTTCAGACAAGAAATATTCCATTAATATATCCATAAGTGACAAACTCTAAAAAATTGTAAGTCATAAAAGTCAGTCTTATAGTGTTCTTGTACTGCACAAAACAATTTTCAGGTAAGAATTACTAGGATCCAGCTAAGCCATAAAACATATATTTAAAAACAGAAAATACCTTTCATGTATTCTCTTAGTTCTAGATGCACAAAAACGTACTCAAATGGGGAAGGAAAGAATTAAGCACTTTAGGTAAAAAATATGTATATATTATTTTCTTTTTCTCTGCCATGAAAAAAAGTATGCCTATTACAAGAAGCATTATAAGAAACTTTTTAAAAAGACAAATTTATGGGCAACTATTACTAATAATTTACGTAAGCATTGATCTGCATAAGCCATGATTTAACTAAGCTACTTTACAATTATTTTGTTCCTAAGAATATTTAACTCATAGATATATTCTCTTTTACCACATGGGTAGACAAACATAACAACAAAATCAACAAAGCCTGAGAAATTCTGATGAATAACATTAATAAAATACATTTCATGCAATTTCCCCAGATAAGCAATTAGAGTTATTCAAAATAGTAATTACAAAAAAGGGTGAATTAATTGCACTAAAGTACCTTTTGGATCTCCCAAATCTGTTCTCCAGCAGCAACTGTCTTATGACCTTTGTAGGCACATGCCTTCAGCTGAACGAGACCTTGAGCAGCATGAAGACATAATTCCTTCTGGATGTTATGCCGAATTTCATGTTGAACAGAGTATTCAAAATACTGTGAAAGAAAGAATGCTGTTACTGATAAAAGCACTCTATATGCTCAGCTGCCAAATAATGGTCCAATAAAAAAAAATCGGCAACTTACTGAATAATGAAGTCATGTCTACTTCAACAAAATAATACAGTCAAAATAGGCATCAGAAACATAAACTGAGTTTTTATGATAGGAGATGCTATAACCTTTCTTCATCCTATCACCAGGTATTACTTAAGAAGGTATTGTCTTCCTCACCATATCAGATATTGGAAGTTATCAGGTAGGATGGAGGTAAGGACAGGTACTTCATTAAGAAGAACCTGGAAAGCTCTAGCTAGCACATTACCTGCCTCCTCCTCTCTACAAATGTTCCTTCTCTCTTCATCTCAAGTAATGGCATTTTCATTTAAAGTAGGAACATTTAAAAGGAGTAATTTCCATGCCTCAGTTTCCTTACCTGTAAAACAGGTCATTTAATAGCTCCTACTCTGTAAGGTTATGAAGATAAATGTGTTAACACATGTAAAATACTTTGAACAATAACTAGTATATGGTAGGCATTCGAAACATTTTAGCTATTATTATTATTATTGATGCCTTTCTCTCCCCATACATCCAATTAATTAGTCCCTTAGTCCTACTGAATTTTCCTGTTACCATCTCATCCATCCTTTCTTCCATACCCTCACTTCTCTTGTTCAGGCACTCAGCATCTCTACTGCAACACTTGCAGTTATCTCCAATTTCTGTTTCGATACTTCAATTCACACTGCTGCCTGAGTAAATGGAAACTCACTCTGCTTCAATTTACTGTTGGTCTTTTAGTACATTTATTTGATCCTGTACCTCCCCTACTTGAGTCACTACTGTTGCTAAGATAAGGTTCATGAAATCTTCCATTATCAATCTTATACCAACCATTGTTCCAATGATATAGTATGCTCCATTCACCATTTCTACTAAAGCAGAACATGCGTATCCATAGCTCTTTACTGTGCTTTGCCTGGGATATCTTTCTGGATCCTTCTCTGCCTAGCTAACTCTTTTTCATCCATCAAAGTCCACTTCGAATATTACCTTAGTTTTTCAGTTTTCCCTGAATTTGTCCTACTGCACAAAATTACACCCTTTTCAGGGTTCCTATGGTCCCTCACAGATAACTTTTATTGCACTCTATTGTGATTGTGTGTGTAGCTAGTTGGCTTCACCGTAGACCGAAGTCAGGTGGTGTATCTAGTAATAACGTTCATTACAAATCAAATATCTCATAATGTTGACATACCAAAGATAAAATAAGTGAGCATAATTGATTTTCAATAATGAAATAATTAGTTTTAGCACTAATATTTATTGAGTCCTTATTATGTGCTAGGCAGAAACTGCTCTAAACCCTTTATATGTATTACACTAGCCACTCTACAAACATTAGCTGAATTAATCTTGAGTTCCCTTGGTCTTAGTTTCATGCTTAATTTCCCTCCTTCCACAAATATAATGTCAGTCATTTTTATAACTGATAGTTCCTCAGATGGAGGCACTGAGAGAAAATGGGTTTAGATCATGAAAACTGCACTCTGGCTATCTTTCTTTAAGAAAAATAAACCTAGGATCTCAAAGATAGTAAGAAAGGCCGCCCAGTATTTTACTTTACTCATATTATTTAAAAAAATCATTAAAAGGAATGTTATAGAATGGGAAATAGTTGAAGATACTTAGGCAATAAAAAAAAAGAGTACATAATTAGCTGAGAACATTGGAGAAACTTAGAACCAAGACAAACACCCTGGAAGAGAAAGTGGAAGAAACAAAGAATTGTGTTAAAAAGCCGTAATGCCTTAGACTGCATTGTACCAGTTTATTAGTCCATTTAATCATAGGATCAAAATATTTATTTTTACTTGGCATATACAAATACTGCTACAATGGAGTTTTATGTTCTAAAAATATTATTTTCTGGTCAAAACAATAAAAGGAGTATAAGGAAATGATCCAGTTAGATAACATCTCAAAAATGGTTAGCACTCAAGGAACTAAAATTTGCAAAGTAGTTTAAAGGCAATGTTTGATTGAAAATAAAATATAAAGGAAATAAACCAAAATAAAATCAATGGCTATGTTAGGGTGATAGAAGCCAGAATTCTCTTCTTAAAATATAAATCAGAAAACATTATTCTCTTGTTTAAAGCCCTCTGATAGCTTCTGTCACACTCGGAATTAAATTTGAGTTCCTTAACGAGGCCTGCAAAGCCTATATGAACAGACTCCTT
>NW_006442484.1:38156491-38193073 GCF_000325575.1 Pteropus alecto
AGTCACACTGGCTTTCTGCTTGCTCCATGTACCTGCCACTAGTCCTCTGGCCTTGCACTCTCTTTGCCAGGATGCTCTCCTCCCAACTTCTCAAGCCTCGACTATAGGGTACCTTCTCAAAGAGGTCTTCCTGAACCTTGAAAATAACTACCTCCCACACATGCAATCCCTCTATTCTGCTTTATTTCTCTTTATACCCAAAATTCATTTTTCCCTTTCCTTCTAGAACACAAGCTCCACTGGATCTGGGACTTTATCTTTTACACTACTGTAACAATGCAAGATACATTATAGGCTCAAATAAATATTCATTGAAAGGATATGTGATTTATTTCTCCATCCCCAAATTTCTGAAAGGCAACTATATTCTATTGATCATTTAAAAATTATGAGACAATTATTAAAAAAAATATTTATGGTAATGACAAGAGAAAAACATATAAAACAATGTATGAAATATATCTTCAACTTTCATGATAAAATAAATGTAATGTTAGAGAGAACCTAAGAGAAATTTGTAAGTATTTTCTTTTAATGACAAAATTTTTACAAATGAGGAAGTAGTTCTCATTGCTCAAAATCTTAATTTTTACTAGCACGTCCAGTGTTATTTCTAAAAGAATGTAATTATTGATATAATTGTTTTTTCTTTTAATACATAGAGAGAAAGGAAATTTAAAGAATATGTATATATGTATTACACACACACACACACACACACACTCATGTGTGTGTGGGTATCTCCATCCCATTTCAGAATCACACCTTAACCATCCAGTGATGAATCCTGTTCACTAGCTATGGTTTCTGGGCACCCGAGTCATCTGCCCTAAGTGGATTGATTGGTTTGGATGAGTGAGAATTGAAATTACATTAAACTGAGGCTAATGAGTAGGAAAAACATAGAAGAGGAAGGACAAGGAAATAAACTGACCTTTTTTCTTAAAACTACATCATCAAAGTTTTTCTGGTTAAAACAGAACATCACGAGTATTTAATAGTGTGAAAATTCTCCATACACATCTTGAACTCTATAGCAAAATACCTACAATTCTCAGGGAAAAAAGACATACCAGCTCTTCTCATTAGCACACATTTCTTCACACTCTCATTCTATTCTCATTTCTACTAGCCACCTCACTAATAGTTCCATGGCTCAAAATGTACCTTTGTACCTTTCAAAAAATGTTTTCAAATGTCATCTTTCCCAGATAGATGTATGGGCACCCAGTCTAATTCAGATACCCTCCTCCATACCCCCAGAGAACTCTGAATGCTTTATCCCAGACATTACTATCCTGACTATAACTGCTAGTTTTGAAATATGGATTTCCTGAAGGAGTTAAGAATATAAATTGCTTGAAACCAAGAGAGTATCTGACATGCAAGGGTCACTCAGTGAATTTGTTGAATAATAAATGAGAGAAAGAGTCTAAATATCCCAGGAGTTAACTTATAAAAGGCAAATAAAGGAAGCTGAAAACTAGAAATAATATTTTAATATGTTCTCTACCCATATTAGGCTAAATAGTGACATTTGAGATTTGAATCTAAATTGGTAAAACAGTCAAAGAGTGGTAATAAGCAGAAATGTCATCAATCAATGAGAATCAAGAACATACCTTCTTTTTTTTTAGAATATTTATTGTGGCCCACAAAAATAAGGCTGTCTTTCGGTATTAACATGATGTAATTTGCTATTGAGTCCAGTTAAATGTAGCCTTTATGTATAACTTTGCAAAATCACTATGTCAATAGTGACAAAACATCAAAATCCACATAAAAGATCCCATTTTTCATTTCAGAAGGCATTAATCTATTATTTTCTCATTCGCCTTTCTACTGAATGGGTAAGTAACTTCAAATTGTTTTCACAGTCACAATGAAAATTAAAATAAAGTACTCTGAAACTTCAGTATAAATTGCCAAATTTAATCTAAAAGCATTCACACACCAGTTTTAGGACTTCTGACAAATATACAACAACTTAACTTGTGTTTTTAAGTGCTAATGAGAGGGAGGATTTTTAATGCTGTGCTCACCTGGTTTCCCCCAAGTCCATGACAGGTATACAAAATTAATGGCTTGCCTCCTTGGTTATTTTCTCCAACATCCAGACATAAAGGCTGACCAAAACTTTTAATCTAAAGGAAAAAATTCAAGTTACAAACATTTAAAAAAATCTCTGTGGTTGATATATTTCTTCAGTCAATTTTAAGAAGTAGTGTAAATAATGATGCAAAAATCTCAAAAGCAATAAACCAGAAAGTATTTCAGCAATTTTCCCTGAACCACATAAATGCTGGTGGCAAGGAGTATACCAAGTAAAAAGGAACAGGAAAATACTCACATATCCAGATATAACAGGATTAAGGTCTGGCACATACACTTCTGGATAAATATTGTTCAGATACCATGTAAAATTTTTACATTGAAGGCGGTGCTTTATTTCAAATCTTTTTGAGAGATCACCGAATGATTTCTGGAGAAAAATGAAAAGTGAAGGGAAAACTTAACCAAAACAGCACTGATAAAGTACTTTAAATGCTACTATTTGTATTTATCTTTAGGTCTTTAAAAAAAAATTTCTGAGATAATGCGGGATGAAATTTAACTGCATTCAACAGTCGTTCAGGCAACAAGGGTGCCTGCTTGCTCATTTCTGGCTTCAAAGAAAATTAAGTACCACTGTGGTGCTGACATAGTGCTATTTTATTCTTTCTTTGTGCCACAAACCTCCCGCATGGGACAAAGATCTCTAGCAAAATGCTATGAACAAAGAAATGGCAGTGGGAACATTCAAAATTGATCCCAATTTTATATCTAAAAATGATCTGTAAAGCAAAGTGTGAAAAAGCAGGTATAGAGAAACAGTGCCAACACATAATGTAATCTATAGCTCTTCTCTAGTGAAGATCACAAAAAAGCAACACAGTTGGGAATAATTTTTTCTAGGTTTATGGGTGTTGTATACTCCTAACAATATTCCCTAATAATAACTTAGTGATTACAATGTATTGGTAAGAAAAAAAAAAAAGGCAAGTTTTTAATAAATTGCATTTTATTTTCCTTTATTTTAAGGAATTAAGCAAACAGTTTTTAAAAAAGCATTATTAATCTGAAAATGTATTTAGTTTACAGGCAAAACTTTTCAAAAAATTATGTTATATTTGGTACCTAAATATATGAAGAGGTAAATACTCAAGCTTATGAGTTCAATTATGAAAAACATTTTCTCTGCCAACATCAAAGTCTTGAACCCAGGTTCAAGCTTTGGGCTAGCCTATATATTTTGCAATACAGATCTAGTTGCCCTGTGGTAACAACAAGGGCTTGCTGGCTGACTCACTCCTTTATGGGTAACAAGAGAGAGCATAAGCTGTATTTAGTGCCCACCTGCCGGCATAGCCAAGTACCCTTACGCAGTATACAATCCACTCAATTTGTCTTGGTGACCTTGAGTAAAAAGACTTTGTATCCTACTGACATGTTACATGAAGACACTGGAGACCAAAGAAAAGGTGAAAAGAGGTAACCAGACCTTCACGATAGTCGGCCTGTCGATGCCCTTTAAAACCAATGTTCCCATTCCTCTCCACAAACTAGCGCTGTTTCGTATAAAGAGTTGGGTGCCATTCACTGAAGCATGTTCTTCAACTGTCTAGTTCATTTACCATGTCCAGTATTAAAACTATTGGAACTCAGTTCTCATGTATTAGGCATTACCATTTTGCAGAGTTTGTATCTATCACAGATCAATAACAACAATAAGACTATATACTTGTTAGCACTTATTTCTTTATTTCACAGCTAATCTGGGAGACAAGCAAGTATTTCCTCTCTCTCAAGACAGGAAAGAAGAAGAGAAGAGACTTGATTGAACACACACTCCATGTCTAACCAACCTCTCAACCACCTTATGAAGTACCATCCCCAATTTATAGTTTCAAAGAGTCTTTGCCAAATTAGCCCCTCTAGTGAGTAATGGACCCAGAACTGGAAAGAGAGAGAAAGAGGGAGGGAGAGAGGAAGAAGGAAAGAAAATAGGGAGGCAGGGAGAAAGGAAGGAAGGGAAGCCTTGATACTTCTGTCTCATTTTCCTACTGCATTCTGACAGTTTCTCGATCTCCAGTTCAAAAAGCCACTTTGTACCTTGATTTAGGTGCTAATCACATTAACTAAGACCTAAGTTAAAAACAGTTCCACTTAACCTTATTTTCTTTGAGAAAAATACTGAACCAAGATAGTTACAAAAACTAAATGTCTTCCATATTAAAAAGGATCACAAAGTAGAATGCCTAAATTTTTTAAAAGCAGTTTTCCCAATTTTTCTTAAAAAAAAAAAGAACAAAAAAACTGGCATCAATAAGTTATATATTTTAAGTTAAAAAAAACTCAGCTTCAAAAATAGTTTTTAAAATGCTTCGTACTTGAGTTGACTCAAATAAGTAAAAGAACATGTGAACTTGAAGTGGATTTTTACTGTAATTTAATTACTTAGCTCTAACTTACTTGTTTAACAATTTTTGCCGCATCTGTGTTTCTTCTATAAAATATTTCCTTGTAATCATCCATCCATACTTCTGCAAGGCGAACTTGGTTGCGAGCAATCACCTGAGTGCCTTTTGGAAAGCTATGAGGGCTTTTGCTGCGAAAAACATGTCCAACAACAGAGCAAGGCATAATCTCCAACTGCCCACCACATTGCCATACCTGATAATTAATGATATTTGTTTAAATTTACAGAATTTTAGGAAAATCAAAGTGTTTCTCTTAAGTTCTCTTTTAAGATATTAATAAAAGCAAAATATAGAAAAGAGATTTATCACAACTTCACAGTCTCTGTCCTCTGCCAGCTCAACTTAAGTTCTTACATATGAAGAATAATTTCATTAAATGGTATAAACACCAAAGTCAACGAAAGCATGTTTTCAGAGCTTTAACATACTATTGTTTTCAGATCTTTCATAAATATGAATCCCCAAATTTTTTTGCAAAAAATTTTGCAAGCTCTCTAAGATACACAGAAGACCAAAGGCTCTTCTGCATTTGACTTCTACTTTCTTATACAACTTATATGGCTACATCACTTGAACAACAGAGTCTCTCTTCTATGGCATGAACTAGCAATCTTGGAGTAAGTGCACCCACATTTTATTTACCCCTTGCATATTCAATTGTTTAGTCAAGGAAACAATTCCAAATAGTCATTAATACCTATTAAACTGGTAAAATAGTTGGTCATTATAAAAAGGTCACACCTATTTAGAGAGTCAAAAAATACTTTCTCGCATTAACTCTAAATAAAATGCAAATCATTAAATCAATACCTACTCACTTAAATATCTTGACGATTGGTTCTGCCATAAATAATCACTAAGCAAAAATGTTTAATAGTATGTGCTAGTAGTAGGGCAAGTGATCATATTCTCTCTCCCTTTTTTTTTTTTTCTTCTTTTTAACAAATGAGAAAACTCAGTAATACGTTCAATTCAACAAACTATGCTTGAGATCTAACATGTGTTAGGGTTGGGAATACTGAAATGAATAAAACAAGACCCCTGCCCTTAAGCAGCTCGAACTTGGCTAAATCGTCACTGCCATTATGTGATGGAGCCAGAGCCAAAACTTAAATCTTCCAACTTCTAGTTCAGTTATTTTTCCACTACATTCCAGCCAAAGGGATGAAAAATGAATGACAAAGTCACTGCAGAAAACGAATTCATGAAATCAAATAAGTACATATGGAGACCATCCGAAGCCTTTGTTTTGTTTCTCATATTAACTTTTAATATGTATAGGGGGAAAAAAACTCACTTAATCCAGAGAGTTAAGTTCAATGTCCTTTCAAATTATACAGAAATGTTTTTCCATTCTGACTCCCTTGATAATCAACTTATTTCCTGAAGCACTAGATTTAATTATATTTATCTTGGCTAGAATTCAGTAGCTACAAGTGCATTAATTGGTGCTGTTGCCTGGACATAGGCGTTTAACTGATTCCTCTTATTAAATTGGCAGCATCGAATAAATATGTTACATTAAAAAATAAATCCTGATTTTAAAATTTCTAGCAGTTAAATTTTAGAAAGCACAAAAATTAAAGACTGCACATATCCATGGCCATTTGTATTAGCCAATTAGAATAAAATATACATTTCATTGTTTCATATATACATTGTATTTATGAACTTACTCTGAAAGACATTTCTATATTTTCACCTCCCCAGATTTCCATTTCATCATCGTAAGTTCCAATATATTCAAAATATTCCTTTGATATGGAAAAAAGGCCTCCTGCAAAAGTGGGTGTCCTGAAAAATAATCCATTTTCAAACTTTGTTATTAAAACTAAATAAGAAAAAATAACATATTTAAAGAGCAATTATCAAATTCACAAACATATTAAAGAGAGATCACAATTTCAAAGCTTTTATACAGATTAATAAAAACTCAAAATGCTATATCTTCAAAATCGAGTTTCCAACAGAGTAAAATTATTAAGTGTCTTCTAACCAAGCTTAAAGATTCTTAAGTAATAATTGTGAAGAAGACATAAGAACTCATCCAATTCTACTTCTTAGTAACATCATGGGTAAGTACATAAATAAATTACTTCTCTATTCCCTATATAGAGAATGTTTGTGTTCTTTGTTAGTGTAAATTACCTTGGAGGCAATTACTTTAAAAAGCAAAGCCTGCATACATATTCAAATAATTAAACTATATATATAAGACTTTGAGAGTAATCGTCTTACTTAATTGGGTAGGTTTCATCTTTCCTTCTTTGCCTCTCATGATCAGGAAGTGATTCCCAGCCAAATGAAAGGCTCCAGTCAAAATTTCCGCGGTTATGGTTATTTCCATAAGGAGAAGGTTTGTTGAATTCAAACGTATTCATATCTATGGATGCAATATCTGGACTGACAACGGCAGTGTAGTTTTCAGCTATTCTGGCCAATAAAGGTTCTAACCAACCATAGAAACACTCACCTGGAAGGAACACAATTTTCATTAATTCAGTGAAAACACTGAGGGTTTTTTCCTTTTGTTTTTTGGAAGCGGGTTTACAGAGAAATGAGAATAAAAAGGTCATCTGTATTTTGAATATTTATATAAGGGAGATTTCTTAAAGGTTTCTTGTGATGAGATAAAAGCAGGGTTAAAAAGTAAAGCAAGATTCAGCATAGTCAGGAAATTTTCTCTTCTTTTAGAAAGGAAGAAAAATGATATTAGTCTATTTAAGTTTCAGATGATGTATTTCTCTTTATAATGGGCCATGAACCAAAGATAACTTTTTGTTGACCCATACCACCTAGCCCCGAAAGTGTTCTGCTTTACTTAAACTTGTCTACCTGAATAAGGGTAGCAATCAAAATCTTCATTTGTCTGACTGGATCTTAGGAGAAAATAAGTCAAAGAGTCAGGATATTCCGATTTTAGCAGTAGGTGAAGGACCATTCAAACCTGCCCCAGCCCTAATGGAAAGTGGGACAAAGAAATGCCATGAAAGATCTGGGCCTTAGTCATAGGCCAACCTGTCTCACATAACATAAAGTGTTCGGGAGATGCTGGTGTGTGCACTCCTACTCAGGGTTCCCCATCAAGCAGAGTTTGGCAGTCAGGACCAGAAAGATCAAATACATTTGCCTTAAGGGGAAGAATGCCAGTCTGACATTATTGTAATGAATATTGTAATGAATTGTAATGAATACTGGAGAATGGACCATTTCCTTTTAAAATCACTTCTCTTGGATTGCCTGTAGATCTCTCTTCATTTTTCAAGTGACTGGTATTAAGAGAATACTGGGATTTGTTAGCTCTAAAGAGTCTTGGACAAATCCAAAAGCCCTTCTGTGACAATTAACATATGGTGGAAACCATTTGCTGGGTCACACATAACCAAGGGCTGGCCAATTCAAAACTAAACACTCATAAATAAAGTAAAACTCACTATACTTAGAGCTAAAGGGATTAAGTGACATTTTAGTAATACCTAACGTATACATTAAACACTGACTCTAAAAATACCTTCCGAATACTTTATTTAAAACCATTGACACTGAAAAATAATATTAAAAAAAAAAAAAGAAAAACTCAGCAGCAACAAAAACAAGCAAAAACTGACGATGTTTATGGGAGAGATATCAGAAGTTGGGAGGCAGAACCCCTAACTTGGTACAAGAAGGTGTGTATGAATCTTGCAAAAAACAAAACAAAACAAAAAACAAACTAAACACAACTTAAAAGTGTCAGTATAGGGACAAATTATAATGATATGGTTGACAACATTTAAACAAATAAAACTTTCACTCGTTTAAAGTGTAGGAATCAAGAATAATAAGAAAAAAATTGGTTTTTATTGATAGAATGAGCATCTAAAAAAATTCCAGGCAAGGATGACTCACTGGGGAAGCTGGTCACTGGAAGACATTAAAGTTGAGTCTTAATCTTAAAGATAGTTAAGAAATCCACATATATGAAAGGAAGTTCCTATATAGAGCTGCTTGGACTACAATCACCAGTTTTAAAATGTGAAAGAAAATGCAATTAGGCATTTTAAAAAAAAGGCTTTCTTACCTTTTAAATTAGAGGGGAGAAGGAAAAATGTTACAACTATGTCTATACATATATACTTACAGTGAGCATCTAAAAATGTGAGCGTTTCAGCTGTTGCTACTGTTGCTCCTAGCAACCGCGCAGTGATCAGACCTTTTCTCTCTCTTTGTCTGACTATTTTTACTATAGAGAATTGTTTTATATATTCCTCTAGTTTATCATGTAAATACTCTGTAAGAAAAAAATCAGGATTAATTCTTAAGTTCATTTTCATATATGACATATGAAAGCTAATAATGAAACTACAGGGCAATTATAGCTCCACTTTCACAATCTTAACAGTTATACACAGTCCTCCAGTAAGAGCAAAATTATATCTTTAACTCTTTATTGAAAAAAAAGCTATTTATATGCAAATCTTAACTTTTGAACTATTATAACATATAACGTATAGCACATACTCATCTTGTGCATGCCATATTAATAAATATAACGAACTTGGGGGAGAATGAGAGACTTCAAATGGAGTGGACCCCAAGAGTTAAAGAAGATTCATTTCGAGGTCTGAGAAAATTAACTAAGGGAGTAAAAAAAACTAAATTTGGCCAAAAAATATTTGACACTATAAAACTGGTATTTAATTTGGAAATTGAAAAAAAAGATGCTAAGTATCAAAAGGATTCTCTATTACTCAGGCAGTGGTCAAAATAATTTTAGATCAAAATGTTGAGAAAAAAGTGAGCATGAAAGTCCAGGGCTGCAGCAGAAACTTTTCGAAAGCTTTGGAGTATCCTGAGACAGAATTTTTTCCCAGTAAAAATATGAAAAAAGAAAGAAGCATATAAATGAGGGATGAAGCTGAAAACAGGCAAATTTTTAGTAAAAAGTATAATTTAAAATATTCAATATTACAATTTGGGTGAGATGCATTATAAACAAGAGTTAAGACGGTAAGTAAAAGAAAACACATTAATCAAATCAGTCAAGTGTTCATATTCTTAAACAATTTCTTAAGCCTACTTTTTTCATTGTTAAATTTTTATTTCTTGTTAAGTATATAATACAGTTCTTCCAGTAGGCCTCTTGGGCCTATGGCATAGCCTTAAAAATATTTGGTGATATTGAGAACATAAATAAATGTCCTAGGGTAGATATTTGCTTCTGCCAGATTTCAGAAGCAAATGCAGATGGCTTTATCTGTGATTATATATGTTTTTTCGATTTTTCAGTGGTGCAGATAAGAGAATTGCTTATTCAAAACTTAAACATTCATAAAAGAAGTGAGAGTACAGTAACACCTCTTGTGGAAAACAAATCTAAACACTGTTGTCTCAGAGTAATAGATTAACATTTTTAACATCTTCTAGGTACCTCAAAATTAATTCTCTGAAAGACAAGCAGGATTGTAATTTGTCTTGAAAATGTAATTATGGATATTTCAGCTTTAATCATAGACTTGTAGAATAGAAACTTATAAAATGAAAACAAAGGTCTTAATGGAGATTTTTTTAAAAAATAGAGTCACGACAGATTTCGTCAATAAATTATCCCATTGTTTGAATTTAGGAATTTTTTTTTTTTTTTTTTTACCCACACCTTCCGAACTTCCTATAGATTCTTATCTGCCTCCTAAATTTAGTCTCTATCCACACCCCAATTTTTGTGAGGTTAAGAGCACAAAGCTGTGACCTCCTGGGTTCAATTTATAGCACCACTAATTTCGGGCAAGTTATTTCACTTTTTTGTAACTCAGTTCCTTTATCCATAAGAAGGGGATGATAGGGTTTACCCTCATAGGGGCATTGTTGGAAGGATAAAATGAGAGATTACTACACAACTAAAGCATTTAAGACAGTACCTAGCACAAGGCCTATGCTCTGAAAATGTTGGGGGTTTTTTTGTTGTTGTTGTTGTTATCGTTGTTGTTGTTTTTGCTACTGTTGATATTTCACTATCTCTTCATTGCTTGATTATTCACATATTTATGCTGCTTTTCCCTAAGCCAGTTGAAATCAGGGATTATGGTTTCTACTTCACAAGCTCCTCACAGCAACCTGGGACACATTTTCCACTGTGAGTATCCATTAGACAGACAGCTCTTTAACTGATTCAATAAGACATGTTACACTAGTATGCAAAGATAGCCCTCACCAAGAAAGCTGGTACAAATCTAGTTAATTACTATAAAGAATTATAAAAATATTCAGATCCTTTGATCAAGCAGTCCTACTTCTAACTTATCCAAATTTATAATTAAAAAGAAAGAAAATAACATAAGCTCAAGGATATTCATTGCAGTGTAATGTATAGTATTAGTATGAGAATAAAAGTAAATGGTTAAGTAAAGTACATCTAGTCCATAATTATCATTAAAAACAAAGTTTTGAAGGTAAAAGAAATGGGGTAATTACAATATTATGTGAAAATGTCAGATTTCAAAACTGGATTTCTGACATGGATAGAATTAAACATTTTATATTTATTTAGACAGTGATTAAAAAGTAAAGATTAAAATAATAGAAACAGGGGGATTATGAATGTATATTACTCCTCATTCTGATTTCCTTTAATTCTATTAATTTCATTTGTGAATTGAAATAATAGAAGCTTCCTTCAACTGAAGGCTTACTAGAAGTAGTTTTACCATACCCTTATTGCCTCACTATTTCAAAAATCAAACAAAATAAAAATCATCTGAGAAGAAAGTTCAAGAAACCAAAGAGAAAAAGATTTCTAAGGTTTTTTAAAGGTAAAACATATGAGAAATAAGCAGAACTTAATCAGATGTCACTTAAAACTCCATAGACTGCAGTTCAAATAGAAAGAAGAAATTCAGAACAGGTCAAGCAGCAAATAAATTCGTTGATTACAATTGAGTGGCCTGAGTAAGAGGATTAGAGATCTGTATTCAGTATGTAACTTTATGTAGGGGATTTGAATTTTAAAATTTCCCCATTTGGTGAGTATGTTTCACATCCAGGTCAAAAATCTCTGGTGATAAGCAACATTATTCCAGCTAGATGTTAATTTAACTTGAGAACATAACCTCAAATCACTCAGGATATTTTATTTGGAAGCCACAGGAATGTTTAGAATTGTTTGGAGAAATAATTAAATAAAATAGATTAATAATTTTATGCTTTACTCACTTATTATTCTTTCTGAAGTCTGGATACATCTTATAATTGATAACATGTCACTTAATTTCTCCTGGTACATAAAGTAGTGGTTTATTTTACAATAAGTGTTGCTTTAGATTTGATGAAAGAGTATTAACCCAATTTTACAGATATGTAAACAGCTCATTAATGCTGGAACTGAAATCTGACCTTAAGGAATCTGGCTTCAAACTTGAGATTATTCAGGAACAAATAGTAATCATTAAAATAATCTACATCTGTTTGGTATCCAAAATGTTCTTAATGTTTGAAAATTTAGCAAATTAGATTGTCAGGTTAGCTTTGTGATTCCAATTTAAAATGTGTAATTTAGTAACTATTGACTTGCAATTTTAAGTGGCAATGCATTAAAGAATTTGACTAACTTAGCAAACAATATTGGAAAATTTATAAGAGCCGAAATAAAAGGATGTGGTGACTCATTAGTGATTTTTAACTACTCATTTATATTGGTTAATTATGTATTATTTAAATTAACTCAGCTTCAAAACAATCCTAGGCATTATGTACTATTTATGTATTGCTTCAATTCTAAGCTGTATAATTGGATATGTCTCATAATCAATGGCATCTTAGTTTAATTGGCTGTGAGGGTTTTATATTTTAGTAGTATATAAACTAATGACCCATTGTACAATAAATTTGATGAAATATAGCATTTTCCTCATTTTATAGGTAAAGAAACTGAAGCATAGGGGAGTTAAATAACTTGCCCAAGTTACATAGCTGTTTAGGACCAGAGCTGGGATTCAAACCAAGGTAGCCTGACTCAAGGCTCAAGTCTGTGCTCTTAACCACTATGTCTTACAATAAAAGTCTTACACTGAGGACTACATTATGAAAATGCTGTTTCATACATTTCTGAGCAGTAAAATATTTGAATATGGACACCATTGGATTCTGCTTTCATACACTATATGTACGATCCAAGCTATTATTGTCAAGCTCTGAGATGACATACAGAGAGTACAATATAACCAAATAGACTTTGGACAATACTATATGGATTTACTTGGGAAACAATCTAATTTGAATGTGCTTTCTTACCATCTACACTAGCATCATCCACCAAAATGATTTCCTTCAGCAGTATGGCAGGTGAAGAATAAAGCACACTGTGGACAGTTCTAAGCAGTGTGGACCACGCTTCATTATGAAAAACTATTATGACACTGGTGGTAGGCAGGGGAGGACAGCGCTTAAATTTTTGTTCAATACATCTAGAAAAAGTCAAAGAAGTAGAATAAGAATTATAAATTTTATTACTTTATTTCACAAATATGTCATTACTAAAATTATCATTTAACTTTCATCACTATAGACATGATACTGAATAGTTTTTTACTATGTAAGATGATCTTAATGCTATGTAACTGTTAAGTAGGTCAAAACAAATTTTTTTTTTTTTACAAGCAGGCCACTCACCCAGAGACCATGTTCACTGATATGGATTACATGTCAAAAAAGGATTAAAACATGCTATTGTAAACTTTCTCAATAATATAACTTGAAATACAAATAACATATGAAATAAGGAAAATAACCTACAAGTGAGACAACCTGTAAAAATGGCAAATATTTATAATTTCTCAAATAAAAACCAAGTTTTTCTCCTTCCTTGTAGACATCATTTTTCTTATGTGCAATTTTAAAAACTGCAGTTTTAGTAAATGAATATTCATTGTTATATAATATTACATTAGATATTTTCCTAAGTATGTAATAGTTTCCAACTTTATTTAATCAATTTACTTAATCTGTATTCAAACCAAAAGGGAAAAAAATGGCTTAACAATAAAACTTATTTTCTTATGATGTTCATCATTCAACAAAACTTAAGTTCCTATGATATGCCATATGTCATGCTATGTTAAAGATTTTGCTCCAATAATCCAACCTATTGTTTAATTAGATGAGACCTAGCATTTTAAATACTTTTTTAAAAACCCTGTACTTTGAAAGTTAAAATAAAAGTCCTAATTCCTTGTTAAAAATCTTGTGTTCCTGTTGCTGCATGAAATATTGATAGGCACAAGGAGACTATAAGTAGTTTTCGACTGATTAGTGGTACTACTCATTAGCTATAAACACTAGTTAAATGAATCAAGTGATCTTGATTCATTTTTATAACAATCTCTTCCTCAATGAAAATAATCTTCATATGAAATGCTGGGGTAGGGGTGGACCTGTATAGCCTCCAGCCTTTGAGACTAGAGTTGATTACCTTCCCCTAGCCTACTAGGTGGGGGTGGGGATCAAATCTAATAACATATGAGAGAGGGCTTCAAAACATTGCAAAACCAAACAGAGTGAACCTGAAACATAAAACATGCGCGGTCTATGGTAAAGATAAATAAATAAAATAACTGTATCTTTAAGTTCACTTAAAAAATATAAATAGTTGTACAATTTTGGACAACAGACAACAAAATTCTCCCATACAGTCAAAAGGCACTATAAATACAGTGTATGAACAATCAAACAGTGCTGCTCTAACCCAAAGATAAGGAAGTAAATCTTCACTCATGGAGATAAGAGCCTAGAACCCTTCAGTTGCTCAGCCAGGGTCAATGGCAAAACCAGAGCCTCTGATGTGGTACTTGATTAAGAGCTGAGACTGCCACCCCAAAAAGTATATAACTACAAACTCCCATTAATTACTTTTATAGCCAGACTTCAATACAAATGTGTTTCAGATTCTTTGCCGAGAGGAGGTCTTTAGGGTGGAATATCTGTTATTATAAAACAGGAATTAGATTGGGAATAAAGTATGGAGAGGGTATTGGCACAATTGAGTAGGAAAACGAGAGGATGGTTCTGTGTGAAAGTGATTTTGCTCTCTAGTATCTTCATGATTTCCAATTGTAATATACATTCACAGTAAGAAGCAAATAATCATATTTATCCTCGCTGGTAGATGAAAGCCAATGATTTATTTTAAACTGAATTTGGGATAAATAACCAATTAAAAATACTGTCCAAATACAAACTAAAATTCATTTGTGCTCTTGATTATAATTACAGAAACAAATCACTAAATATAAGCTTGAATTTTTAAGACATAAAGGTTTATAAACCAACATAAACTATAAGTAAAATTTATGAAAGACTCCATATTATAGGATTTTCTTTTTTAAGAAAAAGGAAACCTTTTGAATTGTTGTCTTATAAGCATGTTGGGGAGGGAGTTTCAAGATTATAAACAAATTTATTCTACATGAGACTAATATAATATTAACCAAGAATTACAAAAAGGTTTTGAAATTTTAAAGTATAAAACTTCACAAAAATTCACTCTGATAAAATGTGATTTTAACCTTGGAACTCTTTCTGTCAGTTTAAGCTAGGATTTATTTACTTAACTGATAATTACGAATATTAGGCAAAAATGTCATGTTATGTCATTAATACAAATGGTAATAAAATTTCACACTATGATTTTGTAAACCTCATTTATTTTTAAACAATTAGCAGGTTAAACTTATGCTTTAAAAACTGTTCCATATGTCATTTAAAGTAGTGCAATTAAAATAACTTGCCAAAGTGACTGCATATTCCCAGTTAAACCATTTGAAAAATTTGGCATATAGAACTGTGCTTAATCAGTCACATGATCATGTGGCTTTGGGAGAAACTGGATCTATATTTCTAATGAGTATGGAAACGATTAGCAATTCTTCAGAACATGTGTTCCTTCTAATAGAGGTCAAATTTAAAGTAAGTAAGTATTATGTCTTCACCAATTCTTCAGATAGGTATCCATGCCTATCCAAAAAAAAAGGTTCTTTATGTGCTTGATTATTTTTCACTTAATGGTTAACGTTATTGAATATTATTGTAGCTTCTCGTTGCTATGTTGAGGGGGGGAAAAGCTTATCTTCAGTTGACATTGATTGTCATGTCAAAGAATAAAAGTCATGTTTCTTGATTTGTGATGTGAATTGCTTTTCAGTCAAGACCTCTTCCCAAATCAATAAAGTGCAATATGGCATTTTAACATACTATCATAAAAAAAGAATTGTGCCCTGTTATAAGAGCCAGAATATTTTATAGATATTATGTCTTTACATTTTCATTTAAAAATTGATGAGCAACTTAACTTTGAATCACACAGGTTAGAATAGAGCAAGAGAAATCTAATCTACACAACTTCAAAATTGAGGGTCTCACTCACTGTTGGAGCGGGTATTTATGATCATCAGATCATAAACCTTTTCTTCAGGTTCACTTGTCCAAATATAATTTTATTATAACCAAAAGGCAAACTATGTAGCCACTATTTGTTTACACTTTGTCTATCTTACACTTTCAACAAATCTACAGATGGTTTGAAAGTGCTAAAAATTCATTTTAGCCATTTCAGTTCAAATTGAGCATTTGGACGCTACCTCAATGATAACAAAATGGTTAACTAAGAACAAACAGCACAGTAGAATCAAGGGGGAAATATTAATCAAAATACTGTATACTAGAAATAAACATGTAAATAAAGTAACAATAAAAAGCAATGTTGGTCTGTCAAAAGCTAAAGAGAGACAACTGTATAATATGAGAACATATTCAACAAACCTCTAGAAAAAGCATCATAGTTGAATTATTAATTATAACAGTATTGTCCCTTAAAAGAAAGGTTACAAAACACAGGACATTCTGAAATGTAATTATAGCACAGAGTAACCACAAAGTCTGTAACTTAATTCACAAAATACTGTTATCTAACAGATCCAAAATCTCGGCACATTTTTTAAACATTGCTATTTTATAGTAATACACAGAGGGATGGAAACAACTCCTCCACCTCTCAGATTCCCCATAAAAACTGCCCCATATTTCCACCTAATAGATGAGAAAATGAAAGTATTTCAGAATAAAGAATTTCCTTGTGGTTCTATAGGGGTCAGATCTAGAATTCAGTTTTCTAATTTCTAAGATAATAACTTTCCACATCTGCAATGCCTCACCCAGACTAGATATGGATATCTAGCCCCAATAATCATAAGCAAAAAAAAAAATAATAATAATAATTAAAACAGATTAAATGGTACTTGCTGATTTTTTTTTCACCTCAGAGTGCTAAAGAACAAGCAGTTTCCTTAGCTAATGGCCCTCCCCTGCAAACCTTGGTGAGAAACAGTAGACAATGAATATCCTTCAACATACTCAGGAGGTCGAGTGTCTGGTCCAAGATCTCGGTGTAAAGAAATCCTGTCACTTGCAAAAGCGTTAAAACAGTGTTTTGCTTCTCCACGTTCTTTTTCCTTCTGCTCTTCAGTACTTAAATTGGTTGTTTTGAATGCTTTACCAGAAGCACCAGGTGCATTAGAATCCTGAGGTGGGCGGTCAAGAACAGGTTTCAATTCTGCTGCTGTGTAATATCCTTGCAAACAGGGTCTCTCCCCAGCATCAATGTTTTGCCTGACGGGTGCTCCTATTTGCATTTTTGGCATTGCATCTTTCAGATTGTTTACAGCTTCTAGCATTAAATCAAACATCTTGTTTTTGTTTTTCATGTTCCTTTCCATCCTTGATTCCTCTTTGGAATATTGAACACTTACTTCTCGTTGCATTAAAATCAAAAATATTATAAAGAAAAAAATTACTGTAGCAAGCTTCCAGAGCTTTTTATGATAATGTCTTTTAAGATGTAATTTTACTAGTCGCTTTAGGTGAGCCATTCTGACATTAAAAGCTTGTCACTTGACAAACAACAGTTATAGTTTCTTCTTTTACTTATATTTTTTATCATAGATTAGCTGGCAAGAAGCTTTCATTAAATGGTAATATACCTATAAACAGAGATGATAGATGGCATTAGTAGCTATTCATTCCATCAGCATGGTTCAATTCATTCATTCAACCAACAATTGAACATGAACTACAAACAACATACTCTTACAAACGAGAATACAAAGATATCTTGCCCTCAAGAAAATTACACTTTCGGAAGAACACAATTGCTATAATTAACTACAATCTATTGGGGCTATAAGATATTAGGAATTTCTCTCCAGTAAAAAAGACATGGTTAACTGGCTAATAGCTATTATATAATATGCATAAAATTATTTTTATAAATATATTTTGAGTCTAAAAAACAGGTATCTTAATAATCGAGGAGCCAAAAAAACTTCATTAGACTGATTACAAAGAATGAGGAAATCCATAAGAAGGCAAAGGTATACTGACCGGTACTATCAGCCACATATCCAAAATATTGCCTTTTATTTCATGAAACTGTACTGTAACTAAACCAATTAAGATTAAAAAACAGTGTCACCAACAAGTAAACTGGCATTCTCCCAGATTTACTCACCTGACAGTACTTGTGAATTCTGACAGAACCAGTAAAGACTAGAAAATTAAGAGCATCTAATGTATTATTATCAAATAGTCATTTTCAAATACAAAAATATACCACACAGACACAAAATCTAAAGCAAAAAGAAAATGGCATTAAGCTTTACTTATAGTGTCTCTACAAAGGTAATAGAGATCATTGAGTTATAAAAGCAGTATTTGGCCTGATAAAATACTGCTTGCAGTTGATCCTAAGAACAGAGAGACGTGTTTACTAAACCCTAATAAAAGCCACCAGGAGCAAAAGAAAGAAGGAAGAAAGAGGACACAGATGACAGCCTGAATCACAGTGAAGGTTGATTTTCTTCATAATGCCTTCAAAATGTAATGCGAAAGAGGTTTTACTACACAATTACATACCATGCACCATTATAATCATTCAAGTACTTTGTGGGGGTAAAGGAGAAGGCCTGTCCTTCCTAAAAGCCTGTCTTTCCTAAATGCTAACCATATTTTAAGGGAAATGTCACGTATAGAAGTGAAAAATAACTTCGACACTTTATTCAGTTTCTCTTTCAAAGTTATCACTAAATTTAAAATAAGGAAATCAAGTTCTAAGGTGGAGTCTCTGGCCTTTAGCAAGAAATTTTAAAACGAATATACAAAAATGGCAAAAATACTTAATTCTATGTACTATTTCTAATTCCATATACTATTTTTTTCGGTATGGGGTGGATGCTTTGGCTCCAGAAGATACCTCAATTGTGATGTACATTGCCCATAAAAATGAGATTACAATATTTCTAAGCTTTGGTTGCTTTAAGAGACTCACGTAGGATTAAAATGACCTATTAAGCTTTTAACATTGCTTCAAGACATAGTATAAGGAGTCTGGGAATCCCACAATTGTTTCTTATGTGTCAACTATTTTCGCTAAGCTGTGGCTATAAAATTAAAGATACCTCTTACCTTCAGGGAGCAGAGACTAGTACGTAATATGGCACGTCAACAGGCAACCACAAAGCAGCGTAGTGTGTGTTATGACAGGAGACTATGAAAGCAACATGGAGGGTAAGGAGAAATGTTAGGGAAAATTTCCCAGAGATGACATAGCTGAGCAGAATCTTGAAAGATAAGCAAATTTTAGGCAGGTGGCGAGAGAGAGGAGAAAGAGGGAATGGCAGAGGCAAAATCATAATAGCAAGAAAAGTCATGGTCAATCCTGAGTATGACAGAAGTGAAGGACACAGGTATGAAATGGCAGGGCAGTAAGACTGAGAGGTCAGTCAAAGAGCAGTCCACAAAGTGAAACTGAAATCTACCAATTTTGGAATGTGCTGAACGGACCAAATGGAAAGAAGTGGATAATTTTAAAGGAGGATCATGATTCTATTGATGTTTTAGAAAAATCACAGGTTCCTCAGCACCAGTAAAATGAAGAGCAGCAAAACATGAAGAGAGCAGGAAGGATAGAGAGGATAGATTCAAGAGTCCAGAAAGGGGTATCAAACAGGACTTGGTGAGGGAAAGGGAAAAATGGCAGGTGGATGGGTAAAGTGATGACATTAACAAAGGCAGGGGATATATAAGAAGGAGGCTAGATTTGGGATGGGAACTAGGGAGATGATTTGTTCAATTTTGGACATGCCAAATTTGAGCTGCTGGTAGGACTTCCAAGGTGAGTTCCTATAAGTGCAAAACATGGGTGGGATTGAAAATCAGGGAAAAGCTCTGTGGTAGAGATGAAAATTTGAGAGTCAGTCTTGGGGTACAGAAGAGTTCACCTACTAGTTAAGAGACCAAAGAAATAGCTACATTTAAAGAGTGGAAGGAAAAAGGAGGAACTGGAAAGAAAGACCAGGGGAAACAAGAAAAACAAACAAAGGAGAGTGAAGTGAAAATAGATTGGCAGATAAAGTATCCATGCCAAAATGACTTAAATTTTACAGTCTGCATCTTATCCTCAAGAGATGATAATTGTTTGACAGTGATTGATGTTTAAAAGTAAACTTCACTAGACCTGGTCCAATAAGCTTTAGTGCAAAACCAGAAATGAACCTTGGCAGAAAATCCAACAGACTAGTTGTGGTCATGCCCCCAAGACCCTAGAGCTTAGGATCTAGGTGCTTTCAGACAAATAGGGCAACATGACCTAAGAGGTTCTGAGAAGATAAGGATGAATAAAATATTGGGGTTTCATAGGAAAATGGTCCCCAATCTATGAAATACAACCTGGTCACGTTTCTCTACCCACAGCTTGATAATGGATAAACAGATAAAAAATCAACCTATGTTCAGCCTCCGTTCTGTCCTTGGGAGAACCACTAAAAATTCCCTTCTCTAAAGTGATGTTTTAGTGATACTAGATTTCTTCAGTAGCCAAACGTAGGCTAGATTTGAAATCTGAGAAGGAATGAGACAGTCTCCTTAGGATGTTTTAACACAATACAGAACAAGAAAGAGTCCAAGGAAATCACAGAGTAGAGAGAGACAACAGAACTAGATCCTTCTAAAGTAGTGATGGTTTTTCCCAAAACATTTTATGCCAGGAGTCAGATGTGTGGCTAGAGTGGAGAATTAGAAATATAGAATTAATGAGGAGGTTGGAAGAGAGTTCTTTTTTAGGAATAAATTATAAACTATAATTTCTTCATCAATAGGGCAATACTCCTATCATTGAGTACGCTTGCTTATGTAAGGAAGCTACTCAATCGGTAGATTTTAGTTTAGGATGTCTCTAAGGAGGGAGTCAAGGAAAGCTCATGAAGGACATGAATAGAGTCTCCCTTATTCATGGTTGTTTTCTGGCATTTACTACAATGTTGGTGACACAGTGGGCACCCAATAAACGTTTGTAGACTGGAAAAAAGGAGGACCAGGATTTTATTTATTATTAGAAATGATAAAAAAAAAATAGTTAACTTGTTAAATATTAACGAGGTCCCTAATACTTTAACACGTAACATAAATTCCCATTTAGTCTTCCAAGAATCCTGTAAAGTTTGTGTTATTCCCATTTTACTGACAAACACTGAGAGTCAAATAGATTAAGTGGTTTGGCTAAGATTATTTAGTTTAGGTAGAAGAGCAATATTTTTTCAACTGTATTCAAACTCAAGTCTGATGTAAAATCCTGAGCTTTTAACTGAAGTTATCTGAAATAAGGTCTTCAAGAGTCAAGAATTGATACTCTAAATGTAAAGGAGATAAGGAGATAACCTGGGGGAGAGTATAAGTAGCCTCATGTCACCTCAGGTAAGGTTTTCAGGGCAAATAAGTTTAAACAAAAACTGTTTGAGACCAGCCTTGAAAATAAAGATTGAAGATAAGATTGTAGATCTTGATAATGGAAGATTAAGAGACTGAGATCTTTCAGTGCTTTGCTCTTTTCAGATTATTTCTGAAGGGAACAGTAGTCTTTTATCGATTGCTGATCAGTTGAAGATTTCAACATAGCTTCCCCAGAGATTTTATATGACTTCTCTGTCTTTTGCTGCTAATGTGCAATATAAGGCTTCCATTAATGAAAATTACACTCAACATTAAGTATCTCAATCAATGGTCCTCAACTCTGGATACACATTAGTGGAAAGGTCTTTAAAAATGCAGCACCTTAGGCCCCATCTAGAGAGTTTGATTTAATTGTTCTAGGGGCAGGGCCTAAACCCTGCTGTTGTTATTTTAGGCTCTCCAGATGATTCTAAAGAGCAGCCAGGGTTAAGAATCACTGCGCTAGTTCACAAGACTTTGGGCAAAACAAAACTATCACCTGATAAAGAAAAGGCTGTATCTATCCAAGGGCAACCACATTAATTTCTAACACTCCAAAACCAGGTTTTTCAAAATAGATTCTTGATATAAATCAAGTAAAAGTTATTTTGACATGGAGAGAGAAGATAAAATCCAAAGCAAGAATGACCCAAAGTTTCCTAAAAAGGCTCAGGAATTAATGCTGATATAAATGAGGCAAATTATCGCAAATTATGAAGCTGTAAATCCATTTTTTAAATATTTTGTTGCCATCAAAAAAATGGCAAAACTCTGAACAGTAAAATAAATAATTTGAAAGACACACAATAAATTCATGAGCAAAACAAAATCAGGATTCTTAATTACTATTCCTCGGAATAATCCCATATTTCCAGACTGTGCAATTGCCAAATTTGAAAACATATGTGAAAACAGCCAACAAAACAAAATAAATCTCTCCTAGAATCAATTTCCAACTGCACTCAGAAGTTTGAGAAGTAAAAAAAATAAAAATAAAAATAAAAAAATCAGCACAACAGCAAACTCAGGATATAAGTAATATTCATACATTGGAAATGATTAGTAGAAGAAGAGTTTGTTCTCATATTCTTTCTAAAACCTTTACACACACCTATAATGGTCATTTGCTAGTTATAAAAGATCAGATTCACAGAAAAAGGGAGAAGAATACCATAAAAAAAAAATTTAAAACCAGAAAAACATTAAAATTTAGAAGTCTTCTAAATTCTAAGTCCTTAAAATTTTCTAAAATTAGAAAAAAAATTAAAATTCAGAGACCTTCTGGTCTTAGAAAATATTAATCTGTATCCTGGTATATATGCAGATATTACAAAAAGGCATTAATAATAAAATATCTACAAAATAATATTTTGAAAGGCTAAAACAACATGCACAATTCTAACAGTCCAGGAGACTGGGTTAAAATCAATAGATTATTCTCAGGGGTAAAAATATGCTTTCATACCAACAGAAAAAACTGAAATCTCACAAATTAAAGAAATCTAAGTACAAAGCTGTGGCTTCCAATTATCTAGACTGTAGCTTCTCAAACATTAATGTGACAATAAATCAACTTGAGATGCTGTTTAAATGCAGATTCAGATGTGAAAATATCAAGATAAGATCTATCTTTATAGTTATGGTTGTCCCTTCAAGTAGAAAAGCACACATTGCAAGAATGTTAGTTTAATTTAAAAATTCCAACTGATGCAATCTTCTAACGCAATGAAAAGCATAACACTTCATAACTGCATGTGAAAGTAGCATTTAATAAAATAAGAGGATAGTGGTTCTTTCCATTTCTTGTTTCTGTATTTATGACAATAAAACTTTACAGCTCCAGAGATTTAAGGTCTGGTTCCAGTTGACATTAATTGGCACAAAGCCTAATTGATGTAGGAAACTTACTTGATACTGAGTTAAAACATGCTGTAAAGAGTGGAGGGTAATCACACAAAGCAAGAAATTACAAAATTACACCCCCATTAAGGTTGTAGATTTTTTAAAGTACATCATTGTGAATACTCTTTGGATCTTTGCTACACATTTTCACCTGGATTTACTAACTGAATTAAAAAACAAGACACCACCAGCAAAAAAAACTTGCCCTGATAATAAACTCTTAAGTTTTATTATTTGAGCAGAAATTTTATTAAGTGCCTCTCATCGGCTGGTGAAAGTGTTAGTGAATGGAGGAGTGGCAGGAAGTGATTTCTGCTTGTATTTATTGGTGGAATCAAATTTCATGGTTGTTTGCTACTGTGGTTTGTTAGTTCTGGCTATGTTTAGGTCCATGTTCACTTACATCTTTGCCAGTAATACTTCTGAGCAGTATATATGACATGTGGATGTATGACAAGGGGCAAACACTAAATACAAAGCAAATTGCATTGAGATGGGCACAGAACTATCTCACAGGAGGCTGCAGCAGACATACCTCAAAGATCCCAGTTAAAGACAAAGTAGAGATGCTCTAGGTGGCTGGAAAATGTCACCAGCAAAAAACTAATTGCATGTAATTGTCATAAAGTAGGATGACTTTTTTCATAAAGTTGGATGACTCTCTGAGTATCTGCAGGTTATGAGACAAAAAGCCTAGTGACAGAGTTTGACCTCCAGCAACTGTGAGGCACAGGTTCTAATATACAGAAGGGCATGGTCAGACATCCAAGTTCTCAGCTACACCTGGTCAGATAAACATCTCCATTTTCCTTATCTCTGAAGGTGAAAGGTTGTGAACAGGATCTTGATTTGTGGACCAGCCAACTCTATCTTTATAGTTTGGAGCAAACAAGTAATTATGGAGCTATATAATCCCCAGAGGGTGAGGAGGAGGATGGGAATGGGGGCTCAGATACTCTCTCCTGCCACATCTGCACTTAAGAATAAATTTCACATGATATGTAAAAAATACATATTAATTCTTTGTGGCATACTAGAGAGTAGAGGAATTTTGAGAAAGTGTAGGGGCAGGGGGATGCCGACTCTAGAGAAAGCTGTGCCAGGAAGTTACTAGTACTGAAGAAAACTGTGAAGGGCTGAGCAGAAGAGAAAAAGTATGCCAGCAAGAGCCTGGCCAGTGAGCCACACTGAAACCAGGAAGAGAAGCTTCTTCCCACATTCATATCCCTCCAGTGACAAGGCTTAACATTGTGCCAGTGAGCAAAGGAGAACTATTTTCAGGGCCAGCTCCATTATTACAGAGCGGGAAAACAGAATGAATTGGGAGTTGAGAGGCAATAAATTGGTATGCAACACGGTCTACCCTTTTGACTCCTCAGCCTCCATATGCACACTTTCCAATAGATTTGAACTCCTGTACAATAACAAAACAACTCTATATCCCACATAACGCGCATCCTTTTTACAAGTGAAGAGGAGACCCCAAAAATGAGGAGATGCGGAATGCCACCAGCCACTGTACCCACTGCAGTGAATATATGAATTACTTCTCAAATTCTGTCACAGTACCACCTAATATTTTGTTACTAAAGACTAAATTGTAAATTTAATCTCTAACACTCTCTATATAATATTTTTTTAAAAAAGGGGAAAGAGATAAGATCACTGCTAGCATATACAACTAAACATATACATATAAAAAGCAAAGGGAAAATGTACAAAGCTACTTCTGTCCTCATTTATCTAATTAGCCATGAGGCCCTAATTGATATCTATGGCTTTCTTCTTCCACTACCCATTCTGTATTTACCCTGTCCTCAGGCATTCTGCGAGTCCACAAATGTTGGTACCAGCAGAAAGGGCAAATCCACACCCAGAATATTTACCTATTCTAATGCTGAAAAATCTCTGCTCCCTCAATGATGTAAGAAGTCAAATATAATCAACCTGCCACCAAGTGGCTGGCTAGTGCCCCTAGGCACTCAATGTTGATTTCTGTAGATTAGGAACTCAGCAGTAGTGCTAGCCAAGTCAACTTTAGAAGAGGAAGTCCATGTTGCTTAGCCCATGCATATACAGCCTCCATTCCTGCCACCATGGCCACTGTTTATGGTCCACTGAACAAGCAGTGGAATGGCTGGGGAGAAAGGCTGACTGACATCCACAGTGTGTCATTTTGTTCACTTGATTATTGAAAGCAATAGATGTCTTATGGTGGGCATTCAGATGGGACACAAATTTCCTCAGGGCCTCCTCCCCTTTTTGAAAAGGCCACCCTTACATCTCTTCCTCAAATTTTCTTGTCACTAATCTTCCACTCCTGTTCTTTCCAAGTCCCTACCATACAGTCAAATCATTAGCAACTGCCCTGTGGACCATTACAGATCTGCACTTCTGGCCATCTCTCATTTTAGACATAGTGTAAAATCATATCTACTGTTCAAAATTCTGCCTACTGGTAGGCTTTTTTTTTCTCCACTGTCATTCACAGTTACTCATAGTGCGGCTGTAGTGCTGTAGCTGTCCTCTCTTGGGTGGTACCAGCATATCTATAAACCAGGCTTAAGGTTTTTCTTCTTCCATCATCTAAACTGAGGAAATCCTGAAGAGGCTAAAGGCATGGGTTGAAAGAAAGGAGGCAAAAGGAGTTGTTATTAAAGGAGTCTGAGTCGCTTGTTTGCAGAACATATACTTTACATATCTGCTCAAGCTCTGTCCCTTACACATCATTTCCACTTGATGAAAGATTGCTGTTATGCATGGCCAATCTTATGGCTAGGTATGTCGGACAACTCCCAATTACTGATGAGAAGCCTGATCCTCATGGTAACCTAACACCCCATGGTCATGCATTCAATATCTACCTAATAGCAAGCTAAAAGCTGTTTATAAAAGGGTGAATATTTATCTAACGGGGTCACAGATTTACTTCAAAATCCCAGAGATCTGCACAGTGATTCAGCTATTAAATCTTGCCATTGGTTCTCTACAGCATTCGTATTTGCCACAGACACTTATGGAATCATTGAATCTGCTCAGTTATAAAGCTAAAGTTGTGGCACAGCGTATACTATGTCCTGGACTTGCTGCACAGCCTTCTCTTCCACTGATCGTTAAAAACTAGCAGTCCTATGGTTTACTCTGTAGATAGCTTAATGTAGCATATTAAAATGTGGTTTTATGTTCCCTCCAAAACCCAAAAAGGTTTATTAAGCATAGTGACCACTGAATGCCCAGAAATGTTACTGAAGCGCCCCTGAATTTTTGTAGGCTGAATTATTACCCTGTGATTCTCATATGCTTGACTAATTCATCTAAAGTACTTGCTGCTTTCTGGGCTTCAGACACAATCAACATAATAACACCATCAATGTAGCAGAGCAGTGTGACAGTTTGTGGAATGTTGGGAAGATTAAGATTTCTAAGACAGGAGAACTGACTGAGCCCCGAGGCAAGACTGTGAAGATATACTGTTGGCTCTGCTAGAAAAAAGCAAATTGCTTTTAGTGGTCCTTCTAAGTTGGTATGGAGAAAAAGCAATTAACCAAGTCAATAGCTGCATACCAAATGCCAGGGTTTGTGTTGATTTGATCAAGTAAAGATACTATATCTGGGTCAGCCACTACATTTGGAATCAGTTTACAATAGTTCAGTCATTCTCTAAGCTCCATCTGACTTCTTCACAGGCCAAATAAGTGAGTTAAATAAAGATGTGATTGATATCACAAGTCTTATTTCAAATCTTTAATATGTTTTAATATATGTTTCAGTTGGAAATAAACCAGTGCCAGTCTATTAATTCTTCCTTCAAAAGCTGACCTCAACTAGGGTAATTTTCTCAGGATCATAGATAGACAATTACCACACAGTGAGGTCTATGAAACATATGCTGAATGCCATGCTCCATAGAAAAAAAGGATGGGGTACCTAATTTTGTGAGATCTGTACTTAATTCTTTAGGCAAAGGGGAGAGGCCTTGATAGAGTACAAGCAGGGTGATGACCTAATCAGAACCGAAATTTAGAATGATTATTCTTGAAGCTGTGCTGAATATGGATTTTTTGGGGGGGTGGGGAAATGAGAGAGGAGGCCAGAGGCAGTTAGGAGCCTATTAAGAGTAATCCAGGCAAGAAATGAGATGAATAGAAGGGGTGTGGAGTCTTGAGAACAGATTTGAGGTAGAGTTAGCTGAACTCAGCAAATGAATCAATGGGAGGGTAGGAAGGTTGTTAAACAACTGTCAAGTGTGTTAATGATGGGATCTTGACTTGTTGAAAAAGACCAGTTAATGGAGTACTCTCTGCTCTGGATTTTCTTCAAAGGCAGACCTAGAGCTGAAATAATGGGCAAGAGGCCATAAAGGTAGTGATGATAGAAGGCAAAGGGTATAAGAAGGAGACTGAAGTAAGAATAAAACCAAGTCTTACCTAGTTAAAAAAAAGATGGGCCATATCCGAAATAACAAAGGTCAAAAATCTCGAATGGTCAAAAATCTCGAATAAATCAACAGTAAGAAACACAATAATTTCCACTAGAAATCCTCTCTGCACTATTAATTGTCCTCCAGAAGGGCCCATTCTGCCATCATTTATTTACTACTGGGTGTTCTTTTACCCTTATCCCATCTGATTAGAAATTGCCTAAGCATGCAAGGTCTCATGTCTCCTCAATGTATCCAACAGGTATGAGGATAACTTCTAGAGATTTATACCACAAATTTTCTAGTACACAACTGAAATGACAACTTGTAAGCTTGCACATTAAAGCAATGTTTTAATATTAAAAGGTTAAAACAATCTACAACTCTACCAATAGGGAAGTAGATAAATTATGATGGAGTTATATGTGGTATATTATGCCAAGTTAAAAACAAAGAAGATACTATATATGCTGATAAATTATTCCTACAATAAGTTAAATGAAAAAAGCAAGATTAACTTGCTTTTTTAAAAGAGGGAAATATGTACATATTGTTTTTATATTTAAAAAGATAGCATTCATTGCCTCCAAAGAGAAAATCTGGGTATCAGAGGGCAACATGAAAGAAGGAATTATCGTATATCTCCCTTACTTTGTAAAAACTTTGGACCATGTGAACAGGGTAGCTACTAAAAAAAAACATATAATCAATCAACCAATTAATCCATCAGAAAAGAATATATGAGGTAGAATAAAGACTTTTCTGACAGGCAATATCTCAAATCTCTTCATTCCATTCAGCATTTTTCAGAAAGCTACTGGGGTCTGTGTTTCATCCAAATGAGTGAGTAAATAAACAGAAGTCATAGTATCCAAGAAATAGAGCCTCCATCAGAAATGTCAGCAAAGAAAAATCCCAAACAACAGTTATGAAACAGGTGTAGATACCAGTACTCCAAAGTGAAACAAGAGGACAGATGGCTCCAGGAAGGGACCAATATACCTGATCGGTTCGATTATGTGGAAAAATCATACTGAGAAGATGTTGGAGTATACAGAAATAGAAATTGACATATGGGAAAACAAAGCAAAATTTTTTTTTAAATGAGTTAATTATTAACTCCAGGATAAAAAAAAAAAATTCTATGAGTAAGGAATCATACTCATAACACACTTGCTTGGCTCAGTAGTGAACCATATTTCTATAATCATAATAAATAAATACTAAAATGCAAACAAAAGAATGTGAGAATTATTTTGGGAGGCTGAGGAAGGAAGAGCAGGGGGTATGTGTGTGAAAGTGCTAAATATTTATCTACCATAATGGGAAGTTAATAGATAATGTCAAACATGATACATTAAGAAGTAGCAGTATAAGTATATCATTTCAAAAGGTAAATAATGCAGGAAACATCTCAAAGAGGTAAATGTGGTTGCCTTTAGGCATCAGGGATGAGCATTGACTGGATTTTTGTTGCTGTGGCTGTTATAAGCCTTTTAATAATTTTATTTACATATAAGTAGGATACAATTACAGTATTTGGAATTAGACTGCATAGATTTGAATCTTCACTCTGACATTTCACTAACCTTATAATAGAGGCAAATTACTTAATCTCTCAATTTCCCTGTCTCTAAAATAGGGAGAAAAATAATATGTACCTTGTAGGGTTGCTTTGAAGACTAAATGATTAATTTATGTAAGTTGCCTAAAGATACCTGGCATATAAGTGCTCAACAGTAAATAAGGCCTAATATTTATTATGACAATAAATATTAACTACTATTACTTGATAAAAAGATAAAGGTATTAATAACTAAAATCTAATTTTGAAAATATGAGCCACATATTAAAGTCTGCTCCTTTTGTGAGTAAATTTTAATTTTTTTAAAGTTAATACTCCCGAGTACTAAGTAAGACAGACTTTCTTTCTTTAGGCTGCAGTCTTCACTCTAACCAAAAGTTGGAGTGGAGGGGAAAACAGTGAAAAATTGCAGTTATAGTAAGTGCCGAAAAGGAAGAAGCTCAAACTGGAATCTGAAAGATGAGTTTTAGCTAGATAGGCCCAAAGATGAGGGAAGAGAGTTACCGGCAGGGGGAATGACACTTGCAAAGACCTAGAGGCAGGAGGAACATGGCAATAAAAAAAGGCTAGTGAAGCTAGAGCAGAGAATAATGATGAGAGAGGTATGTGCTGGGCAGGAGCTAAATCATACTAGGCCTTTAGGCCCTGCTAAGGAGCTTGGCCTTATCCAAAGGAAATGAGGGGTTTTAAGCAGTGGGTAATAAGATCGAACGTTTTGAAAAGATCATAATGGGTACAATGTGAGGAACGAACTAGAAAGCATCCAAAAAGAATTCAGATAGACACATTAGGGAGGCAAAGGTCCAGGCAAGAGGTGATGGTAGTGATGGGAATGGAGGAAAGTAGATGAGTTTGAGAAATATTTATTTAAGAGGTAAAACTGACAGACTTGGAGATGGAAGACTCCTAGGAATCATTTGCCTCTTTTTTGATCTAGTCTAATTAAATTATATTCTTTATGTAAAAGCTGCCCCCTGCCAACCTCCTCACCAGTAGTTATGTACTTAATTGTAGAATATTTATAAACAAAAGCTGCAAGGCATTTAATCACAAAGTTAACTTTTCACTTCTAAATAGTTAAACCCAGATCTAGGAACAGAACCCAAAGGCACAAAAATAACATGGAATTCAAAGGAATGAGATGAAAACAACAGCAATCTAAATTAAATAGGCTAATCAAGTATAGTGGAACAAGGTTCCTATTCCTCAATTTCTGTGGTCACTACCATTAAAAACAAATATACTGCCCAATGCCTCTCCTTTCCTGTGCCACTTTTACTCCAACATTTTACTCCATAACAGTCTTAGAGGAAAGAGAAATTTCACATGCTTTGCAAATAATTTAAAAGAGGAGTTTGTGTGTGGGTGGGTGTGTATATACAGGTAGGTGCAAAAGCAGACTATATATCACATATGCAAGCACATGTTAGAAGTACGCAGCTCAGGTGTATGTGGAGGTGTGTAGGGGGTACACATATCACATATGTAAGCACATGTTAGAAGTACGCAGCTCAGGTGTATGTGGAGGCGTGTAGGGGGTACACTTTTCTAAACGAGGCCAGACCTCAACTGAATCTTAAGAACCAGTAAGAGCTATAAAGGTAAAGATAAAAGGGAAGGTACTCTTAGTAGTGGGAATAATTAAACAACAGGATACGGTGATGGGGAGGGGGGAACAATGAAATCTATTGCTGGGATATAAAATTTGGTTTACAGAATATAGATCCATAGTTAAGAAAAGATTAGATCCTGTGGGACCAGTTTATGTGCCATGGGTCCTATCTTGGAAGTTATGGAAAGTTTTTAAAAGATTTTAAGCAGAGGAGAGAGAGAGATTCAAGTTTACATTTTTAAAGAGATCATTGCCTTAAGGGTTCTGCTGAGGGATGGATCTGAGCATGACAACATGATCTATTGAGCTATCAGGCAGCAGGTGGTTGTGGTACCCCAGTCAAGAATTGATGAGACCTTCAGCTAGAGTAGCAGAAGTAGAAGAGGAATTTGTGAAAGAAAAAAAAAAAGATGGAAAACATTAAGCAGACTCAATGATCTGATATTGTGGAGGCTAAGAAATAAAGTGAAAAGTGACCTCTGGATTTCTGGCATGACATCTGGATAATAGTACAGATCTATAACCTATTCTCCAAAATCCCTAGAGCAAGTGTGTTTCAAAATTCAATTCTATTTTGGATGTTAGAAGGGTGATAATGGTTTGCAAACCCAATATAACAGTGTACCCCCAGCAGGGCCTGGGACAGTACCATGTAATCAAACACAGTACTATTTCTGCAGCAAGACACATCCCACCAAATGAGACAGACAATAAATAGCTTCCTGACAGTTCACTCAGGTTTTGCAGCAAATGAGTTCAAGTTCTGCTGATTAATGAGATACCTTCCTCCCCAAAATTTGGTTTTCAGATATTTTTTGGTTTTGGAAATGTGACTAAGAAGTGATAAATGTACTAATATCTACAAACAGAATCTATAAAGTGAAACGAGCTGTCTTTGTGTGGCCTTTTTTGCGTTTGTTTTTGTTTTTTATGGGAAGAAGTTTCTGGTTTACACATGCACAATCTCTGGTCATTATGACATCTTAAAGATGTCCAGCAAATAGTGGGATAGATGAGCAAACTAGTTTGGACAGTTTAAAACTGAAATAATTATAAGGAAAATGTGTACTCGGGGAAATACTCTCTAGTTAGTGCCAAAAATATGAGCCCAAATCAGAGAATGACTCAAGGAGATTTCATCTAATTGCCAATAGTCATTAATGACCTAAAATTCAGAGTCCTACTTGCCTTTGCTTTGCCATAAGTTAATACACTTTGGTCTCTTGCCATGGCTGGCACTGATTTCAATTCAGTGTTGTTCCTGGCAGTACATTAATTGTGTTAAAATGATCCAAATTATGTAGAAATAATCATTCTGATACTAACTAGATATATAATTAGACAGGTAATTGAAAATATTTTTTTCTTGTATGGTGGTTACAAGAAAGGGCAGTAGGGGATAGGTCAAAAAGGGTAAAGGGGGTAAAATATATGGTGACAAAAGATTTGACTTTGAACGGTGAACACCAAAGCAATATACAGATGATGTATTATAGAATTGCATACGTGAAACCTATATAATTTTAATAACCAACGTCACCCCAATAAATTTAATAAAATATTTTAAAAAGAACTTGAAAAAAGAAAGAAAATATTTCTTTCTCATTTAAGATTTTTACCCATAAAAGATCTGCCATACCAAATGCATTTTTATACTTTATGGACTAGAGAATTGAGTATGTCTGAAGATGACTGGGCACTGATCATTTCCAAAATATTAAATACATCAATATTTTCTTTAGAAGGAAAAAATTCCTTCTACCAGGAATATGAAGGCAGGTTAAAATTAAAAGCTTCTATGAAAGGTTTAATAATCCAATCTGAGCTTCCAAGCCTGCATCCTGACAGGTCACTGAGGGATCTCTCAGTCTCTCAATCTCCGATATTGTCTTTTTTGAGAGAAAGGGATATGAATCCTACAATTTACTCATATCTGTTTTCTAATAAAAGAAATATATACATATATAATATTAACAGACTACCAAACAAATAATAAACTGGCTTATGTTTACTCTAATAATTTTTTTCAGACTTCACTTAGCACTCTAACTCAGTCATAAAATTAAGAATTTAGAATTGAACTGGACATAATTATTTTTGTCTCTCAAATTTTCACTTGATAGTTATCAAAATCCCATCAGGTTAACCCATTTAAAATACAATAATGTATATTGAGGTTGTATGCAGTTCCTAATGTTTACGAGATTTAGTCTAGCACAGGTCCTAGAGTCTCAAACCCTCCAATAAATGTTTAATAAGGATTACGGTATAATTTTATATATTAAAAAAGTATAGTTTGATTTTTTTCTTGTAAGTATGTATGTGTGGAGGGGGAGAGAGAGAAACAGAGACAGTAAGCTGGTAGAAAAATCAGCCTTAAAAAACGGAAATGCAATAGGATACCACTATTTTCATTGCAGGTTCCAGCCCATTTATGGTTAAAAACCAATCCAGTGTATTGAGACCAATATTTTTAAAATAAAATAAAAGAATGCCCATGTTGTAAGTTAAGTATTGTCTTCTGAACCTTGTTTCATTAATATACACACATACTAGAATGCACTGCATTGAGGCAAAGGATGCATTTTTACGGAGGATCGCAGTCCAAAAAATAGCTTAAAAAACACTGGTGTTGAGGATGTAGGCTTGCCAACCCAAAATCTAGAGGGTTGCAAAAAGAGGGAAGACCCTGGGTTGCTGCCTTGTAAAATATATTTTAAGCCAATACAATAAAAGATCAGACGACTAAATTATGTTGTCCATGTTGATTCAAAAAATTAACTACGGCTCTGAAATACCAAGAAACGATTTAAAATCTCAATCCACATGGCATCTTTAATACACATGTGATTCACAGTGAGAGGAAATGAATGATGACCTCACTCAATCTCCCTAGAGTCAGGTATCATCTGGTCAAGCAGAAATTAGGGCAAATCAGAGCTGGACCAAAAACAATTGACTATTCTGTCATTACAAAGGCCTTACGAACTACATGAAAGACAAAAGGATAAATATCTTATGATAAGTGAGAATGTGGGTGGTAAAAAGTGAAGATAACATGAGCCTTGAGTTAAGCCACTGGAATAATGCCATGTCTACCACTAACTTGTTGGGTGAACTGAAACTAAAATACCTCTCTTGGCTTCAGTTTTTCACAAGCTGGATGGGTGGACTAGTTCTCCAAGTGAGAACGGGGATCCTGAGAATGCTAAGGCTAGAGGAGTTTCTTGGTTTTATGGCTCAGTCTAAGAAAGTTATTAGTTTTCCAATTTTACAGGTAGTTTGACGAGGTACATACACTGTCACTGTAGCTAATGTGGACATGTTACATTTATTCCTAGAGTTAAAAGTAAAGATATTCTAATAACATCTGGCCCAATAATCAGTGTGGATTAAATTAATACTCTAAATTCAGGGAGCAACACCTACATCTAATTTTTAAATATTATTTAGCCTATTTATTTCTCTGTATGAAGACAAGATTAAGACAGGGCAGGGCTCTTTCAAGAAGCAGTGGTTGTAAAGAGCATTAATAATTATGTTCTGTTATGTTGTGGTTGACTTTTTAGCTTTTAATTGCACTTAAAAAAAAAACAGTATGGGTTGCCTAAGGCACTTTATGTTAAATGTGCAATTTAAATATATTTTTTAAAATTAGCAAAGATAGAAATAAAACAAACCTAGGCAGAGGAACTGCCATTTATTATTAGAAATTTCTATGTAAAAATGCTGGTTAAAGCAATATAAAAAGAAAGATGGTTGTACTAAACTCTTCAGAATGTTTAATGCTAAACTTCAGATATTAAAAATTAAGTTTGAAGAAATCTAATTGCAGGATATGACTTTAACTTCATGTATTTTAGCCATAACTGAAAGAAAATTTATACAGTAAAAGCAACAGATTTTCCCACGACCAGAAATTCTCAAATTAAAATACAGTAACTTTCCAATGTTTTAACAATAGAATTTGAGTTTAATGTCGTCATTGTGTAGTATAACTTCTATAGCATGCTAGCTTAACGTTTTCTAAAAATCGGAAAAACTGGTAACTGGATGGGGGTTCTAAAAGCAGAAATAGTTATTTGATGAGTTTGAAGTGAAGTGTTTTGATGAGTTTTGAGAGAAGGAAGTGCTTTGGTGAGTTTGAGATAGAAGGAAATAAAAGTCTAAAGGAAGCACCAGTTTCACCCTCAGTTCTTAGGCTTTTGAAAAGCCTAATTAGGCAACGAAAAGAATCTGGGCCTGGCACACCCAAGTTCAGACGTGGCAGGATCCTGAAACAAAGTTTTTTGAACTTTTGAGTCATATGCCACAGGCAAACCATAGCCGCGATATGCAGGTCATTAAGTCAACAGGTCCTTTAACTAGACGGTGTGCGGTTGGTGAGTGGCAGTTAGGTTCCCTCCTGCCACAAAGAAAATAACTCTTCTTGATCAAACCGGAAAGTGGGCGCAACTCTGGCTTAGGGAGCACACCCGGAAAAGTGTAGAGACGAAACAGAGAGAGAGAGGGATGTCCGCGTCCCGACCACAGGGCGCTTTCCAAACCACCCGGAAACCATTTAAATGGCTCGGGCGGCCGCGGTTTCCAGCCCATGACTGTCTGGGGTCCGGCTGGGAAAGTTGTCTGGCAAAGTCATGCCCTTCTGAGTCGCGGGCTTGGCCCCCTCCTGCACAGGGGCGGGAGGAGACTGGCAACCTGTTAGCCCTAGTGGAAACTCGGCCGCCTCGCGCCCAGCCCTTCCGAATCCCCAATCTGCTACCCTCGCAGGGACAGGCTCCAGGCCACCAGGACTTCGGCCAAGGTCCAGCTCTTCTCGAGCCTCCCTACAGAGATTGACAGGGGTTACCGCGGGACACAGTGCTATCCCCGGGGCGCCGTCTTCCCCCCCGGGATCCGGCGCCCCTTTCGGCCTCTCCCGAGAGGGCAACTGAAACACTGCTCTCGAGACCATCTCCAACCGGCCACCGGGACCGTGCCTCTCTCCCCACCACGTGAACATCCGCGCCCGTCCTACCCTCTCCGACAGTGCCCAGGGGCTCCGGGTCCCCCCGCCTGAGCGCCGGCCCGCCGCTTACCTGGCGGGTGGGCAGGACAGGGCAGGGCGGCGGGAAGCGGTGGCCCGGCGGGCGCTGGACGTGGGCCGGGCGCCAGGTGCAGGTGGTGGCGGCGGCGGCTCCGGTTGCTGTCGCTACAGTTGCGGCTCAGTTCAGCTCCACCTCCGCCGCCGCCTCCTGCCTTCCCGCTGGGCCTCCTGTATTGCCAAGAGAGGCCGAACCGAGGCTCGGCTTCCTCTTAGAGTCTCCCAGGTGAGCTCCAGCCTCCGACGTCGGCAGGGGCGAGGCCCCCGTCCCGCGCCTGCGCGCCAGCCTCCTGCCCCGCCCCAGCCCTACCTGAGCGCTCCAGGTGAGGACCCGGGACCGCGCGCGGGGCGGAGGCGCAGTCCTTGAAGAGCGCGGCCGCCTCGCGTCTCTTCTCCCCGTGGTGGGTGAGGCTGGTTCTCCGCGCGAGGCGTGCCTCAGCGGGTCCACGTTTGAAGAGTCCTGCACTGACCTCGTAGCAGTGGTCACGTCGTAACCAGAGCACAGTCTGGGTCCTTGGGGGAATCAGAAGGTCTAGATTTGTCCCCCGCACTTCTTTCCTTCTTCGATTCGCCAGAATGAAGGAGTGCGCTGCCCGGAGGCTGGGGGACTCAGTGCCTCCGAAGACCACCTCATGTCTGCAGCAACTGTTGGCTCGTATGGTTTCCTTGAGCAGG
>NW_006442484.1:38193084-38216998 GCF_000325575.1 Pteropus alecto
GCAGCTTCTGTCACCAGTTAGGTCCGTGAGCTGTTGGGAGAGCTTCCTTCCCATGTAGTCTTGATTTCATCACTTGACTCACTCTAGCGCAGCTAGTGGTTTCCGTTTCTGTAAGCGCGCGCTCTGGTAGGGGCGCCTCATGGCCAAAGGAGGAGCCTTCCTCTTCCAAAGAAGAGCCTCTGGTATTTGGCAGAGCCTCGCTAATTTGGGGCGCACCACCGCTCCCTGGGTTGCTATCGAAAAGCAAACCAATTCCCATATGAGAGGGAAAGCAGCGACAATAGAGAGAAACCTGCTGTCCTTGTTGGGAAAGACACTGGCTTCCTGGAGAGGGCTTGCTTCTACGGTAGGTTTGTTTAAAAGCTCAACATCAGTTGGGAAGGTGAGAATGCAGACTCTAGGGAGATGGTGGGTTTTGCTGATGTTTTTAAGACAAAACATTTTTAAACGGTATTTTTTTAAAATGATTTCTACAACTTTCTGTTTCAGCCTTCCTTCTGCTGTTATGAAAAACATTGACATACCCAAACCCAGGACTTAAAAGGAGCTTTATACCTTCCTATGAACTCATTCATTTATTTAGCTCTATGTTCAGTGTACATAGGAATATAAATAGAAAAATAGCAGTAAACGTTTTAGTGGCATGCTTAGATAGAACACAACAGATTTTTCTATAAAGTTTAGCTGTGGACTTCCTCCTGAATTTTGACACGTATTCTTCTGATTCTTATTTATTGGTATATTAATGTTATGTGTGACCTAAAAATAAGATTTAGAAATATCAACAGGCTTTAGAACTTGCCTAGTCTGACATTTGTTTTAGCATCCACAGTGCTATTTTAAATCCAGTTCAACTGGATTTAACACTTTAGTTAGTTGTTTTGTATGTCGTGGTTATTTTGTAAGTATCAAGGAAACTTTGTGTTATGACATTTTAATAGCAGTGCCTACAAGCAATTTTTAAGCACTCCCTCTATCCCCCATAAAAGTTCAGGAGCTATTTATGTATATGACCATACTAAATTGATAATATTTGTCCTTAGGTCCACAGCTGGAAACACTAACTACCCAAATCCTCCCCGACTTTTTTTTTTTTTTTTTTTTTTTTTTGAGGTTCTGCAGCTTACTCTGCTATTTGCCTGCCTCTAAATGGAAATTAATTAGAGTGTAAGTCTTTGGGAAATTTGGGAGAAAACCTAAATGTATTCAGTATCACTTATCTTGAATGAGGCAGGAGCCAAAGATTATCAGGGGTTTGGTGTCCCACCAGACAAAGATAAACAATTTTCACTGACAGAGCAGGACAGAGCAGATGGATATAGAAAAGCAATCTGGAATCCAAGGACTGAGGTGCATTGACAGCAAGGCTAGTAAAGTCAAATAACAACCAAAAAGAGAAGGTAGGGCAGAGCTATAAAAGGAGAGAGCAAGCACATACGACCAAAACTGCACGAAAAGAGAAAAAGAATAGAAAAAAAATCAAAATCAGGAGCTACTAAAAATTGACTGTCAGTTTACAATGGAGACAGATCATTTAAACAAGGAAAGCAATATTTCTGGGTCTGGCATATTTACCAGCATTACATATACTATTTTATTTCATTCTGAAAGCAGTCTTAAAATTAATGAAAGTTTTTAACTTAACAATAAAATTAAAATGCTGCAGGCCCAGGGAAAAAATATTATTATGCTGAAATGTTCGATGCCCTAAATCTAATCAGATGAAGAGTTTTTGAAAGTATCCTATTCAAAATTATGAAATAAAGAATTCGCTTTATGAAGGGGGAAATTAGCATTTCATCATAAAATAAAACTCGGGAACCTTGGTATAGACATATTGCTCAGAAATAAGCTTATTTTAATAGTACATAATTGGCATATAATGGAAGTTAAAATAGAAAATTGAGCAGATTTTACACAGGAAAGGGAGAGATAAACCTCTCCTTCTCTCTCCCCTCAAAGCATATATGCGCATGTGCACAAACACACAAATATGCATCAAGACTAGCCACAAAAATGCTCATTTATATGGATTTGAATAATACTGTGTTTAATCATTTCTGTTAACAGTTAAATTAATGCCAATACCAGTATCTAGCGCTTAGTAGATACTCAGTATTTGTTAACTGAATAAATTGATCCATTAAATACCCTGAAAAAACCAACATGCATAATATCTTCAGCAGAGTACAAGTCCAAAGAATGGTTCTACCAAATATTATGGAGAAATAATCTAGGACAGGTAAGCGGAATGGACTAGGAATCTGAAGGACAAGCCTCTCATAACAATAGCTACCAGTTAGCAATGGCCTGTTTCATAAGGTTCTATGCAAAGCAATTTATACTCCTACAAGTTAATTTACTTCTGGGCTTAAATTTTCTCTTCTGCAGAATAAAAGTGGTACAAGGTGATCTCCATGTTCATTTACACCCTAATTCATGTAAACTCCATGATAAAAGAGTGTACATGCAAAAAACAAAACAAACAAAAACCTCTTATGGATATAGGAATCATATTTAATAGAAAACAAAGAAGACATATATATTAACTGAGATAGAAACTTTAATTCATAAAAATTCATCATAACATATAACATAAGGAATGAAATTGTTCAGATTAAGTCCAACTTCAAACATTTTTAGATTTTTAATTGGTTAATTGTTGGTTACCCAAGGCTTAGCATCTGTAGTTTGAAACATCTTGCCTAATTTAGCCTTTAAAAACCATTTTGCCTCATGTGGAAATTGGAATCTCCAGTCAGGATCTCAAAGTCAAATTGATATATTTGGCTCAAGGACTGAACAGATTGAAATAATTTCTACTAAAATAGTTGAAAGGCTATTGATTCAAAAGGAGAATAGTGCTAGTATCATAGTGAAGAGCCACAAATATGTGAGTATTTTATTTTATTACAATTCAGCATAATTGTACATTGTGTTTAAAATATTACAAGAGTTGAAATAGTGAAAACATGAATAGATTATTTTTAGTATGAACTTTCTTGGCCACTGTTTTGTATGAGGATTGCTTTTTTTTTTTTTTTTCCCTCTGAAAAACATTAGAACGACCATCTGGGACTTTCAAAGAAGCATGAATTTCTATGAGGGCATTTATTGACTTAAATTGCAACAGAACTATGTTTTGTTAATCTTGTCTTTTTAATGCTTGGCACATAGTAGGTACTTAATAAATATTTGATGAAATGGATTGAATAGAGTGCAGTTTCAAGCTTTTAAGCACTAGCATAAGAGCAAAAACAAATGCCATGCTGAGTCAGGCTAATAATCAATCTAGCTATCTCTAAATCTGACAGTGGCAAGAAAACATATTTTGTGGGAAAAGATGGTGACAGTACTGCATGATGTTGAGCTCAGAGATGTACTCCAGGTATCCTTGACTCTCCTAAACTGATCTCTCTTTTTCTATAAAATGATGTTTTAATTGTAAAGCATTTCATGTTCATCATAGAAAATTCAGAAAATACAGATAAGCTAAAAGAAATCAATTTTGAAACATCCAAACTTTCTTATATGAAGATGAATCGGTGCTAACTACCAGACACTTTTATGTTTTATATCTTTCCAGATACTTTTATTTGAAAAAGTTGGGGCATTGGAATCAGAGATATGGAGGGAGACAGAGACATGTTTTAAAACAAAAATTAAATCATATTTGGGTCTTGTTTTACAGCCAGAGTTTTCTATTTAACATATCTTTTCATGCCAATAAATCCATTTTTAACAGCATTATTTTTAATTACTGCATGGTTTACTTTTGTATTGAAAATCAGTCACTTATTATTGGACAGGAAGATTGCTTCCAAATTCTGCTCTTGCAAACAGTGGTATGATGATCACACTCTTCATCCAGTGATCATTATTTCATTTGTTGAAACCTTTATAAAGATTTTCTTCTGACTTTTATTAAGCCACGTTGTATCGGTAATCCAAGATCCTAAACAATGGTGATATCATTAGAGGTATTATATCACAAAAACAAATCATAGAAAATATATTAGCAATTTAGCATTTCTATTCATAAGAATATTCGTTTCCAAACCTTTATGTAAAGGAAGCTCATTATAAGGAAAACCTTATCAATTGTGAAATATAGAAGTACCATGTCCTACTTATTTCAAAAAAGTCATATCTCTTACCTTCTCCTAATCATAACACACTCAATTTCCCACCTCTGAAAATCTGCGTATCTTTTGATATGATATTCTTTTCTCTTTTCACCTCTCCAGACCTCTTCCAGCCCACCTGAAAGCCCTAGTATCCCATGGAGTCTCCTGAATCGGCCCAAATCACCTTGATGTTTTTTAATTCAGTGCAGTGGCATAAAGTAAATTTCTCTCCTCCCTTGGCCTTCATCCCCGCCTTCCCCCTTGCTCCAATACCATGAAAGGAGAATTACGGAGCAACACTACTTGAGTGCAGTATCATTTGCTACTAGATCAGTTATGATGGTTTTTAAAATAAAGTCATAGAAGAGAAGATGCTCTTTCATCATCATAGGTCTAAGGTATTAGACCAAAAGAAATACCATCATTATAATTAAGTTAAAGAAAAAAATATTGATTTTTCATGTATAATAGAAGAGGAATTTTGAAGGAAATTATACTTTTTCAGTGTCTTTGAGTTTTAATTTATTAACAGAAAAGTAATTTGCTTCCCAAGACAGAATCTCATCGTCATACCTCCTCCCCTACATCGAATCACAGAATCAGAACCCACCTGATCTTTATTCCCAAGAGAATCAGCAGATACTAAGACCACAGCCTACTCCTTCTCTCTGCCAAGCTTCAGACACAAAAGTCCTTGACATGAAGCTCACATTTAGGGCTACGCACAAAAATAAAAATCATTGCTAGGGAAGGAAAGAAATGTTTATTTCTATTGGAAAGGTTGGTGGATAACAGAGAAAAGGGGGAGTGGGGATGGAGATATTGCAGAATGGGTTTAAAGGGCTTAGGAAATGATAAAGAAGGAGTAGAGTAGAGGATTAAGGAATCATTCAAGTGGGATGTTCTTAGAAGGCTTAAGGAGACTCTCTGGGGACACATCCCCCATAGCCCAAGAGCTGGTAATATGGCTTCACTCCTGGGAGCAAATACAGAACAGGGAAAGTAAACCAGGAATAATATCCAATTTCTTTCCCTCTCCCTTTCTCCCCCCACTGCAAACTCTGTACAACTTTGGAATAACTACCTAAATTCTGTGGTGAAGATCTTAGCCTTCATCAAAATCCAGTGTGTACTGATTCATAGTAAGATGGTATTCAGCAGGGCCTCTACTAGCCTAAACAGTGCTTTGTGTGAATTAGAAAATTTCACCACTGGGCAGGGAGAATCCAGACCCATGGCTTGGCAAGTGGATGACTCTTGTCTTGTACTAGATGCACATCCACTCTAGGGTTTCCAGCTGGCCGAATGGAACCAGCTGCATTTCAGCCCTACTTAGCCTTTGCAGGAAACATTTATGCAGGGCATAACATCCATAGCCTGGTGTCTGATCAGATGAAATGAGTTTCTTTACGCTTTGAATCTATGCAGCTCACATTGACTAACAAAATATGGTAGAAACAATGTTATGTGACTTATAAGGCGAAGCTTAAGATCTTTTCCACCTTCTGCTTTTACTCTCTTGGAATATTGCCATACCTTGAAGGAGTCTGGAATGAAGGACCATGGAGAGAGAGGGACCCGACTGTTCCAGATGTCCCAGCTTAGCTCAGATTCTTGTGGGCCACCAGCTGAATATAACATTGTGACAGAGCCTAGGCAAATACCAGCAGAAGAACCACCGGGTCAACCCATAAAATTATGATATTATTAATTTGTTACTTTAAGCCACTACATTTGGGTGGAGTTTATTTTATTCATTTAACTCTTTCATCTAAATTTGGTCTCTCAACGAGAACATAAACACCTTTTACATTTGGGCACCCTTTATACTCTCCCTATTCATAAAGAGAAAGCTTTTGAAATGCAAAAGCTTGGGCTTACCAGATTTTTAAAGTCTAAGTTTTGAATGACTCTACACAAAATGAATGTTATAAACCATATCTTTAAAACAATATGTGCTCAGTCTAAGCCAGCCTTCTGTTCCCACCCTAAAGATGATAAAATTTGTACAGAATGGGGAGAGAAAAGAGAATAGGGGGCAGGCAGGGTGGGGAAGCACTGGCAACATGCCTGGGAAGTCCTGTAACCTTATCATGTGGGAGTGCCATAGTGCACAACTCCATGGGCCACCAAACACATAGAATAAGATGTGCAGTAATGCAACAGGGGCTTTAAAATCCAGTCTGGTGAGAGGACTCTGAAAGCAAAAGGGAATCTGGGCTCATAGACCCTACCCTGGAGAGCAGTAATACCTTAGGTTTATTACTTACCCGATGCTGGGTAAAAACAGAGAATATTTCTAAATGCTTTGGATAGCCCCACAGCCCTCTTGTGCCCCAGGAAGATTCAGAAAAACCCCCACAATGTTTTCCAAAGTAGGTGATAATGATTTAAATCAGCATGTTTTTGTAAATTAAATTTTATTGAAAGAGAGGCATGCCCATTCCTTTACCTGTAGTCTATGGCAATTTTGACACTACTAAGGGCAGAGTTGAGTAGCTATGACAGAACCTGTGTGGTCTGCAAAGCCCAAGATATTTACTATCTGGCCCTTTATAGAAAAAAAGTTTGCCAGTAATTGTTTTAGACGAAGCACAAGGAACTGGGAAAACCTAAACTTTGTGTGATAACACAAAACAAAAATAAACTAGACCATGACTAAAAGACACATTGGGACAAAGATATAATATCAGCACATGACAGCCTGGATACCTGTGATGGCCTAACACTGACTATTCCCCTACTCCCAACTCATACCTTTCACTAGGGAACACTTATGGAATGCATACTTGAGTCCCTTGTGAAACGGTATGTTTCTGATTTTACTGAGATTACACTACCTTGTCTAATAGGAATTTGAAATGGAAATTAACCTTATAAACAAAAAAATAATTTTACTTTAAGTTTCATATGTATCTGATTTCATCTTTAGAAACTAGCGCCCTACAAAGCCTTTCATAGTGATAGCACAAAATTGATGCAAAAGAAATCTATGGTGAGTGTTCAACCTTAGTGTGTTTTTCTTTGGTCTCTTATTTTACAAAACTGAACTATAGCATTGCCATTTCATATAGGAAGTAAGTTATTTACAACTCACATCTTATATATTCTTTCTCTGATGATGACGATGATGCACATTTGTTATTATTTCCATCCCCTCCCTCCACTGTAAGGTTTTCCATTCCCCAAGAAAAAACATTTCTCTCTCTTGCCCCAAACCCCCCAAATAAAAGAAAATGGTGGATAGGAAAACATCTATGAAGTAAGTGGCAGGAAACACCAGAGCAGGGATCCTGAGGTCTATGGTTTATGTCACAAAAACACCGACAAATACTTTGGATGATAAGGAAGTTGCTCATAATTCATTGCAATGACTGATGTTCTTGCACTGAGAAAATTTAACTTCCTACTTTGAGCTGGAATGTGGGGCAGAGAGAACATTTATAGAGTACTAGATGTGCCAGGAATTATTCCTACATATCTCATTTAGTCTCCATAAAACCTCTGTGTAACCTTTCAGGTGAAGAGATCTCAGTGAGAATCTCAAAGGTGAACACCTATTTGAGCTAGAATGTGAAGGCAAGTCTCTCAGATCCAAAAACCCATGCTCTATTAACTGCATCATATCATAGAAGTTACAAAATCATTTTTCCTTGAGCAAATGATTTGGCATCTTTAGTTTGTCTTTCTTTAGACATTCACTGAGAATTTTATTTTCACAGTTCCAATCCATTCATATAATGATAACATATGGAAAAGTTAAGCAACATAAGATTTTTACATATAAATTTTTACAGTATCTCAAATATATTAAAACTAAAATGATTAATTTTATTTCATATAAAGAGTTCTTTAAATATAAGATGTTATGAAAAAAGTCATACCAAAAAGCAAGTACACTGTTTTCTGCAATCAAAACGTTGAGGATCACAGGAATCTCTAGATAACTCCAGAAGATAAAAGGCTAAAAAACTATTTCAATACAGTGCTACATTTCACAATAGGAACATCCCTTATTTTTTTAATTCTTATTAAAAAATAAGGGATTGTTAAAATTTTGGTATAATTGTGTAGTAACTGGGTATGAAATATTTAAAAACATAAAACGAAATCTTCCAAAGTAATGCCTTATAATATTTAATAGCATAATTTTTCCCATTTAGTTACAACTAGAAAAATATAAATAAAATACCTCCGAATTGATATTTTGACATAAAAATAAGAGTTTCTCTTACTTTTAAGTAATACATAAACTTTAGTTGAAGGTGAAATGCTTGTAAAGACTTTCAGACCAATGATTTGTAATTAAACCTATCTTTTGACAGAAGCAGAAATGTGAATTAAGAAGATACAATAAAGTTCATTAATATCAAAAATAGAATTCTGAGTTTTGTAATTTAATTGTATTGGAGCACATACAAATACACTAGATATATGGAATTGCAGTGTTGAATTGTATTTAAGGATTCATTCTAGAACTGTATAATATGAAACTATTTAATGAAAAGGTAGACTAAATTAAGAATCCTCATGCATAAATATATTTTACAATATCTCAGTGAGAGAGTTTTCAAAATAACATTTCATTTCTAAAGAGTGTCAAATACAAAAGGCCTGGGAATAGCCTGCTAACTTGTTTTATGAAATTTGACCTTTGCGGCATCACAGACCATAATGAACTGGACTGACTAGTTCTCCTGTTGTTTTTTAAATAATAATGAAGCACTTCCACTATCTCACAGAAATCAGAAAATAATGTCCCAAATCACACACAAGAAGATGAGTTATAAGTGATTAAATTATCATATTAGAAAATATTTTGCTTAGCTACAATAATGGCAATGATTGTGTAGCATCCTTTGCTTTTTATTGTTTTTATCAAATTTTGAGCCATTTCAAAAGAACATTTATTAAATACATGCAGTATACAAGGAATCATAATGCAACGAACAACTTTATATTTACCACCTGCTGAAAAAGAAAGATTACTCTAATGTCCACTGTAGTATCCTCTCAAGTCTTACCACTTCTCAACTTTGAATTTTGTATTATTCATTTCCTTGCTTTTCTTTAGAGTTTTGCCACATATGTTATGCCTAAACAAAATACTGGTTATTTTTGTACATTTTTGAACTTAATTACTATGGAAATGTATGTGATATTCTACTACTTGATTTTTAAAATTTTTTTTGCTTGTGTACATGTATTAATGTACACAAGATTTATACACGTTTTTTCATGTAGCTGTAATTACTTTTCACACTGTATTGGGTTTATCCATTCTACACTTGAACATTTGAAATATCTCCAGATGTGTGTACAAGAGAGAGAGAGATTACAAACAGTGCTACTGAAAGCACTCATACTTGCCTTCTGGTGAGAGTGAAAAGCTTCTCTTAGATAAATACCTAGAAGTGAGATTGCTGGATTATAAAAAATTTACCAGGTAATGCCCAATTGTTTTCCAAAGTGGTTCTATAACACACCTTTATGGTGCGATGGCACATTCCTTTACTGAATTATAATATATGTTATATGTGTCTATCTATATACATATAATTATATATTACTCTTTTTAATATATATGTTACTTCTTTTTTGAAAATATTTTTTTATATTAGAAATTGAAATAACAGTATTAGTACTGCTTTTTCAAAGAACCAAAAATTGTGAAAGATGTGGTTGATTGGGAATTTTTGTTATTTGTTGCCAAGAAACAAAATATTAAGGAAAAAATGAGAAAAATGTTTTAGTTATGTCTTAACAGATGGAAAAACAAATGTATTTATCTTTCACTTGCCTTCTGTTATGCTACTGATGTCTTCACTTCTAGGATTGAAATAGGCATTGACTCCATTCTTGATCTTGGTCTTTGGTCTTCTAAAGAAGTCCAGGGCTAATTGCTGACATTCAAAAGAATGTGTTAGACAAGAAACCAATTTCAGGGATGGAGGGAAAGCTTCACTTCTTTAGCTATAACTCCTAAAAATCATCAAAGTAGGAACATTGAAAACAATTTCAATATCTGTTTGTCTCCTCCATAACTTTTTTGGTACATTTTTTCCCTCTTGTAACAATTCTCCACTTTAAGTTGAAGAGGATTTATTAACTGCCCAACTGGGTATATTTCAAATACTCTAAAAGTTTAGGCTTACTTAATGAAAATCCTCTGGGTACAGTAACACCAGAAGAACATGCTTCTCATTTATATCTAATAAGGTTTCCTTAATCAGTACAGACCTATTAAAAAGTGCTGTTCTTTAGAAGGAACATTTTGTAAAATGCACCCCTCCAAATTTTTTTTTTTAATTCTCTTTGTGTAAACATCCTACTTCTCAAAGCTTCCTAGTTTTATGGAAACTGCAAATTATTTAAATTAGAATCAAGCAAATGATAATATTTGAAGATTCTCTCTTGAGTCATACACTCCCAGCTCTTTTGATTAATTTGTGTGCACCTAGGACCACTAAGACCAAAAAGCTATAGAACCCTATCTTGCAGTTAAGGTACAGTGGCTTAGATATGTCATGATGTGTTCATTTCAATGCGGGCAGTGCATTCACTAAGATGTGTTATAAATACTAAATGAGTAAGCAGAGTTATTTATAAGAAATTCTTACTATTAACATAATGAGGAATTAGTAGACATTAAATACTATGAATAAGAAACATATTATAGGCCTCTACTATACATTAAATGGAGAATTGCAGAAATTTTCTGATATTTCTAAGCAAAATAAATATAGACTCTAAATCATTTGATCATTTTAATTGCTTTGTTGATGGAGTGCAGAGATGCTTTCTAATCTACAATCCAATATTGCAAGAAAAGCATATCAGCTATTAAAAAATAAAATATCTTAAGCTCAAATAATAACTATATTCAGTGAATATTAACAAACACTTATTATGTATACTAAGCATTTTACATATTTTATTTAATTTGCACAAAGGCCTATTAAATAAGTAATAATATTACCTGTTACAGGTTAGGAAACTGAGGCTTAGAAGATTGTATAAATTACCCAAGCCTACAAAGCTAGTGAGCATCAGAGTAAGGACTCAGCATACAGGCTGATGCAGAAGATTGTGTCCTCAATCTTCTAAAGACCTCAATAATATGTGTTTTTTATTAGTACTTTCCTCCTCACATCTGAAAACTTTGATGGTCCCAACACTAGGTACGTATACTTATGTCTGAATGAAATGCCACTGTTTACACTATACTGTGGGGAGTAATACAAAATTCACTATCTCTCTCCTCCTGAGGAGCTTACACTGTAGATGATGGGGATAAAACATGAACACAAATACATAAAATCGAGAGCAAAATATGGCAAGTGCCATATATCAGACATACTGTGGTAATGCACAAAGGAAAGAAACACTGTTGGCTAGAGGGATAAGAAGAGTCTTCGTAAAGCAGGTAATATGAATCTTTGGAGGAGAGGTGAAGTGGAAAGTCAGGATTTTGAGCTAAGCATGTATGCAGCCAAAAGCTTAAGGCACGTTGTAGGCACAACCTGTTGTATGTAATTCAGCCTGGTTGGGTTAGGACAGGTTTATGTATAAAGAACACCTAGATGTTGGGGTGAAGAGCTTGTGCTTAATTATTAGACAAAGGGGAGCTACTAAAGGTTTTGAAGTAGGAGGTGATATCTTTCATTCGACAAATATTTATGGAGTTAGTATGTGCCAGGCACTGTGGTAGATAGGTGCTGGAATGAACCAAACCAGTCTATTTCCTGCCTTCATAGTTCTTACAGGCTGATGTGGGGAGAAAGAGGCTAATTTCACCATCACTAAGAAAGTGATGACTATGTACAAAATAGGAGTAAAGACTCTGAGTAGAAAAGAATTTTGATGCTTTGGTTTGTATTTTCTCTATTATCTTTTTTTTAAAATAAGTACTTTTTTGAGGATAATTCTAGATTCTATTTAAATTCTAAAATAGTATTATAGAGTGTTCTTTTTCTATTTAAAAAAGCACTTACATAAAGAATCTGAACTTTATTGAGTATGTTCACAGATCTCAATCACTATTAAAACTGCTCTTTGAACATTTAAGGCATATCATTCCATGTCAGAACTCTGTGGGATGAATTTCAGGAAGACTAAGGCTACTTTTTACAGATTTGGTTAGTTGCCCAATACAAAATGCTACTACAGCTAAGTAGATATACATATTGAATGGTGTGTCTTTGAAACTTCAGAATCTGACTCTGATCCCTCTTAATATGGAAAATCACAAAGTTCTATTTGAGTTGAAAATTTTTGTAATGACCAATTAAGTATAACGAATATAGGAAAGCTAGTTTAAAAAGAGATCAACAGGAAAGGTATATAAACTGATTATGCAACTATGATCAAACTTCTTTATGAAAAAAGTTTTGTGTTAAGACCTGCTTGTATTAAAAAATTTTTAAGGCTTAGAAATGTAAAACTCAGAGACTTTTAAAACTGAAAAAGTAAAGATTACTGAATTTATCTTGAGGTAATAATGTCTCGATAGAAAATAGCAGGTTAGTACTCCAAAACAAATTAGCATGAAGACACAAACTGATATCTGGTGATGGTGGTGAGGAAGTTTTAGTTAGGAATAAGAAATAAGATTGAAGCTAAATATCTAAAAATCTTAAATGAAGTATACTGATGCCTAGTTTCCTTTAAACATCTCAACACATGACAAATGTGGAGACAGCTGTTAAAACTGTATGCTAATTGCCAACATAACTAATGTTTACTATAAAAAATTTTTCCCAAAATATTTTTCATCATCAAATAGCCATATACATCTATCATTCATTGATTATGTCTTGAAATGTATATATTATATTTCTGTCTCTTTTCATGATTAAAATATAAAGTTTTATGTTTCCTACTATATCTTCTTTAAGAACATTCTAAATATTGAAAATCAATTTTTTTCCTATAAAATGCCATTGACAGCTGTTCTGTTTATCATTTCTTAAAAATGAAGATTTTATTTCCTCAAATCAAGTGTATTCTTATGAAAGAGCTCCTCAGGAAAACCTTCCCTTTTTCATTGTTTCCATACCAATGATATTTCACTTTGCTGTCTACTTGTCCTGAAATTTCATAGTAGCAAAAATTCTACTATACATTATACTTTTCTCTGGTATCTATTAAAATGTCTTTGGCTGCAATTTACCAAAAAAGATCTGACTAATAGTGACTTAACAAATAGAGGTTTATTTTCTCATGTAACAGGTCTAGAAGTGGGTGGTTGTTGCCTTTGGCTTACTGAGCATTATAACCAGTAACTTCTATTTTTCTAGTCCATTGTCTTTGGTGAGTCAGTTTTTCTTCCTTATGGTTGTCATGTCAGGGTGACAAAATGGTTGCCAATGGCCAGCAAAGCATTCATGTTCAAGTGAGGACAGAATGGCAGGAGAGTCTGCCAGCTACTTCTGTCTCTTTTAGTCAGAAAGGTAAAAACTTTCCCAGAAGTCCCTTAGTGTCTTCTCCTTCTATCTCAGGGCCACCATAAATTTCAAAGGAGGCTATGAAAGCAGGAAACAAGATTCTCATGACTGACTGAGATCATGGTGAGATGTTGCCCACAGATGGGCATATTAAAATTTCAAACAAAATCATAAACTCTGTCAGCAAAAAAAATGGGGAAATAGATATTTGGTAGGGAGCAAAAAGGTCTGTCTAAAAGTTTTAGGTCATTTGGAATGTAAAATTTTTAAAAGCTGGGATTGTGTCTACTCTCTTCCTTATGTATAGGATTTAGGTCATAACAAAAATTGTTGACACTGTGAATCCTATATTAGATATAGACTATATCTTATATACTGAGGCAATATCCCCAAATTTCATTCAGTTATACTAATATAAGAGGTACTATACAAAACTAGAGAGTAATATAGATACATAGAATCTTAGCTCAGGCTGCTATGATAAAATACCATAGAGTAGGTGGCTTAAGCAACAGGGATTTATTTCTCACAGTTCTGGAGGTGGGAAGTCCAAGATCAAGGTGCCACCAGATGCAGTCCCTGTTGAGAGTATGTTTCCTGACTTGCAGACAGCCTGCTGCCTTTTCACTGTGTCCTCATGTTATGGAGAGAGAGATCTCTGGTTTTTTTTCCTCTTCTTATAAGAATACTAATCCAACATGAGGTCCCCATTTCATTTCATGACTTCATCCAAACCTAATTACCTCCAAAAGATGTTACTTCTAAATACCATTACATTAGGAGTTAGGGCTCAACATATGTATTTGGGGGGGCATAGTCAATTCATTACATATATTATATATTCATATATGTAACACATAATATAACGTTTTATATCACACATATCACACATATATTTTTAGGGGCGTTCCAAGTCTTCGAGTACTTATTATACATTTCTGTGACCAATAAAATTGTAGACACTGAAAAATACCACCAAAAAAAGGATTCCAGCTTTTAAGCATTTAAGCTGAGATTTTAAAAAGCTAAGAATACAGATGCAAACTGAACTAAAATATTATGTAATCTATATGATAATACCAGGCTTTTACCTGGCGTCTGTTATGTATTATTAATATAACATATTTTACTTTACTTAATCTTCCCAGCAACCATGCTAGGTAGTTATTGACCTCATTTTAAGGATGAGGAAACTGAGAACACTTGAGAATTTAAGTACTTGTTCAAGGTCACCAAAGTCATAAGCAATAGAGCTGAAGTTGGGACTAGGTCTCTTTTTTGCCCCAAAGCCATGCTTGCATGTAGTACACACATCACCATATGCTGCTTACTTCATTTTGTGAATGAAAGCTTTCCTCATTTTATAATGTTGTCTTGTTTTACCCTTTTTATTCTTAGCTCTCTCGCTGGTAAACGGGTAGAAGGAAACAAGATCAGGTTACAGAGAGATCACAAAATGATGGGAGATTAGATTATTAAGAGAGACAATGTTAAGAGTAAGAGGTAAAAGAGTGAAACAGGAGCTAAGAGAAAAACTGGGGATTATGAACGGAGCAACCGGGAAAGGGGAGAGAGAAGAAGCGAGTGAATACTGACTGGATATTTCTCTGGGCTGTGGATTGTGGGAACGGCAGTATCCCACTCCATGTCCCTGCTTTCTCTGATCTCTGGCCAAGCGTGTGGCTTGGCGCTATACATCTAACATTTAGCAGGGTTCTGGGAGAGGCTCGTGGTAGTGACTGAATTACCCTTTCTCTCGCTATTCTTGTGTTCTAATTCTCCCCCGAATGTCTTTTATGGTTAATCTCAAACCACATAAATATTTAACTCTCCTTTTCATTACATTCCAGTAGCCTGTTCTCAAACAAGCAGAAGTTAATACTCTAAATTTCAGTAACCACAAACTGAGATTAATCTACCCTAATGTCACTGTGTTCTTCCTCTTCAGCTGAGTTTAGAGCATAGATGTGCAAAAGGCTTTGCCCATTTGCACCTATTTTTACCTCCTAGTAATATAGCACAGAATCTCAGGTATGGAAAGGAGCTTAAGGTCCTAACCACTCGGCCAATATCTCAATCCACCTCTCCCCGAGAAACCCTGCACTTCCCCAACTTTTTTCTTTTCTTTTCTTTCTTTCTTTTTTTTTTTTTTTTAACAATTTCCAAAGTGATCTTTTAGCTGTATTTGAATACTTTCAATCCACAGAACTCACCACTTCTGCAGCTAGTTTTTTTCCATTTTTGGACAACTCTGATCTTTAGGGAGTGCTTTTATATTTTGCCAATCAGACCAACTGACATATTCCACAGTAACAAAAAGCCCTAAAATGTCAGTGACTTTTTAATAACAGAGGCGTATTTCTTGCTTACATTATGTGCCTATCACAGGTCAGCTTGGCTTTGCCTTACAAGGATTTTCCTCTAGGACCCTGGCTGATGGAGAAGCCCCTCTCTGTGTCATTACAGGTCTCATGACAGAGGAAAAGAGATGGTGGCAACATAAGTCACACGAAATCCTCCCCCCAGGGAGGGGCAAGTCTGCGAGAGAGACATCCCAGAGAAAGAGAGCAAATATTTTGACAGATAACTCAATCTACCACATATTTTTGAATCAATATCCTTTTCCAACTAATATCCAACCTATGGTCTTTGCTCATTGCTTTTTCTTTCTACCGATTCTACAAATGTTAGAACACTGCAGCCATGTTTTCTATGAGCTGTCTCCTTTCTAGTTAAATCAGCTTCAATTCCTTCAATGACCTGTTCCCTATATTTAGTTAATGGTCTCACCTAACATATCTTCAGAGCTTATTCAGCTGTCTTAGGTCACCTGGTGAGAAAATTATTGGTTTAGTCTCCAAAGGAGGGTATTCCCTGACACGCCCCAGTTTGGGATGATGTATTTTGGATGGCACTGAGGCTTCTAGACAAAAAAATAAATAAATAAATAATTTCCATATTTTTTTATCAGCTCAGACTCTTAAGCTGTTCATAAACTTCCAGGTCTTTTGGCTATTATACCTCAGAATGTGAAAATCTTTGAGCATTTCTAGAGAGCAGATGTCACATCCCTGACTGTACTTTAATTAACTTAGCAATTTGAAGAAGGTTGTGAATAGGGGCGGGGGGGAGAAAATTGTACTGATGAAATTACTCAAATCTCTTATTGTTGCATAGGACTGGTTCAGAATGTGGACTTTGGAAACTATTGGTCTTAGATCAAACCTGACCACTAAATACCACCTATGTAACCTTGGGCAAGTTACTTAACCCTGAGCTTTTATTTCTTCATCTAATGAGATGGAGATAATAACAGTTATCTTCTTGAGGTTGTTGAGAGGATTAAATGACATAATAGTGGGGCTCAATGAATGTCTTCTCTGGTTACACACTGGACTCCTAGCACTCAGACTTCTCTGCTGTCACTCAAATACCAGGTCCCTTACATCATCTTTCAGGCTCACCGTAGCTATACACACCTTCTTCCTCAGCTCAGGATGTTTTCCTGGCCTCCTAAAATCTCTCATTCCTAAGGTGGCATTATCCAAGCTTAACCAGCATCTCTCAAAGCAGTGTCTAAGAACAAGCTGCACTGGAATCACCTGGAGGATCACTTGGCTCTATGTCAATCTTATTGACAGAATATGGAACTGGCAAGTCTGCATTATAACAAACTCCAGGTAGGGTTACCAGATAAAATACATATAGGATTTCCAAATAAATTTAAATTTCAGATAAATCACAAATGAAAAACTTTTTCAACATAAGTATATCCCATGCAATATTTGGGATATACTTATACTAAAAATTACTCATTATTTATATGAGATTTAAAACTGCATGTCCTGTGTTTTTAATTGCTAAATCTGGCAAATCTATCCCAGGGATTCTGATGCTTACTAAATTTTAGAATCACTGGTTTAGGAGATTCAGTAAAAATGTCAAATTCAACTTTGTGAGTTCCCCCACCCCCGAAAGAAAAAAAATAGGAAAAAACCAAACCCACAGAATTAACCTATATATCCCATGAGTCTCCAAAACAAATATGCAGAAGAGCATGGGTACAGTTTTCTCTTCTTCTTAATAGGTTAGCTTTTATTAGCAACTGCAATAGCAAAGTAGATGAACCAGCGGCCAAAGAATCCATGTCCTTATTTCTCTCATACTATTCTGTATGTAGCTTTGAGTTGAGCTTTAAGTGTTTTCTCTCTCTCTGTCTCTCTCTCTCTGTCTCTGTCTCTGTCTCTCTGTCTCTCTGTCTCTCTCTCCCCTAGCATCTCCATGCTGCTGGCCATCACCTACTCATTTTCCATTTGGCACTACCTCTTTTGCTCTCCCACAGGCATCCTGGGTACATCTTTCATTGTCTACCCAACTTTCCAAATAACAGAATACTTTACCACACAGCCATTTTTCTTCTTCTGATGTTCATTCTGTTCTTCAATTTCAGTCTTCTATTGGGAATTTCCTAACTTATAACCCATTGTCTTTTTTGTGTAATATAGTAATGTATAGTGTTTACATGGCTTGTGTATATTTACAGAGTCCTTAAAGTAAACGTTATCTTATTTTATTGTCATAGTAAGCCAAAACATAGGCAGATGAAGCACTGAGGCTCAGAAAATTTAAGAGAAGCTGAGGTATCAGTCTGGGGATTTTTATTCCTAGACCAAGGCCCTTTTCATTCAGCCATTGCCACATCTCAGTTTATTAAACTTAAATGTTGATCATTTGTCATTTTAGGATAGTGATTAAAGCACAGTTGTGTGACCTTAAGCGAGTATTTTTTTTTTTTTTAACCTTTCTAGGCCTTCATTTCCTCATCTGTAAACTTAGGTTAACAATAGTACCTACATTTGGGGGCACTGGATTTAATGAAATGATCCAAGTCTTAACACAGTGACTGAATGTAGTAAGCACTTAGGAAATATTAGCCATTATTAAAACTACCCTTTGGGCTACTTCCTCCCCAGGCCCAGTCTTTTCAGTAAATCTTACAGTAAATGAGAAATTTAGATCCAAAACTAGCAAAAAGAGAAGTATCAATGGCTGCACAAGGAGGTAACGATGATCTATGCCACACTTCCCCTTTTATACTCTCTGCACTGCCCCCAGTTCCCATGAATTTACATTCACGTATAGTGAAAAAACTGGCCCCACCGAGCTAGATCTGGCGGTCTGGAGAGTAACTGATTGAAACATTAAGGTCTTTAGTCAAAAGCAGGAACTAGAGTGTAGTACCAAGAAGATTAATTTTAATTATTTGCATCTTGTCTAACTTCCCTGTTTACACCAGCCTCCTTCACTTTTCTTTTGCTCCATAGTAATTTATAGCATCCAAATGTTTAGATTCGCAAAATTACCTATGTTTATCTTCTTTCCCATTAGTGTTTTTAGATGATAATAGGTTCTGTAATACCTCAATATCCCAAGTGGATGAATAGAGTGTTCCTCAAAGCACTTTCTTCATCGTGTATATTAGGATTGTTTTCTTCAGAAAATACTTAGGGCAATGCTTCTGTGGGTAATGGGAAATAAATGAGGTTTTTTGTTTTGTTTTGTTTTTTACAAGAAAAATGAATATATAACTATTGAATAAGAAAAAGAAAAGCTATCTAGACCAAGTTAAAGTCACTGTACAGTACCAGAAGAGATATAAGCAGAGAAGTTTTTTCATCAGTGGGTCAGCACTTGCATCACTTTTGCCTTTCTTCTTAGAGGTAGCACATAGCTGTCCCTAAGAAAAACCAAGGACATGCTTGAGGCACAGCAGAGCAAGCTCCTCCAAAAATTTTTTTGAAGAAATTTGATCTCTTTTGAAAGTCTAAAAGTGATTATCAGTGGGAAAAAATGGAATTTTATAGGTCTTCATTATGTTTATTTTTGGTTTAGAGTCTGTGTTTTTTTTAACTGTATTTTTTGGAAAGGTGGGTGATGAGTGGATGTCTTAATCTTTCTTACTGTTAAGAACTCTAAATGTCTTCAAATTTAGACTAATCTGTACAGGGATTACTTGTCCTTTGCCATTGAGATAAGTATCATAATCCCTTTACTCCTCTATCTGGAAAATGTTGGGTTTTTTTTTCTGTAAGATGTGGAATTTGTCAGTATTGTTGCTCCTTTATATCTAACATAATACTTGAGTTATGCCCAAGTATTCTACACAGGCCCTCTCATGAAAACTGCCTCAGAAACTTTCAGTGGCTTAAATACTGTCTTTGAATAATACAAGGAAGTAGAATATACCTAGGGCATATATTTGACCTTTATCCGCCTACTGAGATTTTAACTATTTGGTGAGGCCCATTTTATTTGCTCTCTTATTTAACAATTCAATCTCACAGATACTAAGTGAGCAAGCACCATGTGCAAGACATTCATTCAACAAATATTTTCAACTTCTACTATGTTTCATGCATGAGAGATTCATCTACAAGAAAAAAGAAGAAGAAATGAAGAACAGGAGGAGGAAGAGGAAGAGGCAGAAGGAGAAGAAACTATCTCTGCTTTCAAGGAACTTCAGATCTTCTTGGGAAGAAGACATGTAAACATAATGGCAATAGAATTCGTGAGTTGCCTCCATAGAGTGAGAGAGTGAAGGAGTAGATCCTTAAAGAAATAATTGCATGCTCCTAGAAAAAAGGGGAAATGGATTCTGTGCAGGCAGAAATTACTGCTGAAAAACACAAACTGAAATTTAAGTCATGCCCTAGGGAGAGGTAGGACTTTAATTTGAGTTGAAGCATAGGCGTATGCATATGGTTTGAGTTAAACGTAATTTTGAACCTGTCTTTACTAATGAACTGTGTGACCTTGAACAAGTTATTTTGCCTCTGTGAGGAATTGGTATTAGGTATTACATTAATACCTAAGTATTAATGTAAACATCTGGCCAAGCCTCTTGTCAGTCTCACATAATGACCCAGAGTGTCTGGTGCCAAAACTTAGCTGTAAAACCTGAGCAAGTTACTATTAGTGCCTCAGTTTCCACATCTGAAAATGAAAATGATAACAGCAAACCTAACTCCCATGGTTGTTATGAGAATTAAATAAGTTAATTATATAAAGTACTTAAAAGAATGGTAAGCCCTATAATTATTTGCTATTATAACCAAGTGTTTCATGATGTAATATAAGCCATTAAATTAGCACACAGCCTGGATAGCAGATATTCAGTAAGGTTTTTTTTTTTTATTATTAAATACAGTGCACTGTGCTAAACATAGGGTTAAATATAAACCTATAAATATAAATGCAAAAGTATTTCTAAGGAAAACAATGAAAGAAATTATAGCCTAGTCATAAGTAATATTCAAAAGCAACCGTAACAAAGAGAACAGGTGATAAATATTGCAAGAAAGAACAGATACATCTTATTGATAGTTCAAAAGAATAAGAAGTCAGGAAGAAAAAAATAAAAATTATAATAAAGACATGCCCTACAGGCATGGGAATCCAGGGGAAGGAGTGGGTGTATCTTCCTGGGTACAAGAGAAATAATGATCCTTGAGTCAGCAATGCAAGGATGAGCAGGCTGTTACTTGGTGGACTGATATAAGACATTCCTGGCAAAACCAACACTGTGATGTGTTCAAAGTGATAGAAGCCTGAGAGGGCTCTGTGTGTTGCAGAGAAAAGCAAATAATTCAAAGTAGACGAATCATAAAGTGTAAACGTGGGACCATCACATGACTGATGGATATACAAAGATGAGTAAGACAGGTAAAACATTTTTTTCGGATGATGCATGCTAGATATTGTTTTTGTTGTTCATATCCTCACTTTCTTGCTTTCTTCCCTTCAGATTACTTCTCACATGATATAACTTTGATATGATAAAGATTTTTCCAAGTTATAATGAGGCCCCAAATAGGGCTCTTTCACTAAATACCTTGTATGTGCAGCTGTCTTCTCTCATTCCCATGTCCCCGGAGGACATAGGCAGAACAGAATTTTTTTACAGTCCATGTGGTCTTGGTAAAGATTAGACAGTCAATAAATAATTGCAGAATTAAATTGAATTGCTTTGAGACTTTAAAGGCTCTGGAAGTTATCCTCTTCACAACTTGGTGGAACTGAAATTTGGGGGTGTGTGTGTGTTTTTTTTAAGAGGGGATAAAATTGTGAAGATATTTTTCTCTGATTTAACAGCATCTCCATGCTGATTTTTAGTCATTAAACATTCAAAAATTCTTATTGTCCTGTGTTTTTTTTTTTTAACCTTAAATCAATGACCATCACGGTTTCTGTTTTTTACAGTAGATTCCTTGGTTTTCCATATTTTCATTATAAAATTACTCGAGTGAAAAAGACAAAATTTTGCCAAATCTACTAAACAGGGAGTTTTTAAATGAGGTAGAGGCTTTGACCCAGCAGTTCTACTTACAGAGCTTTATCCTACTTACACATACTTACACATGTGTTCAAAGACATATATACATATATATATGTATGTGTATACACACGCACACACATATATGTATATATATATGTAAATGCTTATTGTTTACTGAAGCATTGTTTATAGAAAAAAAGAATCACACAACCTGGTGATTCTTCAATGGAGAACTGATTCAATAAATTATGGTACATTGTATAATTAAATATTATGTAGTCATTCAAAAGAATAATGTACATATATAGGGGATTATTTGAAATGATTTCCAGGACATATTTTTAATTTGAAAGGAAGAAAAAGAAAGAAAGAAAGAAAGAAAAAAAGAAAGAAAGAAAGAAAGAAAGAAAGAAAGAAAGAAAGAAAGAAAGAACAGAGAGAGAGAGAAAGAGAGGAAGAGAAAAATAGAAGCCTTATTATTACTTTTGTACATGCTACAAAAGAAAAATATGTAGGGCAAAGTTCAGGCAAGAATTGCAACTGGTTAAATGAGAATTACTCCAGTTCCTTGTCAAAAAATATTAATGCCTAGAGCCTATAAAATGCAAGAATAACAGTAGGCAACTCATAGGCTATTATGGGGATTAAATGTGATAAGATAGGAAAAGGGAGAAAGAAAGAAAGAAGAAAGAGAGAGAGAAGAAAGAAAGAAAGAAAGAAAGAAAGGAAGGAAGGAAGGAAGGAAGGAAGGAAGGAAGGAAGGAAGGAAGGAAGGAAGGAAGAAAGAAAAAGAGAAAGAAAACCGCAGAATAGGTATAAGGAAGAAATTCCCATTTGTGAGACATAAATATTTACCTCTGTGTGTGTTTTATATATTCATTTATTATATATGAATGTTATTGAAGGGGTTCAGAACAGGCCTCCCCAAAATGTGACACTTTGGAATGTGAATTATTTTGAGTTGAAGGTGATAAAGACTCAACAGACTCAAGAAAACTTTTACCTCTACTTTAATTATCTAAAAGAATTTAGATAGGTGTGGCCCAGAAAAAGAGCAATTACCAGAAATAACTTCTTATCTGAATGCCATATCTTTATGGCAGGACCAACATCTAATTACTAAACATCTGCTCTTCTTATTGTCCTGTAAATTATACTCCTACTCTTTGAAGCCCCAGGCCCCTATCCCATTCCTTAGCTCAGGATAGCATATAAACCTCAACTACTGACTTGCCCTTGGGTTTCATAGTCTCTGTGGGTCCCCCTTTTGTATGTAATTAAATTCGTTTTTCTCCTGTTAATCTGTCCTATGTTAATTTAATTATTAGACCAGCCAAAAAACCTAGAAGGGTAGAAGGAAAATTTTTTCCCCTAACATCATATATACACAAAAAATTTCTGAAAAGATAAGCAAGAAAGTACAAATAGTGATTACTTCTGGATGGGCTAGACGGCAGCCACACTTCTCATTGCATATCCTTTATACTCTGCATTTTTTACCATACTAATGTAATTTTTATTAAAAAATTTTTGTAATTGAAGAAATAAAACTAATGGGGAGAAGCTATTTTTGGTTAATTCTATAGTGGCTTGTTGGAGACTAAGTAATATACAATCTGGACATAAATGTACATATTCATAAACCGATAGTTCCCAGCCCTGGTTTTGTTACAAGTATATTTTCAAACAGTTCAAGTATGTACAAGATTATTTTAAAGATCTCAAAATAAAAATAAATGGTAATTTACTTTAGTTTTAAAAGGAAATGTATTTTACATATTGTGAGAAAGAGAGATGTTGTTTTCAAAAAGGAAGCAGTGCCCTAGTGATCCATTTGCATTCCTATATATATTTAAACTGAGCACAAACTAAGAAAAATTATTCTTGTGGACTACACAGTAAAATTGTTTTAATTTTTCTGTATTCAAAGGTCAAAAACACCAGAGAGCCTATCACTCTTAACTTTAGCTCATTAGAGTAATATTTCTCTTTGCTCTGGAACAGTT
>NW_006442484.1:38217008-38227240 GCF_000325575.1 Pteropus alecto
GAAAGGGGCCAATCTTTCAGTTTCTGCTTTTCATGGTTTTTGTCTTTCCCTCAGCTTCAGTGCAGGTCAGTCACACAGATAAGCATTATGCCCAGAATAAAACTAGCTTTGTTTATCTGGACTCATAAATGAATGGAACTAGTTATTCTCATTGGCTTAGTCTGGAAGGAAACCAAACTAATTTCTACAGACCTTAAATTGGACCTAAACCAAGCTCCTTGTCCTCCTTAGTAATAAGAGTAATAACGATGAACCCAAATATAAAAGTAAAAATTTTACAAAAGTAATACACATTTACTGCTGGGAAAAAATATGGCTGATACTAGGAACTGTTGTTGGGGGCTCTGTGAGCTCTGAGATCTGCTTCATTTCCATTTCAATGGGTTTGAGGTTTGCAGGTCAATGGAACCTTTCTTTATGTTCTAGAGGCTCCAGTTTCTCTATGGTCAATCATCCTAATCAAGTTATTCTGCTTTATGAGGATGAGCAGAATATTTGTATTGTATCATCAAAACTTCTGCAAAAGCTCAGTTTTTCTCTGAAAACTTTTATAACTCACAGTTGTATTTCCAGGGTTCCTGAAAGTTAGCATATTTTATTTCACAATTAGTTAATGGAACAGTGAGATTTTGACTTCCCTTATGCACACATGATAGAGGGTTTTATAAGTGATCTTCACTCAGCTTTGGAAAGCAGTAAAGCAGTGACTGCCTCTGTTCAAAGGTTATTGCTGTCCCTATTTCAGATTCATAAATTCATACTCCCAACACTGCCCCTAAATATACTCCCATAGAAAATAGATAAAAATATTTAACTTAATTATTATCTTGCTCAATGATAGGGACAATTTCTTGGAGTTCTTTTCAGGACTATTGTTTTATGATTCAAAAGTTGTTTAGTTATTTTTCCTAATATTTAATTTGGATATATTGATAATGGAATAAACTCTTTATTTGAAGGAGGAAGGATTTGGAAAGAACTTAAATTCAAAGAGTAATTTTTCATAGTATGTATTTTTTAATGAAAATTATTTATTTTTCTCTGATCAAAAGTAATGCCCATTTGTGGTAAAACAAAATCAGACAAAACATTACAATGTAAAAAAAAAGAAAGGAAGAAAGGAAAAGAGGGATGGAAGGGGGAGGGAGGGAGGGGAAAGACAGAGAGAGAGAGATCCACCCACAACCCTAAGCACTCAAGGAAAATCACTATATTAACATTTCATGTACTTTCTTTCAGATATTTCTATGGATAGACATTAGGTACACACGCACATTTTTTTAGGACAAAAAGAAGGTCATATCATACTCTTTCAGTTAACAATATGAACTTGAGCCTTTTAAAATATGTAAAGACAGAGAGATAATTAGGCATATAGATAGACAAATCAATCTCCGCCTCACAGTTTATAATGCTGTAGGGTTTCTACTGTATGTATTTCACCATTCTGTTCTTAATGAACATTTAAGCAATTTCAATTCAATTATAAATAATTCATATATCCATGTGCCTTTCTTTGATTGTCTCTTCAGGTTTTTTTCCTAAAACTTAATGACTATAGATATTTAAAATGTTTGAAATGCATCCTCAATTTTCCTTCCAAAATGTTAAAACCCACAGCATGGTTTTAAAATCTTTAACAGGTAGTTTCTACTTCACAGAAAAGTTACTTGGAACGAGCCTTTGGATGAAAGGAAGTGGTGAAGAGGGATGAAGGACTAAGAGAGGAAGATACTAGTCGTATTTCTTAAAGGCAAATCATCTATGAGAAGGTAGAAAAAATGAATACATCTTGGAGATTAAAAAAATAATAATGAAAAAGATATGTGTTATATGAAGTCAGGCACCAATTCAACAATGCTGCTGAGAGAACATGATTCTGAGCCAACGAGTTATCCAGAAGTTTTAGCCTTGAATGAAAAAAATGTTATTCTTTTGCTCAGGAGACAAAGATCAAGAGATCTTGCCTAAATCAATTTTCAAACATAAGATTTCCAATTTTCATGGGCTGTAAAAACAAGCCCTCCTTTCCCCACTATAGTTAAAAAATTCATTGTCTAATTTTCCCTCATACATCTTCGACCAGTTTGGACCAGAACCTACCGGGTTAGATCAAGTTAACAAGCCCTCCAGGAGAAAATACTATTAGAAATAGAAGTTATTATTTTGAAATTTTTCCAAAGTGAATTAATATATTTCTTACAGTTCTACAAATATTGAAATCCAGGTGTATTTATTACATGGTTAAAACCACGGAGGTTATTAGTTTTGCAAAATGAGTTAGTTTAAGTAGAAAAATGTATCCTTCTGGGTGCTGTTGCTCAATCTCTCTGCCCTTTCTCAGGTGCCTAAACTCACCAGTTTATTTCATTTTGCCCCGCCTATTTTCCTCCAGTCCAGCTCTGTCCCTTCAAGCCAGGACAATCAGGTAAGACCTCAAGGATCATTATTTACCTCAGTCTCCTTAGTCACTGAATATTTAGTCTTTTATTTCGCTTATTTCCTCAGGGCACTCCTAGATGATGCTCACTTATCTGATGAACTCCTTTGAAAATTAATGACTAATGGTAGTTCACTGTGTTATTATTACTCCAATAACAAGAGCAATTTAAAAGTGGCCTTTAGTGCCTCAGTGGAAAGAAATCTGTTATCTTAAGGGAAGTTAGGCTTCTTATAACGGGATGTTTTCAGGTAAATCCACAATTCACCAAGTGAGGCCACAGCTCTCAGTTTCTATTCATAGTCATAGATACTGGTAGAAAGATATTGACAAATATTTCAGCGGAGTTTTAATTTAATTTAATTTTTAATTTTTATCAGAGTAATATACACACACACACACACACACACACACATGGAGTTTTAATTTAATTTAGTTTTTAATTTTTATCAGAGTAATACACACACACACACACACACACACACATACTTTGAAAAAGTAAAATAGCACTTTAAGGCTTTTAATGAAAATAGCTTGTTCCTGCTCCATTGCCTTACCTCAAAAGCAAGACTTTCAATTCTAGAATTATTTATAATATGTAACCCCAAGTTTCTCAACTAACTGCTCATTCTACTGACTTTTCAATATTTGTATCCTTATTGATTGCTCTCCCTGTTTGAAAAATAACAATTAAGAGGTCCAATGTATACCTCACATCACACACACAAACACATGACTCTACCCAGCTTCCCACTATATTTATAGCATCTTTTGGAGTAAATCAGTGTTAAATATTTATATTACTAATTGTGCATATCGCTCACGGCTGAATCACACCATGTTTTGAAACTTACACTTTTTTCCTTATTAATTTTTGGGTTTTTTCTGGACTTTAAAATAGCCCTGTGCTGTTTTGTTTCCTTAGTCTCCTATGGACCTATCATTCATACACTCTCAAGTTTTCTGACACTACTGTTAAACTCTTAGTCAAGTCAGACACATTAGTTAAACTTTTTTCCTGGAGACGGTCTTCCTGGGGCTGTCTGTTCTTTTACACTCCAGGCCTGCTACCCTGCTGCAGTCCTGGAAATCCCCTCTGCCCTTATCCTGAGTATTCCCATCATTTCTTATTTGAAATCTACCTCTAGTAGTTAGGATGTCATGCTTTTCTTTTCTTTCTTTTTTTTTTATTCATTCCCTCATTTTGAAGAAGCGAATGGTTCAGTGGCCTATTAAGAATGGAAACTTTGAAGAGATTTTGGGAGTGGGCGGGTGAAAAACGTGAAAGGGATTAAGAAATACAAATTTCCAGTTATAAAAATAGTCATGGAATATGAAGTACAACATAAGGAATATAGTCAATAAGATGATAGTAACCATGCATGGTGTCAGATGGGTACTAGACTTATTTTATAAGGTATGTAAATGTCTAATCACTATATTGTACACCTGAAACTAATATAATATTGTATATCAACTGTAACTGGAAAATAAATTAATTTAAAAAATAATAATAAAACATCCTCCAAAAAATTTTTTTAAAAATGAGAACATGAGAGGTAAATGTAGCAAACCAGAAAATATCTTTATCATATCTTTGGGTTTGATTGTGGTTTGGCACAGTGCTGACTTCAAGGTTGGAAATTATTTCCTTCAGAATATTTAGGCAGTGCTCCAATTGGAACATGGCCCATGTTGCTGTTGAAAAAGATCAATGAAATCTGCTCTCGATTCTAAATCCTTGTCACAAGAGAGGATATTTTTCTTAGGAAAAGAGAGGTCTTTTCTTTATCTCTGGCTTTCTGATGATGAACCCTGATATGAGTCTTTCTTCATTCATTGCACTAGACCCTTGACAGGTCTCTTCAATTCGGAAATGTGCTCTTCGGCTCCAAACATTTTTATTATATTATTTCTTTGGTAATGTTGTCATCTCTATTTTTATCTCTTCCTTGTTTGTGGAACTCATTAATTGGATATGAAGCTTCTGCTTTTCTTGTCTTTTCTACCTTATTTTCTCTTCGCTTTTTATTCAAGTTTCTGAACAATTTCTTTAAAATTTGTACTTACTGTTTTTATTTGTACTGAGACATTCTTTTTAAGTTTAAAGAACTCTTTTTTTTTTCTGAATGTTCCTTTTAAGTAGTATTCTTTTCTTGTTTCATGGGTACAAAATCCACTTTTGTCTTTGAAGATAGTATGCACAGGGACTTCCCACAGCTCCATGGATAGTTTCTAGTGTTGGTATAAGTGGTTAGGAGTTTAGACTCTGCAGCCAGTTCAAATGCCAGTACTGTCACTGACTATGACAAATGACATTGGGCAAGTTACCTGAGCTCTGTTTATCAGTTCTCTCAAAAATATAGAGTAATAAGAATACCATACAGAGACTCATTGGGAGATACAAAGGAATTATATGTACCAAGCACTTAGAACACTAGTACTGGAAAATAGTAAGCCTATATAATATGTTAATATGTCCATTTCCTCTGAGTTCCTTTTTCTGTATTTTGTTGTGTTTTAGTCTTCATCTTTTGTGTTAGACACTTCTCCAGTGCCTGGTGATCCTTGGCTGTGTGTTTATATTTAAGAATGAGGAATTAAAGGAATCATTGGAAGCTTTTTGTGTGCCTTTGGACCCTTGAACTGCCATGTTGAAAATCGAATCCCCTGACGCTCTCGTGCTGGAGAGACCATACAGTGACGGAGAGCTGTGCTTGAAGAGTGTTAGCTGAATCACCACTTGCAATTACATGAGACAACCATCTCACTGAGTCCAGTCAACCTCCAAAACACAAGAAGTCATATTACTACTACTAAGTTATTGCTGTTGATTTACGCTACTAAATTATGCAACAATAGATAAATAATACATAGGAGGAGAACAGACTCCAGAATGAGCAAAGGCTCCATATGGTGTCAGAACTTATGACTTGTAAGTTTCAATTAGTTCTCTAGAAACAGCCTTCCCATCCCTATTCCTTTAGAGTCTACTTGACAACATTCCTGTTTGATTTTCTATAGACATTAAGAATGTTTTTTTTCCTTTCAAAATAGGTCATAGAATCACAGCTATGAGATATAAGAGGAGATGCCCCTCCAAAGTATAATAATCACTTGTTTTCTAAGGATTAAGATAAGACATAATGATAAACCACCTACAACTAACACTGTGTAATTGTTACCTCGATGAAGTAACACTGTTTTCCTCTTTGCTTCTCATCAGTTCTCTCACTCTTCAAAATTCATTCATATGTCAGGATCTCAAGAAAGACATTCTTCTGCAAACTCAAGAGTGATTCAAATTAAGGAAAAAGAAAGTGAGACAAGAGTGCCAGAGAAACTGTCTCAGAAAGCTAAAACAATTCTTTGAAAAGAGATGCCCACAAACATTAATTCTTGACTTTTCAGGCAGATAATTCAGCATTAAATGATGTGCAACATAATTGCTAGGAGTATATTCGTTTAAATTGTGGAGGAGCTATTAGACTGCGAAGAGGGATTTTGGACTTTGAACATCTCAACAGAGACCTTGTGTTTAAAATATATTTATTTCAAGTCAATAGCCATTGCTTACATTTCACTGCTCATTTTATTTCCACCACAGAAAATGAGATTAGATGTCCCCTAAAGAAGTCATTGCTATAGGAAGGGTAAAAGCAGAAAGTAGTCAAGGAGATCTCACAGGGGAGAAGGTAACTAAGCATCCAAACTGAAAAGCTTAAATTGAAACAGCTGTAAACCATGAAATCGGCCATTCAAAATGTAACTTTCAAATTCAGCCACACATTGAAAATTTTACTCCGCATTTATTTGAAATGTTTAGAAATTCTAAGATGAATATCACATTGGGTTAGCAGTGGAAATTTTACCTATTCTAATTTTGTTCAATTACAGTGAACTATGGGGAGCTAGTTTAAGTTGCCTGGAAGATATTTACTAAAATTACTATCATCACCATTCATGGGATAAACCTTAACCCTCAGCCGTTAAGTGCAGTGTGTAAGAACAAACAGAAGATGAAAATTTATCCTGTAAGTGATTTATATTCAAAGAAAAGATGGATATCTTTCAAAATCTTACCTGCCTCAAAAATAATTCAGCCACTGTATTAATAGAGCACCTCCTTGTGAACTGGGCCTTGGGCATAGGTTGTGGTCTAGGTAGTTGTAAACTATGGAACAGAAGAGAGGTTTCAAACTAAAACATGCGTTAGAATCACCTGAAGGGCTGGATGAGCCACAGATTTCTGGGCCCCATTCCCACGGCTTTTGATTAAGTCAGTCTGGAGTGCAGCCTGAAAATTTACATTTCAAACAAGTTCCCAGGTGCTGCTGATGATGCTGGGCCAGGAACCACAGTTTGAGAAACACTGAAATAGAGCAATCAGAATCCTTGTGATGAGGATCCCTAAATGTGTGTGTGTGTGTGTGTGTGTGTGTGTGTTTAATAATACACACACAAACGGCAAAACCAGCAATTTTAGGAGGAACCACTTGCATATGTAAACTGATAGTTTACGTATGTTCCTGTGGAAATTAAGGTAAAGCAAAAAAAAAAAAAAAGTTAGCATTCGCTCACCCAGAAATAATAACCAAAGACTAGATTGGTGGTCCAGAAACGTGATAATAATCATCTTCATAGTGAAGGCACTGTTGTTAAGCAGTCTACTTACGTTACCTCCTTTAAACAGTTTTATGAAGGATATGTCTATATCGCCCCTTCACATATGAGGAAAGTGATGCTTAAAGAAGCTAAGAAACAGAATGAACCACCATCCTGGTTTGCCTAGGACTGAGGAGTTTCCCAGGTTGTGGGACTTTCACTGCTAACACCAGGAGCATCCCTAGCAAACCAGGATAGTTGATTGCCCTACACAACTGGTGAACTAATTACTAAATGGTTATGAAAAGCATGGCCAGGCCTACTGCACTGAATATTTGGCAATACTCCATGGCAGCAAGCATGTCTTTGTTATAGGGTGGTTTTTTGAGCGTCGACTTAGATTGCCACTATCCTTAGACTTGAGAAATGCTCATTCTATATGATCTGCTAAACCATCAAAATCTGAAGATAGTTTGATGTTCCCATGAGGTTTAAAGGGCAGCATTCACATGTATCTGATATAATATCCTAATTTTATTGTAGAGGAAACCGAAGCCCAGAGAAGATAAATAGCTTGACCAAGGTGCTATTTAACATGACTTCTGTAAATCACCTTGAAAGTAAAAGGAATAGATTGTTTATCCTCTGTATTAGAAACCTTAATACCTGAACTAAGTTCAAAGAGTAAATGGTCAAGAATATAAAATCACAGGTCTATTTCAAGAAAGAAATAATATTTCAAGTTAGTGGTATTAAATTAAAAAAAAAAACATATAATCCGTAATGTGTGTTTGCTATCTTGTTTCATAATTAATTAGGCTATAGAAGGCAAGAAAACAAGTAGGATAGCTGAAACTCAGAAGATGTATTAAGCACAGATAAAAATAGATAGTAACCTGTGAGACACATTCACTATAGATAGGATAAGTAGAGTGTATGTGTATAAATATAGATAGAAAGGGATGGAAAGACCAAGTGATATTAACTATTCCTCACAAACTAAATATACATAAGTCATATGAGGCACTAAATAGTCATGTTGCACAAAGTATCCAATATAATATGATAAGCACTCAGAAGAGAAGCTCTTAAACCAGATGTGAAAGGGAGGGTTCCTAGAAGGGGCGATACCTAAAGTGAATTCTAGAGGCTCAGAGGAGGTAAGAGTAGTGATGGGGAAAGACATTCCGATAGAGACAACCAGTAGGTGGCTGGTTGAGTATATAGACCCAGGGCAAAGAATCACTCTTATTTGATTCTATGGAAATGGTCAAAGTCAGGAAGAAAGCACAGACTAGACAAGTACTCAGAGTAAAATCAAGGGGCTCACAAACTTGCTGAGGATATAAAACAATATATAACCTATGACTTGTTTGTTTTTATGTTTTAAAAGCTCACAGCATGTATTAATGTCATCAGTAATATTACATTCCGGTTGGGCCTTGAGAATGTGTATAGATTTGGACTTATCAAATCAAGTCGAAAGAAATTAAAGTTCAAAAATTTTATTAATGTGACATCACAGATGTCTTTACTAAGTGAATTATAGTTTTTTTAAAAAAAAATACAAATAGAGTAACTAAAGGGGTAAAATATTGACTAGTATTTCTCAAATAAAAAATATTATCATAATCATTGTCATCATAGTTATCATCAGTATCTTTATTATTTAAAATGAATCTGCGTTATGCTAAATAATTAGCATATATTATCTTATTTAATAAGCAACTCTGTAAAATAGATATATTTAAATCCATTTTAACTGGAAATAAGACTCTAAGAGTTAAGGTTTATACAGCTAACAAGTGGCAAAGTTGGTATATGAACCTTAGCGTTTCTGATTCTAAAACCTTACTGTGAAATGCATTCTGATAATGGATATTTAAACAATTAGACTTTAATTCATATAACTCAAGTCAGTAAAAAAATTCAACAAAGTTTAATAGTACCAGGTGTTATTCCAAGTTCTTTTTATGATTATATATCATTTTTATCACCAGTCGTAGGCAAGAGGCAAAAAAATAGTCTTAGTGTCAACCCTGTCTACAACGTTCAGTAGGAAAAGGTTTTCCTTGATATTTCAAATAGCCTATTACAGCCTTATATATCACCAATACTGCTGTATGAATTTATTTTTCATTTTCTTGGTCTTTGCATTCTTCCCCTATCAATATAAAGGCTAAGATGATAAGGTCAAACCTGCAACTTCTCTCCAGAGTAATCTATATACCATTGAGAGATAACACATTATACCAAAGGAATATAGGCTTCTGGTGGTAGAATTTTAATCATTGACAAGTATCCTTAGGAGGGCTTTTGTGTTTTTCTCTTTTATAGAGCAAGGAAAGGAGCTAAGGATAGGATGGCAGGTACAGAGCAGTTTGAAGGAAAGGAAATTCTCTACTGCCATAAGTCCCTCACTTTATTTATAATGACTCTAATTCTGGATCAAGAGTATTAGAAAAAAAAAATGTTGAGTGTGGATTACAGAAAGTGATAAAATACAAAGTTATTAATATTAGTCTTTATATATCAACCAAATATGTGTGTGTTATAAATTCAACACTGTAAACATGGTGTGTTATATTTACCATTAAAAACATTAAGCCTCAATGGGGACTTATCTATATTACTAGGTAACATGGATCTGTCAAGGCAAAGAAAGAGCCTAGAGTGCTAATGATTAGAGTGGGGTGGTTTCATGGCATACTAGAAGGCGGGAACTCTCATGATTGATGAAGGGTCTTAAGCTGAGTCACTTCTCGTAACATAATATCATTTAACTTGAAGGTTGAAGTCTTCAAATATGCCATCCAAAATTCAACAGTTTTAAGGGGCAGTTCTACTTAGAATGCCAAGAAGAATGCCTCTATAGTTCCCACACCTGCATAGAGCCCAAGGAGCTGCTCTAAATCAGAAGAAACACCTTTCTTTCCAACCTGAAGAGAGCCAGCTAATAGTGAGCCAGTCACTCACAACTTTTTGTTTTCTTTCTTATTTCCCAATCAAAAGTAGTGGGAAAAATTGAGAAGCATGAAGACATTTTATTCTCTCTTAGTCTCAAGATAAAATGATCTGCTATGGAGAGATGGTGATGAAACTTAATAAGGACTTTAGAAAGAAACTTAATATGTGAAACCTCTTGAGCAGTCCTATATTACACCATCTAGTTTATTTTATTTTATAT